>NC_053442.1:26683839-27003878 GCF_007990345.1 Gossypium hirsutum
ATTTAAGTATTTTACGATGCTTTCCATATCTATGTCTTTAAATTTTGTTAAATCAATAATTTGTAGGTAATTAAATTCATAGTATAAAACATCATAATATTTGCAAATCTTTTTTGGGGAGAATGGTACATCCTTACCCATTATTGTTACTATTTTCCATATTTCTTCACAAGGTGGTTCCTTTGTTGGTTCTTTTTTTAGCTCAGCTACCGGTTTAGCTACTTCTTCCAGCTCTTGTTCGTCATCAGTTTCTTATGGTTCTTCATGAAGATCATCACTATTCTCCTTATTCTCCTCCTGAGTTGGGTTATCTGGGCTACTCAATACTTTATTGAATCGGAGTAAAATTGCTTTCATATGTTCCTTCCCCTCTCTTCGAGGATTATCTTCAGTGTTACTAGGGATACCAGTGCCAATTTTTCTCTTGATATCTCCCATCATGCTCATTAATTGGCTCATCTGATCTTCAAGCTTAAACAATGTTTTCCCTGAATTGGTGCATTCAAATTACATCCATTTCACTTCTATCCTTATTGGCTAC
The DNA here is from genome assembly GCF_007990345.1 of Gossypium hirsutum. NCBI lineage: Eukaryota > Viridiplantae > Streptophyta > Magnoliopsida > Malvales > Malvaceae > Gossypium > Gossypium hirsutum. Next base: position 26,684,381 of record NC_053442.1, read on the forward strand.
ATTTCCCTTTCAATTCGATCCAAATGTTGACCAAATACAATATGGTCATTTAGGTTGGTCTCTTCTTGAGGTTTCTACAAATAAGGAGGTTGATAGTTAGCATTTTTAACTTGGTTCGAACTATTATTTCCTCCTTGATTTCTTCCCCATCTCAGATTTAGGTGATCTTTCCATTTGGCATTGTATGTATTTGAATAAGGGTTTCTACCCCTATTCCTGATGTAGTTCACATCCTCGATGAGATTGTTAATATATTGAAAGAGTTGTTTATCCCCTTCATATATAGATGGTGCACTATTTGAGGCCTTTATGCAATTAAGTCTGTCCTTCTGTCCACTAATTATTGATATTTGTCATCCTATTAGACAACCTTCACCGTAGATGGTCTTTGGCCATATGTACAGTGTTCAGTTGACCACTAGCAGGAGTTCATTTTCATATTCTCTATTAGATCATATGCATCCTCTTATGTCTTGTTCATTAAAGCTCCTACTGCTGCTCCATCTAACCCTAACCATGCATGTACGTTAAACCCATTATAAAACATCTAAAATCGTAGCCACTTAGGTAATCTATGATGTGGGCATTTGTAAATCAGCGTCTTAAAATGCTCCCAAGCGTCGTGGAAACTTTCTCTTTCTAATTGCTAAAACGTAGCAATCTCTCTCCTTAGCTAGATTGTCTTGCTAATGGGAAGAACTTTTTTAGGAATTTTCTTGCAAACTCGTCCCATGTCATAATAGATCCTGGTGCCTACAAATCTAACCAAGAGAAAGCATTATCTATTAAGGATAAGGGAAACAATCGAAGATGAATAGCATAATCGGTGACCCCATTATATTGAAATGTGTCACAAAGCTGAAGGAGCCATTTTAACTGTTGGTTTGGATCCTCCGTCATCGTACCCCTAAACTGTAGACTGTTTTGGATCATTGCTGGTTTTATCTCGAAATTATTGGTTATAATAGTTGGCCTTGTTATACTCCCCTGAACCATGTCCAGATTTGGTAGTGCAAATTTCTCTTAGAGTTCTTTCGTTACGCGCCATATTTACAGGTAACTATTGTGGTGATGGTGGTAGATCACCTAGGTTATTATTGTTAACTTCGTCGGACAATGAATTGTCTCGTAGTGGTAAATTACCTACAGTAGGTGGTTGGTTTTGCATCTACTATTGTTATTGTCGACGATTCCTACGAATTATTCTTTCTGGATCTGTGACCAGCTCTATAGGTGTTCCCCTACTACGAGTCATACACTAAACCCGAAGAGAATAAAAAAGTTAATAAAAGTAAAATAAAATAAAATAAAATAATATATATAATTTAGGAATTTCTTAATTATTCTATTAAAATGCAAAAATTAAAATAAATCTAGTAACGTTGTCTCCCTAGCAGCGACGACAACAACTTGATTACCTCTAGACGTATCAATGTCCAGAGTAGAAATCCTACACTAAAAATATCAAATAAGATGTGTCCACAAGTCTACGAGTCAGGTTGTAATATAGTTACAACGAAGTAGGTGAGTACTTTGAGGATCGTACCCAAGGGAGACAAGCATTAAATTAATCCTATTCTAAACACAAATAGATGTAATTAGTACCTTAAATAAGTTATATTACGAATAAACATAAATAATCATTTTTAAGATTTTTATAATAATAAAGACAATAGCATAAATAAAGAAATGTTGGGAAATCACAAGTAAACAATATCAAATCTGAGCATTAATGATTATCTCGCTTCAGTAATCATAACCAACTATTACTTTGGGCTTCTCGTTCAATCAACTAGTCGATACTCTAGCAAGATGTTTCGATCTTCCACTAGAATAGTGAGTTGTCAAGAACTACTTATCTCTCGACCTCACAGTCCAGACCAATTCAGGGCTAAGGCGTTCACGAATAGGCCATACCAATTTTGTGTTAATTCCCACCTAGATGACTTACTAGGGTTGTCAAGCCTAGGGTTTGAGTTGTTCCTCTTCCGAACAGTTGATCCGTTAAAAAACCCTACACAATAATTAATTAATCATACTTCCACTTGCTAATCCCTCATAAAAGGATTATTTCTTTATGGATCTCGTAAACATGATAAACTTGATATAGAAAATAAACATGAATAATGAGAGAATAAAGTATAGGAGAAGCCTGAATTGTATTAAAGATAATGTTGAATCCACACAAAGTTTAATTGAGTTCCACAGATCAGATCTCCTAACAAAAGTAAATAACAAAGTTGAAAATAATTCTAAAGCCTAAGAGAAGAGAAAACTAAAGATTAAAACTATGAAGAAAATTATACAATATGAAAAATTGTTTATAACATGTGTTAAATGAGCCTATTTATAAAATTAGAGTGGCCGTTGTCCTTAACCCTAGTTCAGCTGCAGTGGCCATTTTCCTTAACCCTAGTTCAGCTATGGTTCACATACTTAATGTTTGATTGTGTAGACCAAAAGACCCTTGACTCATAATTGTTTCTCATACAGAGTCGATGTCGCGACACACCAGGTCCTGTGTCACGACCTCGAAAGTAGAATGCTCATATTCAAGGTATCTTTAGGAGTCTGTCGCGACATCCTTAGGCTGTGTCACGACACCAAAGGCAGTCTTAAAATTCTTCTATTCTACTCCCTATGTTGTGACATCCAACTCTCTGTTTTGCAACACAGTGACTAATAATGAATTAGCACACCTTTTAATGGCCTCCTGCACACTTACAAAGCATATTAGCTCACATTTAGGCTTCATTTGGCCCCTAAGGTCAACAAAAGACTCAAATTACACAATTTATTGAATTTGAATAAAGTAACGAAAAATTAACTAAAACCTAACTAAAGTGTTTGTATTCAAGTTGCTTAAATACGAAATCTAGTTTAATTTGTTACACCAAATTACGACAGATCAATACTCTTATGTAAGCCTATGTTTAAGATATGTTTTTAAAGTACGGTTTTATAAACTGTGGTTTTAAGAGCTTTTTATGCAAGCTCTATGTGAACAATTAATTTCAAGCAAGCTCTTTAAGTGATCTCTATATGATAAGTTTCTGTGCAAGCTCCTTTTCAAGCCTTTATGTTGGATATATTGGTATACTAAAGGATTTTGAGTACTCACCTACAAGTTATGCGATTTGGGCATTGAGGCCTTGAGACATGTGGAGAGATAAGGGAATGTCGAGCTATGCTCCATTCAATGGGACATGTTGTCGTACATGAAAGTTCAATGGGACATGTTGGCTTACCATAGAGTGTTTAGCTTTATGCTGCACTTATGGGGCATGTTAAGGACTCTTTTAGTCATTTTGAGGCGTTATAAGGAGATCGACGTATTAAATAGATAAGACAAGACAAGTTATGACAGTGTTGAGAACATGCTCTATGTTCTTCAATGATTCTTATAAGACATGTATAAGAGTATGATTCATGCTATACAAGACCTATTTACGAACAAGAATAAGATAAGTTTTTAAGTATGATTTTCAACAAGCACATTTGAAACTATTTTTTAGACTTATATATTTTTTGACAAGCAGGATCTGCGAACTGGGTCTCGCATCCTCACGACGAGCCCAACACACGAAATGATTTTCAACCTAAGTTTAAGTGTAGGGATTAATAAATTAGTTGTGATAACCCTATGATGAAGTATATATATTATATGTAAACTTATTATATATATTATAGTAATTAATAAATTAAAAGTTAAAAGTATGTATATGTATATGTATTATATAATATATAATATATAATAAATGAAATTATATTGGATAAAAAGTAGAGAAATGTGAAAGAACACATGCAAAATTAAATAGAAAACAAAAGAAAGAAAAAGAAAGAAGAAAAGGAGAGAAACGTACAACCATAAGGGTTTCTAAGTTTCAACTTCAATTGGTTAGTCAATTTAGTCCATTTTCTTGTAATTTTTATATTTTTGAAATCCCAGTGTTAAGTACTACCTGATCCATGTCGAAATTTTAGCATTGATTAATATTTTACATGTTGTTAATGTTAAATAGTTGTAGTATTAGTATTTAATTGATAGATTTTTAAGCTAGAAATGGAAAAGGACTAAATTGTAGAACAAATTATAAATTTTGAGTAATAGGGACTAAATTGTGAAAAATTCAAAATTTAAGGGTCTAATTGAAAATAGGGAGCTAAATTTAGCTTAAAGTGAAATTAGTATAAAAATAAGAGATTAAATGTGAAGAATAAAAATTAGTCTCGGTTTAGGGAATAAATTGGAATTTAAGCAAATATTGAGTAAAAATTGAAATATTCAATGTGAAATTGAATTGTGTTGTACTGATGTATTTTAATTGTTTTAATTTCGTAGCTAACGTCGTATCAGAATCCTCGAGTAAAAAGGAGAAGGATAAAATCGACGTTGAATAGCTCGGAATCCACGGTTTGTATTTCTATAATCCAAATCTAGCTATTAATTGTTGTATTTTGATTTAATGCATGTGATAAGTGGTTGAGGTGAGTATTTTGTCACTTTGATAGTGAATTGAAATTATAGTTGATTGAAATGGTTTGAATTGGTATATACATTATGAATGTATTGATTATTTGAATTGAAATGAATATATGTGTAAATGTGATCATGTGCAAATATGAGAATTGGATATTGGTTGTATTTGAAAAGTGAAATGAAAACCTATTAACTGTATCAGGCTGATTTGGACATAAATGGATGCCATAAGATAAGAAGAGTTCATGGATTTCTTCGTCTTCGAGTCGATGAGGCATTGGGTGCCAATTTACTTCGATTTTACTGATGAGACATTGGGTGTCAATTTATATAGCGTTGGGCACAGTTATGACTTTGGATTTATTTGATGAGGCACTGGGTGCCAAACTAGTGTATTGGTTGGACCCGTGTATCCGTCCGAGTCTGAGTCGTGTTAATAGGGGTAACTAAATAATAAAGTTCTATGATCGATATTGAATGGCATGGTATCTGAAATGAAAATGAGATAGTGAATTGAAATATGAAAAATGAGATATGTTGTGATTAAATGAAATACATGAGTTATGTACTCATGAATTGAATATGGAATGGATCATGCCTTTGTCTAAACAAATGTGGGTTAATATGTGAAAAGGTATTTATATAGCAAGTGATGTGAATTGTAATATTTGTTAAACAAGTCAAATATGATAGCATGTGAAATTTGAGTATAGTATGAAATGATATAGTAATATGCTTGAATTTGAAATAACAGTATATGATAGTTGTGAGCTTAGACAATAGTATGTTTGTATAATTCAAATTATGCATTCTTGTATCATTATGTCTTTAATTGTTCGGATTATAGAAATATCATTGAGTTTTACTCAGTGTACAATTTTGTTTTTCGTGTGCAGGTTAGATACTTCTCTTTTGATCGCCGACTCAGCATCCAACAATGATCTCGATCTCAAATGTGGTGAAGTTTACCTTTTGTGATGGCATGTACCTAGGATTTCTTAAGTTGATAGTTATTTTGTGAATGGTTTGTAATAGAGTTAAAGTATAATGTTGGTTTAAGTATATATAGTATATGTTTGTGTTTGAAGCCATAAATTGGCATGTTGGTTTGAACCAAGACTTGTTAGGTATATGTGAATTTTAAGTTTGATGTGTGAGGTAGTTATAAGCTAGGCTAAATTGATTGATTTTGGCATGTTTAAAAATTTGATTTGAATGATGCATGGATGATATATTTTGATGATATAACTTGTGGTACCAATGAGGGTACATTGGTTAGGCACCTAAGATGATTGTTTTGACATGTTTTGGGTATGTGTGATCGTGTTTTGAATAGGTTAAATGAATGGTTTTTGAGTTGCTTAATGCCCAAGCAAGTAGGAACTAGTAAACTTGAGTTTTAAGGTACTTTTGGGTGCACATGGCTTGGCCACACGGACAACACACATGGGCGTGTGACCTAAGCCAGAGAGTTACATGGCCTGGCCACACGGGTGTGTGACCCCTGCAGTTGAATTTTTTTAACTTTTTCCTCAAATTTTCAAATGTTCCTGATTTAGTCCCGAATCGTTTCTAAAGTGATTCTAAGGCCTCGAGGGCTTGAATAAGGGACGATATGCATGCTTAATGATGGATTATGTTGTGATTATTGAAATGTTTTCAAATGAATGGTTTAGGTAACATTTATTCGGTAATGCTTCAAAACCCTTCGGTGACGGATACGAGTTAGGGGTATTACAGAACCTATGCTATATAATGTATGTGAACCCTTAAGTTTTACTGTTTAGATGACATGCGAACCCTACCTCTGTTTTACATTCTATGTATGATTTTATTCCGCTGCTATGTATAGCTTAGGTCATTATATGTTTTATATATATGGTGTGTTGGAGGTTAGGTTGGAAGCAAATGGAGAGTCACTTCAGTAACTAATGTAGCTCACCAAATTTGGGTCGAACAAACTTAATCGAGTTTGGGGTGTTACACAAACCAGCTCTATTTTGAAAAATTTTAAACTTCTGTTATAACTGTAAATCATTTTCTTAATTAGATTTTTCCAACAAAAAGTTCTCATTACTTTAACAAAATTAGAATTTGGTCGAGAAAAAAATTTAATTGAGAAAAAAATTTAATTGAAGTTAATTAATTAAATCAATTAATAATATTTTGGGTAATATAAAATAGTGATTGGGTTGAATAAAAGTCCGGATAACACATATAATTGTACTCAATACCCAATCCAATGTGTGAGAGATGACAAACCCTAATCCCAGTAAGGGTGCTCTACATACAGTAGAATACTATATTTTCTATTAAAATATTATTATTTAGTTAGACCTTATTCGAATAGAACTTTTATGTCGTTTCTCTATAAATAGGAACTATGAGTAACCTACAATATATGTCTTTTGAGTATTGATATTCTATTAAAAATAGTGGTAATTTGTTTTAAGAATAAATTCTAATTTCCGTAAGCAAACTCATAGTATCCGTTTTATAGAGAAAATTAATTTCCTACTGAAAGTTAAATAACATTTTCATTTTGCGTGCTAATTTGATTTGTTTGAACCCACACTCAAAGTAATTCGGGGTTCGAGGATAGTGAAAGGGATTGACTAGTTGAAATATGAGAAATGACCTAGACAGTCTTTATAACACCCGAATATCTTTATTGACCTTAAATTTAAGGAAAGTTAGGATCAAAATGAATGGATTGGCGACTTGTCAAGCTCCATCGGGAAATTCAAAAATTTTAATGGTTGACTTGTAATTGGTTGGATCTCAATTCTGGTTTGGTTAGGATGAAACAGATTGGTTCCATAGCGGGAGACATAATGATTAGTAGTGTGTGGCTAAAAAGGACTAAGAAGGCCATGCCAACTTTGGCTATATATATGTAGGGGGAGAGGAGGAAAGATTTTTCTTGAATCTAGCTTATAATCTCCTTCTCATCTGCAACTTCTTCTTGGGTTACTTCGAAAAAAAGAAGAAGAGGAGGTTCGAGAAAGCTCTGCATAAGGTGGTAAATGTGATGTCCAAAGTCTGGGAAACCAAGAATTCGATAAACTGGTAAGCCATAAGCCTCCCTGTACTCGTCGATTAGAGAAAAGAGAAGTAAAGATTCTTGAAAAGTTTCTGTATAATTATGGATTTTGGGTTTTAAAGGTTTGAGTACCTCTGAGTTAACCAATAAATGATTGATATGTTTAGCTATCAGGACGACAGAGACTCTAGCATTTGGACAAGCTAAGCTGTCAGGGATAAAGGAAGTAAGGTGAGCTTCTGCACTTTATCTTGGGTGGTTGATGAGATTGAGTTGTTAAATGATTTGTGTTGTGACTATTCTAGGTTGTTTGAGTCTGTCGTTGTGTTAAAAAAATGGTGATTTTGCATACTATTTATGCATAATCATGTACGAGTATGTGAGTATCTGTAAAAACGATCATTGAATGTTAATCTAATACTACATGTTGTTGAATATGTGGCGTACTTTGTGTTATGTAACCAGTATCTTGATTGCATGTAATATATGATTATATTATATGTAGAGTGTGGAGGTAATTTACCTTGACGGGGTAGAGGAAGTTAGGAAAAATTGGCAGAATTGGAGGAATAGGAAAATTGTTATAGGGATACAAGAGAGTATAGTTGTCTCGTGGAACGATATCCATTAGCTCGCTAGAATGAAACCGTGATGACGATTATCGACTAGTCCTTCGGGGCGACACTGTGAAGACGGTTTATAGGTTCCATAAAGAAACATTGTAACAGCATTCTGCAAGCTCTATGGGGCGAGACCGTGACGATGGTATACAGGCCCTACGGGATGACACCTCAAAAAAAGTTTAATGAGTAAGACCATAGCTCGACTATGGCAACCAATAGAGTCCAATAGAGAATTAAATATGTGGTTACAAAGTGTAAGACCATAGCTCGACTATGACAATAAAATAGAGTCCGCCAAAATGTTAAACATGGGGTTACAAGGTGTAAGACCATAGCTCGGCTATAGCAACCAATAGAGTCCGCCAGGACGTTAAACATGGGGTTACAAGGTGTAAGTCCATAGCTCGGTTATGGCAACCAATAGAGTCCTTCAGGAAGTTAAACATGAGGTTACAAGGTGTAAAACCATTGCTCGGTTATGGAAACCAATAAAGTCCTCCAGGATGTTAAACATGGGGTTACAAGGTGTAAGACCATAGCTCAACTCTGACAACCAATAGAGTTCGTCAGAACGTTAAACATGGGTTCAAATTGTGTGAGACCATAGTTTGACTATGGTGTTAGGTGAAGTCTGCTAAAAATGTTGGGCTAGGAATATGACAGGACAAGGTAAGGGAGGTTGAACTATGACCCACTCAGAGAATAACATGAACGGATGAGTACAACGTGTTTAGGAACTCGGGTAAACGGGATACCCCGAGGATCTGTCAAATTATGAAGAAAAAAAAAGGTGAGTAAGAACAACTGAGAATGTAGGCAAGTTGTGACGAAGGATAACTATGTAGAGGTATGAGTCCGCAAACCAAAATTAGGGGTGATAGTGAAATGATTAAGCGGAACCTAAGTCTAAGGGTCTCCGGGTAAAGGTTAGCTAGAAACGGTAAAGTCCGATGAGGTTTAATTGGAGTTAATGATTGCTCAAATAGTTGGATTGGTAAAGTCTACTGGACATCTATAGCGAGGAAGGATGTTTGACCAGGACAAGGTAATCGCAAAATGAACCATAGGGTTTAACAAGGGAAGAGGGACCTAAGGGCTACCTTGGACGGATAGTCCGGCGAGAAGTAGTGGAGGACATGGTTCGTAGGAATGATCTGCTAATTTAAAATGTCTAAAAGCATTCAAAGTTTAGACTAGAAAGAACGTTAAAGAGGAAAAAATCTTAAGGTTAATCTAGTATGGGATGAACGAATCAAGGTAAGGGTCAGAATTTAACAACATAAGTGAAAGTCAGCCAATAATAGGCAACGAACCTTATTCCCGGGTGGGTGGTTGATTGTGAGAAACTAAACTCATCAAAGGATAAAGGAATTTGAGATGAGGCAAAATCAGGCTAGAACCATAGAGGACCATTTTGTAAAAGTCACATTTACGTCCATTATAGAGAATAAGCCCACCGAAGATGAGCCGCAGAAAAATGGCAATGTGTCGACTACATCGTTGAAATCTACAAAAAGGCCAAGGATAGACAAGGATTTTGAAATCTCTGCTTAAAACTTTGTTTCTTAAAGATTTTGAATTTTTACTATAGCGCCATTTTGCAAAATATCACTAAGTTCATTTGAACTTACCCGCTTGCTGCCTGTTTATAGGACAAATGTGTGACTGAACATCAGGTGGAGGCACCAAGCCAGGCATTGCCGAAATTGAGGGTTAAGCTTGGAAGTCATGCATACGAATAAAGGGGCTCCCTTAGAGGCCACACCTCGAAGATTAACTCAAATGTATAAAGCCTAAAGTTTAAAATTTAAAGTTGTACATATTACTAAGACTGTAAGATTGAAAAAACCTTTTAAGAAAATATTTCAATTTTCGTTGTACCTAAATATTATTTTGAACCGATTTTTCCAAACAAAATATAATTTCAAAAGTTGATTGTTTTTTATTTTAGTGGCATTTTTATTGCTTAGCCATAAAAACCAAAAGAATTGTATCTAACAATAAATGCCTGCCTGCTTGCCAAGTCATTAATTATTGGAATCAATTTGATTATTTCCAAAGAAAACAATGGGTATTTTACTAAAAAAAGCCCATTTACAACATTATTTACGAAAATAGGCCATTTAAAACATTATTTATCTGAATGGGCCAAAAAACCCAAAATTTCATAAAAGCGCGCTGACGGGGACACGCTTTACCCTGTGTCAGCAAAAGCGCGCTGACGTAGGCGCATTTTACCCCGTGCTCAGACTAAATTTTTAAAAAAGGTCATTTTTTAAAAATATTACAAAAATAGACCAATTTTTTTGAAATTTTACGAGAATAAGCCTTTAAAAAGACCCAAAGTGGCAGCACCGTTTCTTTTCTATTTTTAGGTGCCACCAATTAATGTGGAAATAAAACTTACAAAAAAGATCTTTATATAGACTCAAAGTCTCATTTCCCTTGTTTTCTTAAGCAATATGCAATGTGAGATATATGTATATATAGACTCATGAATAGGTTTGCAGCTTGTTCCCAGACAATGTGGGATTCCTTCCTCTTTTAACTAACAACATAAAATTAAATGCTACACTATATTTTATATTTTTTTACAAAACAATTTCTATAGGTGGCGAAGAGCCGACATCAAGGTCAAACCTTCTCGTCGATGTGAGCTCTTGGGGAAGATCAACCTGTTATCCCTAGAGTAACTTTTATCCGTTGAGTGACGGGCCTTCCACTCGGCACCGTCAGATCTCTAAGGCCGACTTTCGTCCATGCTCGACGGGTAACTGCTGAAAGCATCTAAGTAGTAAGCCCACCTCAAGATGAGTGCTCTTTTATTCCAACTTCCCCAAAGCCTCCGGTAGTACAATAGAGACAGTAAGGGGTTCTCTGTCACTATGGGGATCGAGTGACAGAATTTTTGAAAATTCAAGCGAAGGTCACGGCGAGATGAGTCGTTTATCATTACGATAGGTGTCAAATGGAAGTGCAGTGATGTATGCAGCTGAAGCATCCTAACAGACCGATAGACTTGAACCTTGTTCCTACATGACTCGATCAATTCGATCAGGCACTCGCCATCTATTTTCATTGTTCAACTCTTTGACAACACGAAAAATCCATTGTTCAACTCTTTGACTACATGAAAAAACCAAAAGCTCTGCCCTCCCTCTCTATCTATCCATGGGATGGAAGGGCGAAGGCCTTTGGTGTCTCCTCTAGTCAAGAATTGGGGCCTCATAATCAGTAGCCAATATGCTTTTCCTTTTCTTGCATGCCTTTCTTCGTTCATGGTTCGATATTCTGGTGTCCTAGGCGTAGAGGAACAACACTAATCCATCCCGAACTTGGTGGTTATACTCTACTGCAGTGGCGATACTGTAGGAGAGGTCCTGCGGCAAAATAGCTCGATGCCAGGATCATAAAATGCTTAACACCTCTCATTCTTATTTCTTTTTCTATAAGAAAAAGAAATAAGAATGAAAAATGAAAAGGTCATCTAATTCAAAACTCCAATTATAAAATCCCCTCTCTCCCACGTCACACCTCGGAACACATAGTTCTTATAGTAAGAAAGGCACTTTCACATCTTCTTAACCCGAAATGGTTGGGGAGAGAAAATGTTCCTTTTTTTTAGGGTACTCTTGGGAACAAATCCAATGGAGACGATATGAGGCTTGTAGCTGAGAGGATTAGAGCACGTGGCTACGAACCACAATGTCAGAGGTTCGAATCCCTCCTCTCCTACAACTGGCCCGAAAGGGAAAGACCTTTCCCTCTAGGGGTAGGAAAATCATGATCGGGATAGCAGACCCAAAGCTATAGAACTTGGGCGTGGGTCTTTTGCCAAATTAGAGTGGCCTTTTATTTATTATTTATTGTATATTTACTTTTCTATTTTATATTTATATATATTATTATCGGCCAAAATAAAATAAAATAAGCATTTTTTTGTTTTATGCCTCGTAACTCTTCCTCAGCCAGGCTTGGGCAGAATAGCAGAGCAAGTACAAGTATTAGTAACATAAAAAAATAGAAATTGTTTTGTAAAAAATATATAAAATATAGTGTAGCCTTTAAGCTTATGTTGTTAGTTAAAAGAGGAAGGAATCCCACATTGTCTAGGAACAAATTGCAAACCTATTCATGGCTCTATATATACACATATCTCAGACCTCATATTGCTTAAGAAAAAAAAAAGAAAAATGAGACTTTGGGTCTATATAAATATCTGTTTTATAAGTTTTATTTTCATATTAATTGGTGGCACCTTAAAATAAAATAAAAAATTGGTGTTGCCATTTTGGGTCTTTATAAAAGCTTATTCTCGTAAATTTTCAAAAAAAAATTGATCTATTTTTGTAATATTTTTAAAAAATGATCTTTTTTGAAAATTTAGTCCAAGCATGGGGTAAACACGCCCAGGTTAGTGCACTTTTGCTAACACGAGGTAAAGCACATCCCTGTCAATGTGCTCTTCGGAAATTTCCCCTTAAAACGCTTACAAGTAGGGACGTTTTGGGTTTTTTTTGGCCCATTTCGGTTAATGTTAGAAATGGGCTTTTTTAATAAAATACCCGAAAACAATAAGTCAGGTGAAAATACTATAAGGTTAATTTAGGTTTCAATTTTTATATTTTTATTCTATGTAATTTAAAAGTTTTATTTTTTTAAAATTTAAGCAATTATTTAAATTATTTTATTAAATTTTATTTTATTACAATATCAATTTTTAATTGTATTGTTATTAAGTTTTTTTTATTTTAAAATATTACATCAATAAAATTAATAAAGAAATTTAATAATGTTAATAATCAGACTTGAATTTTAAAATCTAAAATCTAAAAATTTAAATTTAAATTTGTGAGAAATAGATTACATATTTTAACCAATAAATAAATAGCTATGTTTATGCATTAAAGGAAAAAAAAATTCTGTTTATAATAAATATGTTGTGCGTCAAATTGAATACATAATATATGGGAGTTGAAATGTAAATGTGGAATGAATGCCATTGATTTAGAAGGCAGAGAAAATGGGAAACACACTCGGCAATACAATTTCAAATTTGATTTGATTTTATAATACATCATAACTCAATTAATGAAGTAGCAATTATCATAATAAAAGTAAATTATATCGCATCTCACTTTCTTTTTATTTTAGTTATTTTTTTAATTTAATTACTTTAGTTAAAAAAAATTTAATTGGTCACGTCACTGTTGTTAAAATTTTTGTTAATCCACTAACGGTAACGATTGCTAACATGACAATTTTTTAAACTTTTGACTAAAATTAGGGATTTTTCTATAATTAGTCTAAAACACTTTTTTTATTTGTTTGCAATATCAAACTAAAACTTTCTCTTTTTCTTTCTTCTTGCTATTTGTTTCCGACAAAAGTAACAGAAAAAAATTAGGATAGTTTTTACTTGTTTGTTTGACTTTTAGGCTTTACAGTAAGCATTATGTTCATATTGTTTATTTGTATACGTTTGATTTGTACTCGGATGCGGTGACGTGCTTCTCGGAGATCCTTCACAATTTCTTCAAGATTTGATCTTAGCATAGCAAGTTTTTCTTTTCCTTTTCCTTTTTTTAAGAAAAAATTAGTTTTCCCCCTTAATTCTTAAATTTTCATAATTGGGTTGTGTTTTATTTCTTTGTGTGTTCAACTTTACTGATGAAAAACAATGATTCCTCAAACAAATTTTTTCTAATATAAATATTTCTTGTCATTTTCTCTTCTTTTTATTTCCTTTTTCATAATAATTATGTTATTGCTACTGGTTATTGAATGCTAATAGTGAAAGGATGATTTCAAAGGTACTCATGAGAAGATTTTTTAAAAGAATTTTTATGTTTTTCCTTTTATTTTATCCTTTGTATGTTTTCTCTTAAAATGTTAAGAGAAAATCAATTAAAGAACAAAAAAAAAAGAGTGGTAAAGGTTATCTAAGTAAGAAACTAAAAAAAGAGTGGTAAAGGTTATATAAGTAAGAAAGAACATGGGATATTTTAGACAAGTTAAACAAAGTAAAAAGTAACATCATTTTCCTTTGTTACTTTTCCCAAGAAACAAACAACAAGAAGAAAAAAGATAAAACTTACAAGTTTTAATCTTAAGTTGCAAACAAACAAAAAAAGGGTTAATTACAAAGAAGTCCCTAGCTTTAGTTAAAAGTAAAAAATGTCACGTCAACAATTTGTTAGTGGATTAACAGGATTTTTAATAGCAATGACTATTTCGAGCAATTATCTTAATTAGAGTGACTAAATTGATAAAAAAAATTAGAGTATTTAAAATAGAAAATATGCTATTTTAGAGTGACCTGCGGTGTAATTTAACCTTATAATAATGAGAAGGACATGAGTTTGAATGCATTTAAATGTATTTTTCCTCTTATTTTTAAATTGAAAAGAATTATGGATAAAACAATATTATTTTTGGTGAATATCGTTCATGGCTTCTCTTTATGAAAATAGAGGTAATGGGGAAAAGCTCATTGAAGACCCAGGTACCAGCAAGGTACGTTTCAAGGATACAGATGATATTTCGAATGTGGAGATGGTCATTGAATCTCCACCAGTTCCAGCCCCTTCCTGGAAAGATATTGTTTTTGGGAAGGACCTTTCTAAATCAAAAGAGGTGAGTATTAATCACTCTATTGATGGAGATTTCTCCCTTCTTGAAGGGGACATTAATAAGTCAATTATCAATTGCATTCTAATTATTTACTTTTTGGACAGAGTTCAAAATCTCTTAGTCAAAGACATGTTTATGTCTGTGATTCTCAATTTGTTGGGAACATATGGGTAGTGGCTTTGTAAAATAAAGTGTATGGGTTATGGAGGCCGTCTCAACCTTTTCAACTTATGGATATTGAAAATGGTTACTTCTTAGCAAAGTTTAAAAATTATAAAGATTATGGGAAGGTTTTGACACAGGGACCCTAGATAATCTTTGGACAATATTTAATTGTGCAGCCATGGACAGTCGATTTCTGTAACAACCCATTTTCAATGGTGTCAAAAATAGTGGTTTCAGGACCACAATTCTGATAAGTGAGTGAATATTTTAATGTTTATTTAATGTTTATAGGGTTAAATTAAGGTAGTATTAAATTTTTGTTAAGAAATTTTGAAGTTTAAATGGTTAATTAGGTAAAAAGGATTAAATCGTAAAAGTTATAAAAGTTTATGTTTATTAGCTAAAAGTATTAAATGGTTATGAAACATTAAACTAATGGACTTAGTCGATAATTATACTATACCATTAGTTAGTGGATGATTATGGCATGGTTTTTGGTGTTATCTTGATAATTTAAAAGGGTTAATTTTGTAATTATGTAAATTAAAAATTAAGTAAACGATGAAAAATAGTGTATCATCATCTTCCTCCTTTATTTTTCTTGTTCAAACTGGGAAAACCATTTCCAAGGGAAGAACTAGGTTCGGTCAAGCTCATTTCTTTTGCATGGTATGTAATTTTGTCTCGTTTTTAGTGATTTTTATGTTTTTGAGCTCGTATTAGCTTAATTTAGCTAGCCCGAGGGTCAATTTGTAAAATTTTTAAATTTTTAGGGACTTTTCATGAATGAGTTTGTTGTGTTAGTGAATTTAATTGATGGTTGTTAATCTTGGTTGTTAAATAGACACATTTTGTTAAGTGATTTTTAATGAATTTGAGCTAAAGGACATATTTGAGAAAGTGGTAACATGTAATGATAATTTTATGAAAATAATGAAAGATATGGGCTATAAAGGACCTTAAAGAAATTGGCTATTATGATATTTCATTAATAGTGGTTTAATTGTGAGTTTGAGATTTATGGACTATTTTGCATAAAAGTTAAAATGCTAGGGATAAATTTGTAATTTTACATTAAGATGGGTTATAAATTAGAATATATAAAATTAAGCTATTTGAATTATTTAATTAAGTTAAATTATTATTTAGATCAAAAAAGAATCAATCGAACTTGAATCGGGGAAAAACGAAAGTATCGGATTAGCTTTCAAATTTAGCTGTAACAACCATGGTGATTGAGGTAAGTTCGTATAGTGATTAAGATTGTCATATGATATTGTAAATGAGTTATTATAAGTAATTATGTTATTTTAATCTTGATTTGTAATTTATTTGGTAATTGATATAGTGGATTAAATTGTAACATTGGTATACTTTAAGTTAGTATTTGAGAAATGTATATTTCCTGAAGCATGTGTGGAATGGCACAATATAATGATAGTAAAGGATTCAGATATATGCAAAAGTTTTTGAACCTTAAGCGTTCTTAGGATACAAATGACATGTCATTAGGGATTTCATGTTTCGGGTGCTGGTCTTGAATGTCCTATCAATGGTTGAAGTCCTGCATTTATTGCGAATTCTTCACAGCTCATATGAGCAGCATCGTGTAGCTAACATTCTGACCCATAGCTCGTGTGAGAAGACCCATTTCACAGCTCGTGTGAGCAATATTGAAAAGGAAAGGTTATGGTTGTATGGAAAGGCACACTATGTGTGAGCATTCCCAAGTATCCGATAAAATTCTAGATGGTTCAACAGGTAAGTTAAGGTTAATGGCAAGGCATGTATGCAATCGAATAATTTTTCATAATCTTAGCAAAAGGTAAATTTGATGAATGCAAATGAATGGAATGGAACAAAATAAATATGTAATGAATGACATGTGCATGGAGATTCACTTATGATATGGTTGATTTTATATATGTGTTATGCATGAGCTTACTAACTTGTGAGTTTGGTGGTGTTTATAAGAGTGTATTAAGCTTATGAGTATGGTAATGATGTTATGCATATTTCATAAAATGAGTTTAAGAAGGGTAAGTTTATGTTTGAATTTATACGAGCTTACTAAGCACTAGTTGCTTACGTAGTTATTTTCCCTCTATTTCGTAGATCATCGAAAGCTCGATCGATTGGAAGCTTGTCGAAGCTTAATCACACTATCCAACAATCACTTTGGTAGTTTTTGAGTTATTTTGGTCAAGGTTATAAATGGCATGTATAGGACTTTTTATAATGGAGGTTTTTGAATATGCTAATGATGAACTCAGTATGAATATGTCCTTTGGTTGCTTTAAGTACTTTATAATATATGGTCATTTTGGTATGCTTATTTTGAAAAGTGAATGGACTGACAATCGTTGCCATTAGATAGCTAAATTACCTATGTTATGTGATCGAGATATGGCATCATAGTTTTGGGATAGAATAATGTTGTTTGGTATAAATAAGGTTCCTTTGAATGGCATATTGGTTAGGAGGATTAGGTTGATTGAATTGGTATATCTATATGTGGTTGAAATGTGTTTAGGAAAATTTAATGTATGCACAAATAAAGTAGTTTGTTGGGCAAGATTTGGTCCTAAAATAGCTTATTTTAGGGTCTACTTATGGATCACACTGTCACACGGCTGTTTGTCACTTTTCATTTCAGGTATAGTTATGACACGGTTTGCGGCACGGCCGTGTGTATCAAGTTAGTGAGTCACACGGTCTGGCATATGATCTGCAACACGGCCATGTGTATCAAGTCAGAGAGTTACACGGCCTAACACACGGCCTACAACACGGTCGTGTGATCTAAGTCAATGTGTTACACGGTTTAAGACATGAGCTGGGACACGGACGTATATCTCATTGTTTGAACACCACACGGTATGGTCTATGTCGCATGGCCTAGCCACACGGTCATGTGACCCCTGTTTAAAAATTTTTAACTTTTCCTCAGACTTTCTAAATTGTTTTAAATTAGTCCCGATTTCATCCTGAACTATTTTTAAGGCTTCGAAAGCTTGATTTAAGGCCCAAATGTTTATGTTTGTTGGATTTTTAATGAGTTTTAATTAATTAATATGAAATAGAATTATTAAACTATTTTGATGTTAATTGTTTTGATTTTTACGATAATACTCTATAACCCTAGACCGACGACGGAAACAGGTTAAGGGTGTTACAATTTCAACCCTTGGAACCCGTACCCTACCACTATTTTCACTAGGGTTAGATTCTCACGACTTTCTAGTTATCTTTATAAGAATGAGGTTTTATGAGAAATTGAGGGAATGGTCGGGAAGGTGACAAAATTATATTTTAATACTGATAGTGGATCGAGGGGTAGATATGCGTGCATGGCAGTTTTCATCAACATAAAATAACTGATGGTTTCTGAAGTTCTAATCAACGGGAAACTTCAATGTGTTGAGTATGAATGCTTACTAGTGGTGTGTTTCTCATGTGGTAAGTATTGTCATTTCAAGAAAGTTTGTCCATAGATACCCAAAATGGAAGTCAAATCGGAGAAGAAAAATTCGGTGCCAAAAAATACCCACTCACCTGAAGGTTTGAATATCAGTAACGCTGAATATGGCCCGTGGATGCTTATGGAAAGGAGGACCAGACGCAACCCACGTGACCAAAATAATTTTGGAAAATAGGGATTTCAGGAAAAATCTAAGGGATCCAGGTTTAATGCCTTAAACTCAATTGATGGAATGGCTCAGTCACTCTTTTTAGTTGGCCATATCTAATGGGTGATGGAGCCCATTCATCTGTCTCGTTCTGGACCGGCCTTTTTGCATATTTTCTTTGCAGAGTTGGAGGATGGCAGGTTACTTATAGAGATGTTAGAGAATTTTTGTGAAGTTTATGGTCATAAGATTAATGCTAGGAAAACTAATATTTTCTTCTAGTGGAAGATGTCACGGCCAATTGGATTAGTACCTCGTTTGGGTTTCAAAAAGTTCAAGGCACTATTAGGAGTTCCTCTTTTTCACTAGAGAGTGACGAATAGCACCATGCATTTTGTGGTTGAGAAGGTACGTCAAAAATTACAGAATTGGGATGTTAGAAAACTTTTCATTGCCAGTCGAGTTACTTTAGTGCAGCCGGTTCTTCTGTCCATCCCTAGTTACTTCATACAATCCCTGTTGGTACCTAGGTCAATTCGTGATGAGATGCAAATTTTAGTGAGAAGATTCATTTGGAGTTCTTTTGATGGTAATAAGAAGATGTCACTAGTTGGGTAGGATTTCATTTGTCAACCCAAAGGTTGTAATGGCCTTGAAATGAGGAAATTAAGGGACCAAAATATTTCGTTCTTACTGAAGCTTAGTTTCAATATTGTGTTTGAGAATGAGGCTCTATGGGTCCAAGTAGTTAGGTCGAAATATTGTTTGAATGATGTTTTACTAGATTGTATTAATCGGGATAGGAGCTTCTTTCTTTGGAAATCTCTCACTAAGGTCTAGCCTTTATTAAATAAAAACTTAATTTGGTCTGTAGGCAATGGGAACAAAATTAGATGTTGGAATGATAGTTGGGTTCCAGAAGTGGGGGGGGGGTTTGATTAATCTTATTCCTGTTAATATCAATCTTGTTTCTGATTGTCTACTCAAATAAATGGTTACAGAGGAAGGATTGTGGAACCTTGATCTTTTCAAAAATTGGTTATCAAATGATGTGGTTCAGAGTATTATGGGTGTTCCCCCCACCCTTCTGAGGGGACTGACATAATAGCTTGGTGTGATACTTCGATAGTGGCTTTTTCGGTCAAAAGTGCTTACAAGGTTTTGAATGAAGAGTCTTGCAGTACAGATGATGACAAATGGAAATGTGTAGAAGCTGTCTGGCCCACAAAGGGTCCGTTTCTTTTTATGGACTATTCTGAGACAAAAATTTCTTAGCAATGCAGAAAGAGTTAGACGGGGACTAGTGGTTGATCCTTCTTTTCCTATTTGTGGATATGACTTGGAAGATACCCTACATATTTTAGTGAGAAGATTAATTTGGAGTTCTTTTGATGGTAATAAGAAGATGTCACTAGTTGGGTAGGATTTCATTTGTCAACCCAAAGGTTGTAGCGGCCTTGAAATGAGGAAATTAAGGGACCAAAATATTTCGTTCTTACTGAAGCTTAGTTTCAATATTGTGTTTGAGAAGGAGGCTTTATGGGTCCAAGTAGTTAGGTCAAAATATTGTTTGAATGATGTTTTACTAGATTGTATTAATTGGGATAGAAGCTTCTTTCTTTGGAAATCTCTCGCTAAGGTCTAGCCTTTATTAAATGAAAACTTAATCTGGTCTGTAGGCAATGGGAACAAAATTAGATGTTGGAATGATAGTTGGGTTCCAGAAGTGGGGGATTTGATTAATCTTATTCCTGTTAATATCAATCTTGTTTCTGATTGTCTACTCAAATAAATGGTTACAGAGGAAGGATTGTGGAACCTTGATCTTTTCAAAAATTGGTTATCAAATGATGTGGTTCAGAGTATTATGGGTGTTCCCCCCACCCCTCTGAGGGGACTGATAGAGTAGCTTGGTGTGATACTTCGATAGTGGCTTTTTCGGTCAAAAGTGCTTACAAGGTTTTGAATGAAGAGTCTTACAGTGCAGATGATGACAAATGGAAATGTGTAGAAGCTGTCTGGCCCACAAAGGGTCCGTTTCTTTTTATGGACTATTCTGAGAAAAAAACTTCTTAGTAATGCGGAAAGAGTTAGACGGGGATTAGCAGTTGATCCTTCTTTTCCTATTTGTGGATATGACTTTGAAGATACCCTGTGTATTATCAGAGATTGCCTAGCAGTTAAATTGATTTGGAGACAAGTTATTCAAGTAAAGTATCTATCCAATTTCTTTTCAAACACTTTAAATGAATAGATCCTTTTTAATAAGCATGATACTACAAGAATTCACGATGGAGGTGCTAATTGGGCATGCCTTTTTTGTATTCTTGTTTGGCACATTTGGAAAAATCACAACCTCTTTATCTTTCAAGGTAGAACTTAAAGCCCGGAAGAGATAGTCAATGTTTCAAGTAGTTAGGCTAAACAATTTTCTTCAGTCATAAATGTCGATCTGATTGGTTGCTTTGAGTCTTCCATTGGAGAAGGGTTAAGCGAGGAATGGTGATACGAGTCATAAAGGCCCAATCCAAGTTCAAGAACGTGATGGGCTCAAATTGCCACAAGGCCCAATAACGAGATCAAAGGCCCGACAAATGCGGTCCAAACTAAATGGGACCATTCAAGAGCTTGTTAGCAAGGCCTTAGATTCATACACGAGAGAACAAGAAAATCAAGATTCACTTTCTTGTTTTCAAGAAAATCAAGAAATCGAATCTTGGCCCAATTTTGTTGTTCGAAGAGATTTCAAGAATCAAGAAAATCAAGATTTCAAATCTTGGAAATCTTGGTCCAAGAAACCAAATCTTGCAGCCAAAACGCATTGGATCTCAATTACGAGCGTCAACGACCCAATTTTGGTAAGAGATGCATCACGAGCCCAAATTCTTGAAGGCGAGGCCCAATAACCAAAATCCAACCCAATCAAGAAATTTCTTCACACTTAGTTGAAAATCAGGCCAAAATGTCAGAGGGCCCAATTTGTAAACATCTTACTTGTTTAATTTAATTTTTTAATCTTTAGGAGCATTACATGTAAAATTCGGCCCAAAACAGCCCATATAAGTGCATGGCCGAATTTACCTTGTTATTTTATTAATTAGGTTTAATTTTTTATTAGTTACTTGTGAGATTAGGATTTGTTGGAGGCCTATATAAGCATTGGCCAGCCACCCTTTGTAAAAATATCTTATTATCATTCAATACATTACATTTCAGTTTGTTAGAGTGCAGAATTTTCTTTGGGGTTTTCTCCAAGAATTCTCTCTTGAGCTTTCTTTAGAAGTTGTTTTAACAATCTTTTGATTGTGGGAGCCATCTTCAACCTTCTTCTTGCCATCGATATTCTTTGGAGGGGAGATTAGAGCTGTTTGAAGAGATTTGTGAAATCTTTTGGGATTTCAAGGATCTTTAGGACTTATCCTTTAATTTTTGCTGTTCAATTTCTTTTATTTAATTCTACTTGTGCCGAATCTCAATTCTAATCTATTTGCTGTTTTGTTTGTGTTTCCAGCCCTCGTTTATCTTAAAGAATTGATCAATTTCACTTTTTGCTGGAGTTCGACAATCAACCCTAAATCCCCAAATTCTAGGGTTCTTACCGAATGCACACTTATTCTTCTTGGGTAAATTTGGTTGTGGAAACTTAGGGGAAACTTTCGTGGTGGTCAATTGAGCAGATCGCCCTCGCTTTCTCAGCCTCAATAGCCGTTTTATGCCTTCAATTTCTTTCTTTCTCATTGACGCATAAACCCTAATCTGTTTCAAGAAATTCTGGTCGATCTAATTTGCTTGCTGATTTGGTGTTCTTTGACAGATTCGGCTTGTGGGAGTTCATTCTTGGGAATCAATTTCGTGTTCTTGGTTTCAAGAAACCTCTTTCATAAGTGTTTCGTTCCTTGATTAGATCTTGCTGATTTTTTAGGGTTCTTATTCCAGATTTTAATTTTCCAGATTTAATCTCGTTCTTTGTTTGATTTCAGATCTGTTCGTTTAGAGCTTTCGTAGGAGTTTCCCATGACTTGGCAACTCGATCTTGGTCCGCGCACATTCCTCTATCATTTGGTATCAGATTTTGGGCGTTTTGGGTGTTCTTGGTTGATTTCTAAACTGATCTCTATTTTTTAAAGCATAAACAGCAGTTTTACCCAGAAAAATTGTTCAAAAAAAATTCATTTGAGTGAGTAAACGTTGTCCGATTGATCTGAAATTTTACTTACATGTTTTTGGCACTGTGATTGAATATAAAAAAATTATTCCCGCAAAAAAATCAGTCAAAAAAGTCAAAAAAATCAAAAAAGACGAAATTCAATAAAAATTTAAAAAAAGATTCAGCGGGTTGAATTTGGTGCCCAAAATTTCCAGATCAAAAATTAAATATAGAAGGACACTCCAGATTTAATTTCGTGATTTTTTGAGATCGGGAACACCTCGAACGAAGTTGTCAAGTTACTCCGTAGTTTTTCGGGTTTTCTGTTTTCAGCAATTTTTATTGATTCTTAGCTGTAGGTTTTCATTTGTTTTCTTTTTATTCTCCTTTTACAATATCTAACACCTTCTTGTTTCTTGTGTTAGTAGGATTTAAACGTGTGCACAATCCTTCCTCGGTGCAACACGAATCACTTGGTGTCTCGTCAGTTTTTGGCATCCTAGTGCAAATTAGGATTCTTTGGTAGTTTGGTTCACACTCTCTAATCGGTTGATATAAACTCTGATAAAGAACTCACAAGATTGAATTCGACCTCATTGAGAATTTGATTTTTTTCTTTTTGAGTGATTAACGGTGAGGTTTGATAACTTTTTTGAGTGTTGAGTGTTTTGCAGGTTTTAAAAAAAATGTCTACAGGTGATAATAATAGTGACATATTTAAAAAATTCCAACAACAGTTGGATGAACAGGCTGCTGCTCTTCGAGCTTTGACTGCTACCATCAATGAGGTGCAATTGAATCAAGAACCTCAATATCGAGATCCAATCAAAGAAGATAGGGATAACCAACCCCAGAGGCGCGGCCCTCGACGTGTCACTAGAATGGATGATGATTTTCATGATCGTGGGCAACCTTCTTTGGCAAAACCGAAATTCACAATTCCCCAATTTCGTGGTAAGAATGATCCTAACGCTTATTGTGAATGGGAATCTAAGATTGAACTTATGTTTCGGTATTATAAATGTCCGGATGATGAAAAGGTAGCGTTAGCAACACTGGAATTTTCTGATTATGCATTAAGTTGGTGGACTCAACTTGGGGTAAACCGCCATCGGAATTATGAAGGTGAGATTTCGACATGGGATGAGTTGAAACAGATTATGCGTAAAAGGTTTATTCCACCTCACTACTATAGAGAAATTAAAACAAAGCTGAGAAGACTTATCCAAGGTAGTAGGACAGTGGATGAATATTTTAAAGAGATGGAGATGCTCATTCAGAGAGCTAATGTGGAGGAGGATGAAGAAACAACTATGGTTCGATTTATTGATGGTTTGAACAGGCCGATAGCTAATACATTGAGGCTACAAACTTACATTGATTTGGAAGAAGCAGTTCATAAAGCCATTGAGATCGAGCAACAACTAAAGGAACAAAGGTTTGGTTCCTTCTCGACTTCGCAATATTACCGAGGTAACAATTCCAATTTTGATTTTAAGAGCTCAAAATCACCTTTCGTTACTAACAAGCCTTCTTTGAGTAATGGAAGCAAGCAATCAGATTGGAAAAAAGGGGCTCCTGTTAAAACGCAAACACCTTCTAAGCAGCCCAATTTAGGAGATTTGAGTGCGAAGAGGACTCGTGAGATTGAGTGCTTTAAGTGCAAAGGGCGTGGTCATTATAGTAGGGAATGCCCTAACACGAGATTACTTCTTCTGAAAGATAATGGTGAGTACACTTCCGACTCTGATAAAACAGATCCAGATATGCCAGAACTTGTGGATGATAGTGATAATGGCGAAGAGTTGGTCGAACCACCAAAAGAAGGGGACTTTGCTAATTTCCATTGCTTTGTAGTTCGCCGAACCCTTAACATTCAGATGAAAGATGATGAGAGCCAAAGGACCAATATTTTCCATTCTCGGTGTTTTATTAAAGGTAACTTATGTTCACTCATTATTGATAGTGGGAGTTGCTCGAATGTAGTGAGTAGTTATTTGGTGGATTCTTTAAAGTTGCCTTGTACCAAACACCCTAAGCCATATCACCTTCAGTGGCTTAATGAATGTTCCGAAGTTAAAGTTACGAAACAGTCCTTGGTCACTTTTAAACTCGGCAATTATGAGGATGACGTATGGTGTGATGTAGTCCCCATGCATGCGGCACACTTGCTCCTTGGACGACCTTGGCAATTTGATCGCGATGTTACACACCAAGGTAAACTTAATCGATACTCCCTTGTATTTAAAGGCAAGAAATTCACTTTTGCTCCTTTAAATCCTACTGATGTATATAAAGATCAATTAAGGATGATAAAATTTTGTGAGGGGGTAAGGGAGAAAGAGCAAGTACAAAAGACAGAGAGAAAAGAGGCTAATAGTAGTGGAAAAAGTCAAAATTTAAAAAGCCCAAAGGTGAGTGAATCCTCTAGTGGTAAAATGAGCGGAAAAAATCTTTTGGCAACAAAAAAAGATGTGAAGAGAACCCTACTTAATAAACAACTTTGTATCCTTGTGAGGTTTAGGCAAAATTATTTATCTTTATCTAACATTAACGAAAATTTGCCTAGTGTGTTTCAATCTCTTTTGCAGGATTATGAGGATGTTTTTAGTGAGGCCCCTAAAGGTTTACCACCTTTACGAGGGATAGAACATCAAATTGACTTAGTACCCGGAGCTTCAATCCCAAATCGACCAGCCTATAGATGCAATCCCGAGGAGACAAAGGAATTGCAAAGGCAAGTTGAGGAATTACTAGACAAAGGGTACATTCGTGAGAGCCTAAGTCCTTGTGCTGTTCCTGTCTTATTGGTGCCAAAGAAAGATGGTACGTTTCGTATGTGTGTTGATTGTCGCCCAATCAACAAGATAACGGTAAAGTATCGACACCCAATCCCTAGACTTGATGATATGCTTGATGAATTACATGGTTCAATAATATTTACAAAAATTGATTTAAAAAGCGGTTATCATCAAATTCGAATGAGGGAAGGGGATGAATGGAAAATAGCCTTTAAAACAAAATTTGGATTGTATGAATGGTTAGTTATGTCTTTCGGCCTTACTAATGCACCTAGTACATTTATGAGATTAATGAATCATGTTTTGAGGCTACATTTGGGTAAATTTGTAGTAGTTTACTTTGATGATATTTTAATTTACTCAAAGTCATTAGATGATCATGTTTTCCATGTTCGAACCGTTTTGGATATTCTACGAACTGAAAGATTATTTGCCAACCTTGATAAATGCACATTCTGTTGTGATAAACTAATATTCTTAGGTTTCATAGTTAGTGCTCAAGGTATTCATGTCGACGAGGACAAAGTTAAGGCAATTAAGGAGTGGCCGACTTCTAAATCGGTAACTGAGGTGAGATCTTTCCATGGTTTAGCCAGTTTTTATAGACGATTTGTGAAAGATTTCTCTACTATTGCTGTCCCATTGACTGAAGTTATAAAGAAATCAGTGGGTTTCAAATGGGGTGAAACCCAAGAAAAAGCTTTTCAAACTCTAAAAGCTAAGTTATGTTCTGCTCCTTTGCTTAAATTACCTGATTTTGCTAAAACTTTTGAACTTGAGTGTGATGCTTCAGGAATTGGAATCGGCGCCGTTTTAATGCAAGATAAGCAATCTATTGCTTATTTTAGTGAGAAATTGAACGGTGCACAGTTAAATTACTCGACTTATGACAAAGAACTATTGGCATTAGTTCGTGCACTTCAAGTATGGCAACATTATTTGCTGCCTAATGAGTTTGTCATACATACAGATCATGAGTCTCTTAAATGGTTAAAGGGACAAGGTAAGTTGAGTAAAAGACATGCCCGATGGGTAGAATTCATTGAAACATTCCCTTATGTGATTCAATATAAAACAGGTAAAGATAATGTAGTCGCAGATGCTTTGTCTAGACGATATACTTTAATAACTACATTGAATGCTAAAGTCTTAGGGTTTGAACATATTAAAGAGTTATATGATGATGATACTGATTTCAGCCATATCTATAAGAATTATGGACATACTGCTTTTGAAAAATTTTATCTTGTAAATGGCTTTCTTTTTCGTTTAAACAGGTTATGCATACCAAAGTGTTCCATGAGAGAATTGTTGATTCATGAAGCCCATAGTGGGGGATTAATGGGACATTTTGGAGTGGCCAAAACACTAGACATATTGCAAGAACACTTCCATTGGCCACATATGAAGAAGGATGTGGAAAAGGTATGTTCCAATTGCATTACATGCAAACAAGCAAAATCTAAGGTAATGCCTCATGGCCTTTACACTCCTCTACCGATTCCTACTTCACCTTGGGTAAATTTATCCATGGATTTTATTTTAGGTTTGCCTCGAACAAAAAAAGGAAGAGATAGTATATTTATTGTTGTTGACAGGTTTTCAAAGATGTCACATTTTATTCCTTGTCACAAAACAGATGATGCTACACATGTGGCAGACTTATTCTTTAAAGAAGTGGTAAGACTTCATGGCATCCCTAAAACAATTGTTTCTGATAGAGATGTCAAATTCCTTAGCCACTTTTGGAAGGTATTGTGGGGTAAGCTTGGTACTAAATTGCTTTATTCTACTACATGTCACCCCCAAACTGATGGTCAAACTGAAGTAGTTAATCGAATCTTAGGGACTTTATTACGAGCTGTTGTGGGAAAGAACATTAGAAATTGGGAAGAATGCCTACCATTTGTTGAATTTGCATATAATAGATCTATTCATTCTACAACTGGTTATTCCCCATTTGAACTTGTTTATGGTTTTAACCCACTAACAGTACTTGATCTTGCGCCATTACCTCTTGAACACGTTATGAATTTAGATGGCGAACAGAAAGCTGAGTTGGTGAGATCCTTACATGAGAAGGCTAGACAGCGAATAGCCAAAACAAATGACGCCAACACCAACAAAGCAAACAAAGGGCGCAAACGGGTTGTACTAGAACCCGGAGATTGGGTTTGGGTCCATTTGAGGAAAGAACGATTTCCTACAAAAAGAAAGACTAAGTTGGACCCAAGGGGCGATGGGCCTTTCCAAGTACTCGAGCGGATCAACGATAATGCTTATAAAATTGATCTACCTGGTGAGTACAATGTAAGTTCTACTTTTAATGTGGCTGACTTGTCCCCATTTGATTTTTTAGATTCGAGGACGAATCTTTTTGAGGAAGGGGGGAATGATACGAGTCATAAAGGCCCAATCCAAGTTCAAGAACGTGATGGGCTCAAATTGCCACAAGGCCCAATAACGAGATCAAAGGCCCGACAAATGCGGTCCAAACTAAATGGGACCATTCAAGAGCTTGTTAGCAAGGCCTTAGATTCATACACGAGAGAACAAGAAAATCAAGATTCACTTTCTTGTTTTCAAGAAAATCAAGAAATCGAATCTTGGCCCAATTTTGCTGTTCGAAGAGATTTCAAGAATCAAGAAAATCAAGATTTCAAATCTTGGAAATCTTGGTCCAAGAAACCAAATCTTGCAGCCAAAACGCATTGGATCTCCATTACGAGCGTCAACGACCCAATTTTGGTAGGAGATGCATCACGAGCCCAAATTCTTGAAGGCGAGGCCCAATAACCAAAATCCAACCCAATCAAGAAATTTCTTCACACTTAGTTGAAAATCAGGCCAAAATGTCAAAGGGCCCAATTTGTAAACATCTTACTTGTTTAATTTAATTTTTTAATCTTTAGGAGCATTACATGTAAAATTCGGCCCAAAACAGCCCATATAAGTGCATGGCCGAATTTACCTTGTTATTTTATTAATTAGGTTTAATTTTTTATTAGTTACTTGTGAGATTAGGATTTGTTGGAGGCCTATATAAGCATTGGCCAGCCACCCTTTGTAAAAATATCTTATTATCATTCAATACATTACATTTCAGTTTGTTAGAGTGCAGAATTTTCTTTGAGGTTTTCTCCAAGAATTCTCTCTTGAGCTTTCTTTAGAAGTTGTTTTAACAATCTTTTGATTGTGGGAGCCATCTTCAACCTTCTTCTTGCCATCGATATTCTTTGGAGGGGAGATTAGAGCCGTTTGAAGAGATTTGTGAAATCTTTTGGGATTTCAAGGATCTTTAGAACTTATCCTTTAATTTTTG
Organism: Gossypium hirsutum; assembly: GCF_007990345.1. NCBI lineage: Eukaryota > Viridiplantae > Streptophyta > Magnoliopsida > Malvales > Malvaceae > Gossypium > Gossypium hirsutum. The sequence continues at coordinate 26,713,224 of NC_053442.1, forward strand.
CTGTTCAATTTCTTTTATTTAATTCTACTTGTGCCGAATCTCAATTCTAATCTATTTGCTGTTTTGTTTGTGTTTCCAGCCCTCGTTTATCTTAAAGAATTGATCAATTTCACTTTTTGCTGGAGTTCGACAATCAACCCTAAATCCCCAAATTCTAGGGTTCTTGCCGAATGCACACTTATTCTTCTTGGGTGAATTTGGTTGTGGACACTTAGGGGAAACTTTCGTGGTGGTCAATTGAGCAGATCGCCCTCGCTTTCTCAGCCTCAATAGCCGTTTTATGCCTTCAATTTCTTTCTTTCTCATTGACGCATAAACCCTAATTTATTTCAAGAAATTCTGGTCGATCTAATTTGCTTGCTGATTTGGTGTTCTTTGACAGATTTGGCTTGTGGGAGTTCATTCTTGGGAATCAATTTCGTGTTCTTGGTTTCAAGAAACCTCTTTCATAAGTGTTTCGTTCCTTGATTAGATCTTGCTGATTTTTTAGGGTTCTTATTCCAAATTTTAATTTTCCAGATTTAATCTCGTTCTTTGTTTGATTTCAGATCTGTTCGTTTAGAGCTTTCGTAGGAGTTTCCCGTGACTTGGCAACTCGATCTTGGTCCGCGCGCATTCCTTTATCAAATGGGTTCTAATTAACATTGATGGAGTTGTTCAGTTACAATCTGAGAATGCAGCTGACGGGGGAATTGTACAAGATGAGACGAGAGATTGGGTTTTTGATTACAATCGATATAGTGGAAAGTGCTCGATTTTTTACGCAAAAGTTTGGGGAATCTTGGAGGTCCTCAATTTCATCCGACGTCGTGCTCATAAAAAGGTGATAATTCAATCTGATAGCCTTGAAGTTGTGAAATCCATACAAGGAAGTGTTTCAAGCATTTCATATTCAGCATTGATTAGCCAGATACAATGTATTTTGTCTCAAGAAGGTCAGTGGATCTTGCGCTATATCCCTAAGGAACATAACTAGGTAGCAGATTGTTTTGCAAAGCTGGCTTTGGCTAATAAAGAAGACTTGCAAGTTTTTGACCTGCCTCCAAGGGAGATTTTAGCTTTTATTGATTCAGACAGGTCAAGGGGGTTTAGCCTTCATCAGAATAACTTTTCGTATTTTTTATTTGTATTTGTTCTTTTTCACCAAAAAAAAAATTATGGATAAAAAATGGTATTTTTATTTATTTTATTTTATTTTTTAAAAATGTCAATCAAAAACACATTTTTTTAACTTGTAATTTTTTTTTGAAGTGTATTCCTTTTGGTATTAAAATGGGCCTGAGAAACTGTAGAAGTCCAAATAAAAAGAAAACCAAAAGACATCCAAACAACATAGTAAATAACTGGAAAAATAAAAAACACATAACACACAAAGGAGAATCTAGAAGCTTCAGTTAGACCCTTTAATTACCAAAGAACCAAAATGGCAAAATCCTCCCTTGTTTAGATGAACTGAGAAAAAAAAAAGGTAGGTGATTGAGGGTTACTTGCGATAGACCAAAATGTCCTCAATCCACAAGCAGATAAAGAGGTGCGAATGTCTACAGTGGTTGAAGGAAATGGCGGTCAAAATCTACCACTCCGAAGCTTTCGTCAGTGCGTCTTCAACCCAGAAACAATTCTCAAGCCTTCTCATACCTTCCTCCGCTAATGCATGTGCAATAGATTTCGTAAACGGCTAAAATATTGTCTGAGATAAGTCTACCGGGCACAAAGGCGCTTCGTACTTCATCAATGCAATAATGAAGTATGCTCTGAAATTTGTTTACTAACATTTTTGCAACAATTTTATAAAGAATATTGCAAAGGCTAATAGGCCTGAATTGAGTCATGGAGCTAGGATTAGTAACCTTTGGGATCAAGATGATTCATGTCTAATTAATTTATGAGATATTAAGGGAGCCATTTAACAACTCTATACAATAATCCGCAACCTCCTTTCCCATAATGTGCCAAAATCTCTAATAAAACACTACACCCAAACCACCCTCACTCGATGCCTTTAATGGGCTCATAGTCTTAAGGCTAGACACACCTTTTCATATGAAAATGCCCTTGTAAGTTCATCATTCATCGATGGAATAATGCAAGGCACGACTCCCTTTAAAATCATATCAGCATTTTCAATTCCATTTGATGTAAAAAGGGAGTCAAAATAGTTGGTGGCCAGCGACAAAAGATCCTTATTGTTTTCATAAGTATTTCCATTTGATTCCATCAAGTTTCCACCCCGTTTCTTCTTCTTCTCTCAATTGTTGCTTTGTGAAAAAAACTGTATTTTTATTACCATTCTTCAGCCAATTCGCTCAAGCCCTCTGTTTTCAATAAAGTTCCTCTTTTTCGACCTCCAAACTAAAGGCTAATTTGGTATCAATAATATCCCCAAGACTTCATCAGTTGGATTCAAAACATTCAACTTTTGGAGCTGTTTTTAAAAATCCTTTTTTTACAATGATCTTTCTCCTTTTATTCTTTGAACCAGGCCTCAAGACCCTCCCCAACCTTCCTTAGTCTCACTGAAATAAAACCCAAACTAGTAGCCCACAAATTCTTTACCTCCAATTTGCAAGTGTCCTCTAAGAGCCAAGCAGCCTCAAAACAAAAATGCCATATTTTTTATTCATATTATCCATCCTCGAATTTAAGAACGGAGGAAAATGATCCGAGAAAAAAATATGTATGGTGGTGCACTTTATAATTCAGAAACAGATTCCACCAATCGTCATTAGCAACCCCACGATTCAACCGCTCAGAAATATTTGATTTTGTCTATCCTTTCTCCCAAGTAAACCACTACCCCGAATAACCCAAATAAGAAAGAGAGCAGTTTGATAACATCTCTCGAAACCTTCTCATCTGGCTTTCATGTTGAATTAAACCTCCTTGTTTCTCGGATGAATATGCGATCTCATTGAAATCCCCAACGACTAACTAAAGGATTTGTGGACAATCATTAAGAGAGTGCAATAAATTCCAAGAGGCCTCCATTTGACTTTCCTCGGAAGCTCCATAAAATATAATGCACCTCCATTGCAATCCATCCGAATCTTCATCAATCATAATATCTATATACCTTCACGAATACGATCTAAATGACACCTTGCAATCATTTTTCCACCCCATGGAGAATCCCCTATTTCTCTCATCTGAGTCAACATTGATTCCATTTTGAAAACCACACTTACTCTTAATCTTTTCCATATGAGAACCCTGTAGTTTAGTTTTAATAAAAAAGCTAGATACGGATTTGAGTCTTTGAGCATATGCCAGAGACGTTAAACTATCTGGGGCATCCCCAAACCCTAAATGTTCTAGTTTAAAAACTTCATTGCTTCCGATTGACCTTTTTAGCAAGGCCTGGCAATTTGTTTTGGTTTGGTACCTGCATCAGAATACTTGAGGCTTCATTTGAATCCGCGTTTGCGAAAACTCCTAAAGCGCTTGATTCGAAATGAGGTCATTTTAGCCTATCAGCATGTCTTATTGGGTTGTTTTCTTCTTTTAAAGTTGCTATCTCCTCATCATAACTATGACTAACCGCATTATTAGTATGGCCCAATTCACTTGCTTTTATTGGCCCAGGGAATAATAGGTTGTTTGACTTTCCTTTTGCAAAGTATGGAATGTTGGAAGGAAATCCCTTATTTGTGCCTTGATTCACGACAACAAATTGTAAATCCCTCAGATTACTCCATTCATAATTATTCATGGAGTTGCCATAATTCGAAACTTTTCCTCCCCTGTCCTTTACCAGCCACCTGCTCCTCCATGCCGCAGTTCTTCTAGACTATGCACGGAGAGAAATATCTCATTGAAACTCATACTTATGTTTCGGATGAATCATTTTGATTAGGCAATAACTTTCCCCATGCCTTAATTTACCATAGAGGAAACAAAAGAGGGTAAGCTTTTCGTATTCGAATTTGACATAGACAAACATACCATTTGGGAGTGTAAGTTTCTTTTTTTCTTTTCAGTGGCTTTCTGACATCAATTCGTACCCTCAGACGCATTATTCCTTCGTATCCCATTTGGATAGCCGATTAATCGTATTCCAAAAAGGTCCTAATAAAGTTCCCCAACTGTCTCAGACATAAAACCATGGGGGAGGTCATGGATAAGAGTCTAGAAATAAAGTTCCAATAATTGGATGGTCAACGGATTTTCCCCATGCTTTAGTCGGTGTAACACCAACAAACGAGAATTGAAATTCCATGGGCCATTTTTCTCAACCCGATCTACATCTACTTTAAAATAAAATCGAAAAAAGAATCTGCCATGTTCCAGATCTGATATTGAAACTTCTTCGATAGGATGACATATATTTGCCAATGTCAATCTCATAGATTAGAAGTGAACCACACTTGAAGTGAGAAACACTCCCACAAAATAGTTTGCATAAGATGTTTCACTATCAGATGATTCTACCCTTAATTGGATGGATTCTTCCTCTGCTTCTTCTAAAGATAAACTCGCTATAAAATCCTCCATTGGTTAGAACCTGTAAAGAATCAAATACTCAGAATTGCGAACAATCTTGGAGGAAAAAAATACCGTGCTAACAAAAGCAGAAAATTATGTCATAAGATAGAGGAAAAGCATGTCATAAGACAAAAAAAAAGCTTGAACTTGATAAAATTAAAAAACTCCATTACTAATTTACTAAGTAATTTAGTAAAATGGTATAAAAAATCTCTATACTATGCAATTTTTTTTTATAGATTTTGTCCATTAGTTTGTCTTTTTACTTATTTTTAATGTGTATTTTCAAATTAAAGATTAACTCATTTTTGGTTAATTTCATAAAAAAAATTGATGCGGCTTATAACATATAATGGCACAACATACACACATTAACTATTCTTTTGCAATTGAAATAAATTTTTACACATTAAAAAGAGAAAAAAGAAGAAGAAGATACAAAGTGGAATACTTGTCCAATTGTTAAAAAGGAAAAGCCAAGTGTGTCCATATGGCACAACTCCACATGTTTTTCTTCAATAAATATGTCAAATTATTCTCAAGAAAATAGCATGTAAGAAAGTAGAAGAGTCCAAAGATGCAAGAGTAGGTAAGGGTGTTCCTCCTCCCAACCGAAAAATTTCATCTAATCTTTTCATAAATAATAAAATTATAAATTAAATGAATAATTTTTATTTAGTCTCTTTAAAATGATGAAACCATAATTTAATAATAGTAAAAATATAAATATTATTTATTTTAGATTTATTAAATGATAAACTGTTATATGTATAATAAATTATTATCTTATTATTTAATTTATGAAATAAATATATTTTCCTTCTTGATTTTGAATTTATTTACTAATGAATTGTATTTGTTAAACTTATAGATAATTGATGAATATTTATATTTAACATTTATTTAATCTGCTATTTATAAAAAAATTATATACATACATCAAATATTAAAAAAAAGAAAAGGAAAGGGCAGAATATCATAGAAAATGGATGCAGTATTTACTACTTTGATTGTGAGGGTTAAAAAGCCAGAAAGTATCAACTTACACACATAATGGAAAGATTTTGTATGCAATTTATCCAAAAAATAAACACAAGGGAAGAGAAAAGGAAAGAAGGGGCGGGGGGATAGGGTCCTCAGCTGTTGCTGTTGAAATGGGGATTTGGGGTGTGGGGTTAGGGATTCTATTCCTTTCCCTCCACAAATTCTCTTCCCCCATTTCTGAATTTTTTGGCGTTCGCATTGCTTTTGCCTTCATTATTTATTTATTGAAAAAACAAAATAAAAAGGGGTTGAGTTTTGTAGAGGCGTTGATCTTTGACCGTCCATCCTGCCACTGTTGGGTTTTTGAATATTACCCATCACCAATTTCCATTGCAATGCCATTTCTTTACTTTCCTCTCAACTTTCACTATATAAACAATTAAAAATAACGATTAGGATTTTGGTTGGCAATTGGTAATTGCAGGCAGCTTTGGGTCTTCTTCCCTATCATTTCATGCACGTTTATTTCATAGCATCCACTTCTTCTTCTTCTTCTTTTATCAGTTGAAAACTTTCAAATTATCAAAGGGAGAAGACAGAGGGAGAACCAAACAGGTAGGAGATGATGATTGCCTTCCCTTTCTTATTTAACCTCCTTTAGTTTCTCTTTTTCACACAACACCCACAATTTTATCGTCTTTCGTAACCCCCTTGAAGAAACAAAAATCTGGCCATTAAAAGTCTTTGCTTTCTTGAGAAGAAAAAAAAAGGATCTTTGATTTGATGGAATTTTGTTTTCTTATAATTTAAAAAGAATGATTACTCTACTTTGTTGATTCTGCTTTCCAAGAAAATTTTGGTAATCGAGTCTCTCGAATTTGTGTGTGTGGTAGGTTGGAACTTAGAAGGGATGGATGGATGAACTAGATGGAAGAAATCTTCAAATCTTTTATTAAAATTTTTGGTTGGTTTCCTATTCTCTACTCCACTTTTTAAGCTTAATTTGGTTTTTGAACCCTTAAATCACGGATAAAGTCTCTTTTATTTTTAGGAAAATGAAAAAAAATAAAAAATAAAAATTATTGTGTGGAGAATAATTCAATCAAATGAAAATGAAAAACCCAAAGTGAGAGAGAGACCCACTTTTGTTGGGGATCAATTACAAAATACTGGACCATGTGACCATCTACCCTCTCCTTTTCTTTTGCTTCCCTTTTTTCTCTTCATATTTACTTTTGGTTTTACGGAAAGAAAACAATAACCCAGAGGCTCTTTCTTTTCTGAAAATGTTTGCTCCTTCTATAACATAGGTGTTCAATTCTTTTATTTCTTTAATGTCCTTCTTCCTCTTTTATGTGTATATTGATTCAATACTTGAGGTGGTTTTAGTTCTTTTAATTCATTCTGGTCTCTCTCTTTGTGAATTCAAACTGTGCTATGCGATTCTAGATTAATTTGTTTTTGATGGGAAGAGAACTGAAATTTTTACCCTTTGGTGAATAACCCTAGAATTGGGTTTGGTGAAATTTTTACTTTGTTCATGGTTTCCTAGGATTTAAATAGGTTGCAAAACTCTTTATCTATATGGTTCCATATTGGAGTAGCCTTGAACTATTGTTACTTGTTACTGTCTTTTGGGGATTTCTTTGCATTGATTGATTGTGATTATGTTAATGGCACACATATTCTAGGTTGAGTAAGTTATAGAAGCTTTCAAGTAAATGATTTGAGTTACCGAATTCGGTTTTTGTGTGGAAAAAAGGCCAAGTCATATTGAAGTTGGATTTTTGCATCAACATTTGCATTCATGTTTCTTGTTTTTCTATCTGTTATGTTAATTTGGGGTTGAAGTTTGAGAAATGGTTTTTGTTTGCAAACTTTTTAACTTTTTATCGAAAGTGGTATCGAGAATAGTTGTCCAAAACAAAGTAACATTGTTGTCCAGTTTGTGTTAATGGGATGCCTAAAGAGGCAATGTTTCTAATGATTGTGATCTCTCCAATGGATCGTGTCAAGTTCCTGCAGTATACATGCTGTGTATGCTTGCAACTATGGTTTTTAGGTTAAATTTTTTTGATCGTGTCAAGTTATGTTATGGTGGAGATTTTATCATTGCCTGATAAATTTATTTTGATGTATTTGCAGATATAAAGGATACTTGTTATCTAGATGGATGGATATACTGGTAAAAGAGCTGTTGATGGGCCTGTTGTACATGGCAAGGGATCGGGTCGCATCTTGAAGGACCATGTTAATAACCGAGAACGAAATGCTCAGTTTTGCAACCGAATCGGATGCAGTGGTAGGCTGAACTCCTCGAAAGGTACTCCGAATGGCTGCTCGGATAAAGCCAAATCTGCAAGGTCTTCTTACCACTCTTCATCAAGTGGAAAGGAAGTGATTGGAAATTCCTCTAGGGTATCCTCTGTAATTAGCAATACTAGAAAATCCTCTACGAATCCTCAGAAAAAGCTTCCATCTCATCTGGAAACAGATTCATCTGAAACTAGTAGCATTCAGGACGAGCCAGAAGTGTCTGAGCTCATTCCTCCACCAGGAAAGATTCAAAGAGGTCTGCATCATGAAGCTGAGGATGCTGATTCTAGGGATGTTACAGTGATGGAAGTGGGAAGCTCTAGTGTAGTGTCAAACGCGAGACCAAGGAGAAAATTTATTCAGAGAGCTGGGTTGGGCAACCAGGAGACTCTGGCCAGTCCATCTGTTACTTTGGCATCTCAAAGTACTTCCCAGGCATCTCGTTCCAACACAAGCAAGTATGGTTTGAGAAATCTAAGATGTAGCTCTATTTCTGATGTTGTCCTGACGGGTTGTTCGTCCTCAGATTCAAGCCTTAGCAAAAAGAAAGACATGGTAAAAAAGAGGAACTCTGATGAAGAGGCTAGTTCCTCAGCCAGGGGGAATAAGTTGAGTGGGTCATCTTTGGAGGGGCGAAACAACAGTTCTGGCCATGGTGTTTCTATTTCTGATTCAAGACGAGCCAGGAATTGGCCTCCTAACAGGGACAGCACTGTCGCTTCTTCAGTTAGGACTCGGAGGTCAAACAGTAGTTATGTTGGAGGCAGACCTCCTAACCAAACAAATGGAAATAGTTTAAGTTTGAACCAGTCCTCCGTAGTCATGCCGCTAGTTCCTCAATCTGATATACCTAACGATTTGAATGCTCCTGTTTCCACAGAAACTGTCTCCACTCTTGTTAGTCCTTATAGTCAAGCAGGTAGTATAAGTGAGGGTTTGCACAGTATCATGCAGTCTAGTCCTTCAGAAGTTGGCGTTAACCGCACCTTAGTGAACCAAGATAGCTTCCGGCGCTACAATATGGATGGTATTGCAGAGGTATATTAACAGTATATCTCAGCCTGCAGTCCTAGCTCAGATTTAGAACTTTCTCATTTTTCATTGTTTCTTTGTTGCAATTAGCTTTTACCCAGTAATATGTCTCAAATCATCTGTTCCATGTTTATGCAGGTATTATTAGCACTTCAGAGGATCGAACAAGATGAAGAGTTGACATATGAGGTACCTAGTCTCGAACCATCGTGCTTTGCCTGGTTCTTTTGCTGATTTCTGTTCCTGTGTTGCAGCAATTACTTGTTCTAGAGACCAGCTTGTTCCTTAATGGCCTAGACTTTTATGACCAGCATAGAGACATGAGACTGGATATAGATAATATGTCATATGAGGTTTGTTTTTGTTTTGCTATGTCAGTGCTAAGTATATATGTTTTATTTTCCGGGTTACATGCTTGTTAAAGTTGAACCACACCGTAAGCTTTATGCTGCTATCATGACAGGAATTACTAGCTCTAGAAGAGAGGATGGGTAATGTGAGCACTGGGCTATCGGAAGAAGCATTGTCGAAATGCCTCAAAAAAAGCATCTATGACACGGCATCTTCGGAGTTTGCAAATGTGAGCTATGAGGGTGAAAAGGATGATGTAAAATGCAGCATATGTCAGGTACTTTTCCTATATTACTTTCCACTATCATGCTTTTTCATTTCTTCTACTCATCTATGTATGGAATGGGATGATTTTGCACATTTGCAGGAAGAGTACGTGAATGGAGATGAAGTAGGGAGGTTGCAGTGCGAGCATAGGTATCACGTGGCATGCGTACAGCAGTGGCTGCGGGTGAAGAACTGGTGCCCTATCTGCAAAGCATCAGCAGAGAAGCCACACAATCTTCTTCATTCACCTCATGATTGAGGAACAGCCAAAGAAAGAAGGCAAAGAGGCTCTTCTTCTTTTGTACAAATTGATGGCTTCTCTTCGGTATTACTATTATTTTTTTTAAATTAAAATTTATTTTTATGATCATTATGATGTAAATATCAAATCAAAAACCCATTATTAAGTCAAGTCAGTCAAACTAATAAACCAGGTGCTAATTGTTTCAGCACTGGAACTCTCATTCCCTTATAAATGAAATGCGAATCAAATTACACACTGCTGTTGTTGAACATGATGATGATGCTCTTTTGGATTTCTGGTAAAAGTGTGTTAGGTGCAGGATGGATGTGCTTATTTTTCATCCCCTCCATAAATGCAAAAGCAAGGAAGCTTTTGCTGATGTGTGAAGGGTTGGGGGTAAACACTTTAACAACGATACAGGATCTTATGTGACAGTGACAGCTACTTTCTGTTTCTACTTTGGTCTGTTTGGTACCCAGTGAGTAATGCAATGTACAAAGGCTTTATTGATTGGTTGGTTTCAAGCCTTATTTCATTTTCATTGGTTTCCTTTAACTGCATTTTTCAGCTTTTGATTTGGTGGCATTGGAGACATGGGTGGGGTTTACATCAAATAGGAATAATGGAAGGTAGCAGCAAATCTTAACATGCATTAAATATAACCAACGGAAGTAGGTTCCTTCCTTATCTATGAACCACACAACATTCTCTCTTAATGAAAAGAGCATGGTTGAACACAAACTTCAGTACAAATGTTTATATGGCAGGCTAACTACATATTTAACAATATTGCAATGAGTTCCAATGTTTTTCTTCTCAACTTCATGCCTCATCTCTTCTCATCTTCAAAGTTGAGGTAAATGTACATATGAATTAGGCACACTGGACATCTGTTTAATGAGTTCCAATAATAATCATAATAAACGAATGAAATAGTGGAGAACACTAATGTTATAAGTCAAACATAGGAACAACATAATAAAAAGAACCATCTATGAACTTACCCTCACCAACTTGTGTGATAATGCAAATATACTAAGCAACAGGTTTCCAGTTTTTTGGTTAAGATTGTACTGAGTGGTAAATATATAATAATGAAATATCCCACTCTAATTAGCTCAAAACATAAAAACTCCAAAATCAGGCCAACAAAATATAGCATCTGCATGTTATAAATTACTTGAGTAGTTCTACCGCAAAATTAATGTCCTCGTATCTACAACAGAGTGCAAGTCCAAGAAATGCTCTAAAAAGCACCAACAAGTAAACGTGAACAAGTGTTGGTACAGAATTTTTATTATCCAAATCGTGAAACTTTTACCTCTTTAATCACAAGCAATCCTTTTCATCTACAAATGCCCGTTGCCTGTTCCAGATAGTCACACATCATATTGTAAGACTTAATCCACAGAATACTTGCAGATAAATAGCAAGAATTCTCCAAACCAACCTTGCACGATGGTTTTGCAGAGACCAAATTATCCTCACTTACAGAGATACCTGACATATGTAAGCTTAATAAGAAACTCATTTAGGTTGATACAGTAATTAGCCTGAGACCAAGTACTCAACAAGCAATATAGAAGTAGCAAAATAAAACTAGAGAAAAGGTAATATTGTACATATTCGATCAACAATCAAGAAAGTAATATGACCACTATGAAAACTGTATGCCCCAAAATCTAGTCAATGACAATTTATTAGATAGCAAGTCAAACTCCACTAGAGCACAGAATTGGAGAATAGCAACTAGAATTTTCAGCCTTTGTTGAGTGGAAGTATCTAGATATAAAACACCATGGACAGTTTAATGGATGCTGATTTGTTATTAATAATGGAACTCAACAAATTCTCAGATTCTAAAATTACATACAGAGCAACGCTGCAGCTCTTACGTAAGTAAATTTACCTTTCAACAAGGTGCAAAACAGTTTTCCTGCAAAATTTTCTTAGATTTCCTCCTTGTTGGCTGTAATTTACAAGAAAAGCCTAAGATCCGTTGAGATGGCAGAAGACAGCCAAAATAATGTTAATTGTACAACAGAGCAACCGGTTGTCAGCACTTCTTTTGCAAGCACCTTATCTCAGTTGCTCAAAAATAATTTCCTAATCCATCCTGGTTCTGTGGCAGGGGTATACGCCTCCCCACACTATAACACATAACTTTATCTTGCAAAGGCCAGAGCTTTATGCTACCGAGCAGCATTTGGTTAGTGTCAGTGATGGAAAAGAACTGGGACCTTCACTGATCAATATTTGTTGAGAACATTGAACCAGAATGAATACATCTAATCACAGCTTCAGGATAAACAAAATTTTGCAGGGCATTCACTATTCAAAAGAATGCATACAAATTTTCTCCAGTAGTACTGGCCAATCTTCACCCAGCTGCAGCGGATTTAGCTCCATTGCCACTTTAAAATCAAGCAAAGATATCAAGCAGCACTGCCCAGGTTCCTGCAAAACTTCTATGGGCCCAGAGCTACTCTGCATATGCAAGTGATTACCTGGCCACATACCATTCATAAGCTTGCCTTGAGGCTGCGACTTGTAAGCAGAGTGCTTCTTCACTTCATGTGTAGACTTTGATCCCACCAGATCTACACATGATCTAATGAGGTTCTTTAAGTATACATCCAACATGTTATTCAGCATACTAGCACATTCGACAGAAACTCCTCCAAGGCCCTGTGCTGCTGCGATCTGCTCCATACGTTTCTTCAATGTCCCGATATCGTATAAGCCACCACTGTCATAGTAGCTAATGAAGTCACTACTGCCTGCCACTGCCAGAGCCTTGCGGGCACCACCAACACTAGCTGAGCAAAATGGAATCCCAAGTGGTGCGAGCAGAGGACTTCTAGAAAGATCAATTTGGTTAGCTTGCTCCACCTCTTGCCCATCTTCAACAACGGCTCCTACAGCCTGACCTTTACCAGGCACCCTTGGTTTTTCTGCAGAGTGCACCAGACCTCTTACAATTTCAGGCAGCTCAGCAACTGCTTGAAGATGCTGCACTGGTCTCTGATAATCATAAGGAGTCAAATCACCATTTTCGATACCCAACTTACTGACATTGTCTTCCATCCCCATTGAATGATGTGAAACACTCTCAGCCTTCCCACTTGGCCCGAGTGGGCTTGGTCTATCCCTTGGCTTTCTATCCCATATTCCAGACCTAGCCTTTCGTGGGGATGACACTGGAAAAACCCCATTTGACCAAATGTCTGCATTTTGATTGTGGTTGGGAACAAGGGATCCAGACACTTCATGTGCATCTTCTCTACCAGGAGACCTCTCCACAGTTTGTATCAAAGATATCACGGGACCCGGTGGTGGAGTCTTAGCCTGACATGCATTTTTCAAGATTGAACGTATCAACTGATTATGCAGTGACAGATTCTGCCTCCCAATAATGCAGTAACACGACTTATCAAACTCGCATTTACTGAGCTTCTGGCTTAAAAACCTACTCAAATTATAAAAGTACCTTTTTGACCTCTCAGCTCCAATCTTCTTCACTATCTGAGCTTTCAGTTCACCTAAGTCAATTCTGGAGCCCTGCTGGGATTGCATTGCTCGATAAACAGATTCCTACACCATTCACAGAACTACAAAACCACTGAAACCCGTTTCCAAACCCAATTTACAGTTTTCTCCAACACCAAACAAGTCCAAATCCGCTTTGCATACCTTACAATGCCAACCAAACTCTCAGTCTATGCATATAGAAAGTAAAGCAGTAAGCCTGAAAATCCTAGAGAGAGACCAAAAAAAAAAAAAAAGAACCCAAGAGTTTCCAAGGTGGATAGAATTATTGCAGTTTCCAAACATGCCGAAATTGACCCAAGTTGAAACCATACAATGTAAACCCAAATCTCATTTTTGCAGAACCAAAACCCTAAGGATCAAACTCCACTTTAGTAGTTGATAGAAACCCCACTAAACAAAGCCGAAATTCCATAACGAATCAAAACCCTAGAGTTGGAATCAACGAAACTCAAAAGAAACAAGAGAGCGTCGTCTCAACCCCGCGAACCGTAAACTAAAATCACCGCAGCAATTAAAACCTACAAGATAATTTTTTTAATTATAGGCAATGAAAAAAGAGTTCGGAATTGAAAATATGAAGTTGGGAGGAATGAGATCAGTGGAGCTGGTAGGATAAGAGCAGAGCACAGTGCAGGAATTACAGAGGCAAAAAAGTAGAATGAACACCGAAAAACAAGCTCCAAAGCAATGAAAAAAATAGAAGGGTTAAAAGATTGATAGCTGACCTTGGACAACTTGCTTGAAGAATTGCATAGAAATCGAGTGCCACTGAGTTGTTGTTTAGGGGATGGATTGATGGCAGGCAGCCTCGATTTTTTTCTTCTTCTTTATTTACAATAATTTGTGTGTGTAATTGAGAATGACTGCATTTCCTCCCAAAATTTTCGAGCTTTCCCTTCTTCTTGATTTGGTATTATTATTTCAGCTCCTCTCTGTTTTGTTTTTGTGTTACTAGATCGATCGATCGCTAGCCCACTGCTGCTATTTTAGTTTCTATAAATGGTTTAATTTTCTTCCAGTCCTTGTAGTAGTTAGACTTTTGAAATTTAGTCTTTATTCTTTTAATTTTAGGATTTTAATCCCTCGGTAGATTTATAAATTAGCTTTCTGTTCGGATTAATACTCTCAAAAGGAAAGGAAAAATAATCTTATTTGGATACTTAAAATTAGTAAAGAAAAGTGATGTAATTTTTGTATAAAGTTTTACCAATTTTTATTTAAATAAACAAATAATATTAAATTTTTTTTTGCAATTATAAGTTTTTTTAAGAAAAACCATGTTAAAAGTGATGAGGACAAACTATATACTCTACATTGTAAATGATTATAAAATTTTGTTTGATTTCCTTTCCCTAATATTTCCACAAGTTGAGGTAAATTTTGAAGAAAAGAAAGGGATACTCAACTTGGTTAACTTTTTTATAATTTGAATTAAAAATTTTATCAATTTTGTTTCCCCTCTAATATCAATCCAAGTTCAATTGAAAACACAATTAATAGGCTCCCCTTGTGAACTCATTCAAATTATCAATTGTCTAATTCAGACGATAAGAGAATAAATTCTTGACAGTAAAAGCAAAGGGACTAAATTTAAAAAATTATAAAGAGTACATAGACTGAGGGCATAATTAGACGTATTAAAATCCTATTAAATGCATGTCTGTCTTCTTTATCGCTCTTTCTCATCCTGTTTTCTTTTTCTTCGTAAATTTATTTTCTATTTTGCAAATATTTGTTTTGAGAATTTGGGCTATAACATGCATATGTGAAACTGAAAAAAATCAAGAGTGGTAATTTCCTCCTGTTGTATTGGACTAGTTTAATGCTCATCCTCATTTACCAAGTTGGCCAGATAGCAGAATTGGGTTTGATGAAGCAAGGGTGTATGCATCAGACGATAAAAACGTTGAGCAAACAAAGAGCCTTGGATTAGATGATGTTATTAATTAACCTTTCTGCATCCCAAAGAGGTAATCACAATGAACACAAATTCCGACATTTAGGAAAAAGGAAAATTATCCTAAATCTATACTACTACTATAAGCCGATTGATAACAATATTAATATTAATATCCGGGGTGATTGTTCGTCATTATAACTCCTTTTTTTCTTGGAGGGGAAATAACATCCATCTTTAAACGGTGTAATGCTGCTGAATGTTATCGATATCAAGCCCCTTGAGCTTAACGACTGATTCAACATGCCCCTTCAGTGTATTCAGCTCCCTCAGCCTACACCATGAAATCCCCATTTCATTAAACATCTCACTTCACATATTTTGCAAGAAAATATTATTAGATATCTCACCTTGCAACCTCAGCCCTGCGCTTGGCCTGCTCTGCGATTTCTGAAAGTTCCCTGTAACTGCTCCTTTCATTGAAAATGCTTGTGGTTTCAGGTGGTTGAAGGCCATGCAGAGTCCTCTGCGCAGCTGCCCATTGTGCTTCCCTTTCCTCTTTCCCGTAATCTTTCTTCGTAGTGAAGGCAGTCTGCAATGGTTTTCAATGAGACCCAAACATCAATCAAATCACCAAGAAATATAGGCAAATTTGCACAAAGGAGGACTCTAATCGTACCTTGTTCTCCAAAAGGTTATCCCAAGCCTTTCCACTAAGAACATAGCGGATTGCAAATTTGATAAAATCCAGTGGGATAAAAGTCACCACACTGTATAGCCAGATTACACCAGCCCATCCCCAACCCATACCTTTAATCCTTGCAAACCCCCAGTCTGCATACACAGCTATTAAAGTGGCCACCTGCCAAAAATCAAAGTGGGTCATTTATAATCATAAAATTAGTTAAATGGATATCTTATACGATTTAGTTAAATTTTCTTACCAACTGAGCAACTAGAAAGGCACTGACTAGTAGAAGTCCAGGGCGTTCAAAGTAGGACCAGCTGCGAGACCTTGTGACAAAAATGAGGGCCTGACTCACAATACTAACTTGAAGGTATAAAGCTGCCATCATTTCTCTCTCACCATCAATACTATGCCTCAGTGATCTAACATTAAATGTGTTCTGAAATATAGGACATGGAAATATTGCAAACTTAAAAGAAATCTCACGAAAATATAATACATAAATAGGGGACATAGCAAAAGCTGTTCTTACCGAGAAGAAATTGGTGTCTTTCATTGCCCAGAAGAATATCACAGTCATTAGTGCTAAGTAACCTCCAAGCACAATGCCGGTAGAGAAAATCTCCTTGAGTTTCCAGCTGTCTGGCTGTGGAGATGGCTTCACTCTGTCCTTTGAAATTGTCATGATTGTACCTATAAATGTGATGATGATATGAATCAGATTCAAGATCATGATGGGTTGGTCCTGGTGAATTGTACAATAAGGCATAGTGATATAACAATTTGATAAAGATCATCTCACCATCGTTCAGGATGGCGATAATTAAAACCATGAAGGGTGCAAAGTCGAACTTCCATATCAAGGCAATAAACATGAATCCAAACTGCCAAATGACAACGAAAAACTTAATCCGTTTGTAAAAACATTTAGCATTACCAGTGTTCAAGTCTCAACAGGTCTTTATCCTCTTACCACAATACGGATGGTGATTGAAACTGCATAGATCTACAAAGTGAAGGAATAAGAGAAGAAAGGTTAGGGAAACTTGCACTGTTGATAAAAAACTGATAAAATGCAAGCGAAAGTAAGTAATGATATGACTAACAGTGTAGTTCTTCATTCTTTGGAAAATAGCCCTGCTGGTCAGCACTGCACTGATAATGACACTTAGCCCAGGTTCAGTAAGGACAATGTCTGAAGCACTTCGGGCAGCATCTGTAGCATCAGCAACAGCAATTCCAATGTCTGCCTTCTTTAAAGCAGGGGCATCATTGACACCATCTCCTGTCATACCACAAATATGTTTTCTCTCCTGTAGCCTCTTAACGATTTCATATTTGTGTTCTGTCATTGACATGAAAAGGAATTGTTAGGGGGGAAGAAACTTTAAGAGTAGCGGTCCTATAGAAAATAAATTTAATTAAACTTGTAAATAATTATCTAAATGTATCAAAGGTGCCTGGAAATAGAAGCTGCCAACATTTTGTCAACAGGGTTGTTATTAAAACATACCTGGAAACACTCCTGCAAATCCATCAGCCTTCTCAATCAATTCATCTATAGGAAGGGCAGCAATGGAAGCGTCCTTGTCTTGGCCCAGTAAAGAAGATGAAGGGTACATGTTTGTTCCCATTCCAAGCCTCCTGCCAGTTTCTTTGGCAATGGCAAGCTGATCCCCTGGGTGTCATAAAAATAATATAAAGATTACATCATGAAATTATAGACAATGTGGAATACTAATTAACTAGACGAGTCTCACCAGTAATCATCTTAACATTCACTCCAAGGTTTAGAGCTCTTCTGATTGTTTCAGCACTATCATGCCTCGGTGGATCAAATAGTGGCAACAAGCCAATAAACTGCCACGGGGATCCAGGACTCTCTTTTGTTTTCTCAGGTATTTCCTGCAGAAATAGAAACAAACACAAAATGATTACCCTGATTTACTTATCTAAACAACATGAAGGATGCGCAAGTTTAATTTTCTAACCTGTCTTGCAACAGCTAAAGATCGAAGTCCACGTTCAGCAAATTTATCAATAACTGAATGAACTTTTTTCCTGACATCATCTTTGCATTTGCAAAGATCTATAATCTATTTCAGAACATTGAAAGCATATAGGTTAGAAGTTACCTACCTAAAAATTTCAGAACTTGATATTCCAAAATGGGAAAATGTAAGTACCTGCTCAGGTGCACCTTTGCTAGCACGGTGCCAGTTTCCATCATTATCAATGTAGGTTAGAGCAGTTCTCTTGTCTACAGGGTTGAATGGTAGGAAGTGAATCTCTCGGACACCAGCCCGTGCCTGGTCAATTATTATCCAAAATGACTAAAGAATTCTTGAACCCAATCCTAAATATAATAGAAGAAAGACATGCAGAAAAGAATAATTTACCTCCTTTGGATCTGCAAGCATTCCTACAATTGCAGCATCAATAGCATCCTGATTTTCAGTCCTTGAAGCCCTTGCTGCATAAAGAATAACATGCTCTTTTTCGACTCCCTTTGTAAATACTTCAATGAGGTTTCTATCAACAGTAAGCTTGTTTAAAGTCAGAGTCCCAGTCTTATCACTGCAGAGAACGTCCATGCCAGCCATTTCCTCAATGGCTGTCATTCTCTTTGTGATAGCCCCTTGTTGAGAAAGCCTGTGGGAACCAATAGCCATGGTGACAGACAACACAGTGGGCATAGCAATTGGGATTCCACCAATCAAGAGAACTAGCATATTGTCAATTCCATCTCTATACTTGCGGTGCTGTATCGGGTACATAACTATTAGCTCAACGATTATTCCAACAGCAATTGAGCAAATGCAGAAATTACCAATGGCTGTAAGCACTTTCTGGAAATGCCCAACTTGATTGGTGCTGTCCACTAGGTGGGCAGCTTTACCAAAGAAGGTGTGAACACCAGTTGCAATAACAACTGCTTCTATTTCACCCTGTTTACATGTTGAGCCGGAAAATACTTCATCTGATGGATTCTTCGTAACAGGAAGAGACTCCCCAGTAAGAGCAGATTGATCAATCTTCAAAGGATCACCCTCTAGAAGACGAGCATCAGCAGGAACTATGTCTCCCAATTTAATAGTGATAATGTCCCCTGGAACTAGAATTGCTGCTTCTTGCTCACTCCATCGGCCATCTCTAAGAACCTATATTATGTTACAAGGACATGATTAAAATAAGACAGATGATTCGATGAACTGTTGGGTTGCTGAATGTATAATTTTCACCTTAGTTTTCGGAGCAAGATTAGCCATGAGAGCAGCTGCAGCGTTACCAGCATTATTTTCTTCAATAAAACTTATGGTGGAGTTGATGACCAACAAGACAATGATACCAACGAAGTCCTGCCAGTCCGGAGGCCTTCCATCACCATTTGCCAGGGCAATAGCCATTATAGCAGCAGCTTCCATGACCCATGACAAAGGGTTCCACATAAAACCCAAGAACTTGAGCACCTTGCTCTCCTGTTTGCAGAGTAGCATACTATGTCATGCATAAATATACAACCTGAAAATGTACGAACTCATATGCAAGTGGTTTATGGCATGAACCTTTTTCTCCTCTAGTTTGTTTGGTCCAAAGACTTGAAGGCGATTGTTGCCTTCCTCGGTTGACAAGCCTTCCCTTGTACATTTCAGCTGCTCGAAAACTTCCTCAATAGGAATCCGTTCCTGTAACAAATTATCATTTAGCCAAACGACAGAAAATGCATTTACGGAGTATGTTTGTTGATTTTGGTTGTCATCCGTGCATGAACTGCAGATTATTATTGTCTTTAATCTCAAAACGAATTAAATAAATTTTCAATCAATTGCAGCTGAATAAAGATTTAACTGACCCAAGTTACTCCTACTCGTATGAATAGTTAAAAATTTCAAACTTTTTACTATAGTTTATTTTTGTAGAGAAAATCCAAGAATCCACACCTATGTGAAATTGAAGCTGATCAAAGTGACCGACATGATTAAACAAACCAAAACCAAACACATAGGAGGGAATATTATTTTCTCAATTTGCATTTCAAAAAGCCGTATTAAAGTCAAAAAGCCCATCAATTTTGAAATAATTAATTTTAATAGTAATTTATTTAGGAATAGGTGTAAGATTAGACATAATATGACCCTCTGATACGGCCATTCACACTAGAGAAAACCCTCACCAAAAGTTGTTAAAGAATTAGATACTTCTTCCCCCCCCCCCCCAATATTATAATAAAAAGGTACTTTATTATCTAATTCCAAAGGAAAAGTCAACTGAAATAATTCAAAATCGGAAAACTCTATTTGCCCAACGGGAAGCGCATGTGTGAAATTAATAATAGCAAAATTATTTCACACGAGTTTTTAGACTAAATTTTTTTTTTAAATTAAAATTTTCACTGACCGTATATTAGATAATACTTTTAAAAATATCCTGATATTAATAACTTTTTTAAAGTTAATGATAAATATATGGTACGCGGAGAGTGACACGATGGAATGTCTATTTATGAGTGAGAAATATGGTAGAAAATCTTATCAGAAAGATATATAATATCGAGCTATTTAAATCGAAGAAAGAAAGATAGAATTAAGCTTTAAATATCATAAAAAGTAACGGCAAATCGTAACCGAGCGTGTCGCTAAAACATGTTTGGTGTGCACGAAATTCTTGAAGACGGAAGAAATAATATTATTTGAATCGTAAATCTTGACTCTTCATATACAAACAAAGGAAAACTAAGGAAATCATTTTTTTCACTCTGGCTAAAATTCATAAAATTTGAGAAAAAGCACCATTTGAATCACCCATGATAATGAACCAAAAAAGAAATCACGCATGATGAAATCTTATCAGTTAACCAAAAAGTAATGGAAAGATTCCCCTGTTTCGATTGAAAATGGGAAACCAGATTCGAATATATATAAAATCGCTTTTCAGTGATAGAGAAAACCAAACACAAACCAGCATGCATGTATTGGAATTAAAAAGATTTATGTGAAAGAAAAGAGAATACCAGATCAACGGACTCGTTTTTGATCTCCTCAAGACTGATGCCTTTTTCGCCTCCCATCTTCCAAGCTTAGTGGTTGAAGCAGCAGCCAGTAATGGAAGAAGGTATTGGAATTGTAAAAAATAAAGGAAATGCCAAAGAAACGCTTAAATACTCATATTCAGAGTAAAATAATAACAAAAATGTCTACGAAAAAAAATGAGAGACGTATCCCAGTTTTTTTTCTGACCTTTTGGGTATTAGAAACGTAAATGAATGGAGTGTGGGTTAGAGTTGGTGAGTTTATATAGGTGTTAAGTGAGGGAAGAGGAGGCTGCCCCTTGGGGATATATAGTAAGCCAAATGAAAAAAAGGAGAAGAGCACCAAGGAGGGTTGGGCGGTGGGACCTGCATGGGCTGGTTCTTCTTCTTGCCCGCTTTGACCCGCCACGCGCCGCTTCTTCTCTTTACTTCACTTCACACATTTGTCTCCCCAATCTCTAAAAGGACTTTTCCTATCCTCCCTTTTTCATTAACTTCAAGTTTATCTCTATAATATTCTTTTATCTTTCTTTAAATTAAAAGTTATGCATTTGAGTCTCTCTGATATATTAAAATTTGGATCTAACTCTTTTACTTTAATTTAACATAATTCCCTCCTTTTCTTTTTTATAATATTAATTTCTAAATTTGTATTGTGTTTTTATTTAGTGTAATTAGGATAAAGTAAATTGTTAAATATAATTAAAGTTACATATACTTTGATTTAATGTGTAATTTGATATATAAAACTTTTATTATGGTTCAGATATATATATATATGAAACTTTACTTTTGATTCAATTATATATGATTAAAGAAATAAATATATCAATTTATTTATATATTATATAAATATAATAATTTATGTATGTAATATGTAACCTTAAAATGATTCTATAATGATAATTGTGTAAATGATTTATAAAACTCAAATCAAATGAAGATCTTACATATAAAAATATACAAAATCAAATTTCATATATAATCGTGTACGTTTATCTAAAATTTATATATAATTTTAAAATTTATCTATGAAAAAAATTTTCAAATCATAATTAAAAAGTTTTTAAGATATTTAATGTGCAATATAATGTTAGTACAAAGCATGTCCTAAAAGTACCACCCAAGGAAGTAAACAGTGTGAAGCTAGAGGTATTATATCGAGGATTTCGTGGTTCAACATGTTTTGCTGACGCACCAAGCCCTTTGACCTTCTTATTATTAAAAAAAACAAAGGAATATTATTCAAAATAATAAATAATAAACATAAAAAAAACATATATCACTTATTTTCATTATTCAAATATAGTGCTAATAAAAATTTTGGTTAAAAGGTTTTAAAAGTTGTTAAACTTCTTAAAAAAATCAATTAAGTCTTTTTTCTTTTTTTTTTCTTTTAATTAAGCATTTGAATATTAAAATTACAATCAATTAAGTCATTTGCCCGTTAAAGTTAAATGTCAATTGTTATAGAGTAACAACAACCCCTTTTTTGAGTGTTTTTACCAAGTGGCACACTAGGATCGTGTGTGCCACATCGCAAAAACTGATATTTTATATTTAAAATAATTAAAGAATTATAAAAATTATAAATATAAATTATTAAAATATTTTTAAAATTATAAAAAAAATTTGCAAAAAAATTTGCAAAAAAATTATAAAAGAAACTAGCAAAATAAAAAATTATATAAATTAAGAAAAAATAAAAAATTGTAAATATTATGAAAAATGTTTAAAATATAGAAAATTATTAAAACTATTAAAAAAATGGAAAAATGCAAAAAATCATAAAATATAGAAAATTACAAAAACATAAAAAAATGTTCACAATTTCATATATAGATAGTTCCGATTATTACTTGTCTTCTCAATCGATTTATCCACTTTAGTTTACATCTGAAAATACTTCCCCATCATCGACAGTGGACAAAGGGATGCAAAATTCTGGGGAGGTATGTGGTGGATGAGCACAACAGATAACTTCAAGGATCAAATTAAAAGTTATGCATTTGAGTCTCTCAAACTCTGTCAACTCTTTCAATCTTTTTGTTCTAAATTTATTGATATTATCACCTTAAAAATATTGATTTTTTTAATTATATCGTATTTTATTAGTTCGGATTACTTTCTCACGAATCGTTGCCTCTCTAATTCATTTGACGACAAGCATATTTTTGCAGCTCAAGCAGCAATAATAAGACAAAATTTTAAATTTCATTATTTTCAATTATGTTATTTTTTTTGATAATTTGAAATAATTTTTTTATGTTATAAATAGGCGGATGATTGAATTTTGGAGGGGTTTATGCATAATATGGAAAAGCCTTTGATCCCTTAAATTCGTGGCTACTTGTAAGAGCCTGGATTCTTGCATATGTCTCGCATGCTCAGGGGTTGCAAACTTGATCCTATACTAATCAGCGTGTTAGTGGAAAGATGGAGGCCCGAAACACACACTTTCCACCTTCCATGCAATGAGTGTACAATCATACTTGAGGACATAGCGTTACAACTCGGTCTACCGATGGATGGGCCAGTCATCACAGGATTAGCCCAGTAAAGTGGACCTCTGCAGAGCAATGTTGGGGAAGGTCCCGAACAGGTTTGATGGTGGTCGAATATCCGCCAACTTGTTGGAGGATAATTTCAATGAGCTTCCTGAAGACCCAACGGAGGAGATCATAGAACAATATGCCCAAGCATTCATCATAAGGTTAATCGGGGCATTTTAATGCCCGATAAATCTCAAATTTTGGTGCACGTAAGGTGGCGACTATATCTAGTGGACTTCAGTCACTACGGAAAACTAAGTTAGGGATATGTCATCTTGTCCACGTTATACTGGGAACTATGTCGGGCCACGATACCGAATATGATGTCAATCAGTAGTTGCCTGCTCCTGCTGCAGTTATGGGTCTGATGGCGACTACTGTTTCTACGTCTCAAAGTAACCGACCCATACGTGTTCTCGTTGGTGATAAGGAAAACATCATTTATTAATAAACATGTAATTTGTACAGTAAATATTTTTATTTATATGTTTCGACTAATACATCGCTTGCACAGGTGGAACCATAGGCAATGTTATGTTGGAATGCCTGAGGAGCTGGAAGATTTTATGTTGCTGTTAGATCAATGCTTCGAAGCTGAGGTTAGTTACTTATTTTTTCAAACCTATATTAGTTACGCAATGTTTCATAAAAAAAACATACATAACGATATTTACAATTTTGTTTTTCTATTTGAATGGATGTCGTATGCCGACACTGAAGTCATATCTTGCATTCCGCCAGAAGTGTTTTTTAATCGGGAGATGTGGGACATGAAAGTGTCGTTGACAGTGTACATGACAATAGAAGTGCACGAATTGGACCGGGTGTTGCAACAGTTCTGATGGAGGTAACAAATTCTACCCCACCGCGAGACATGAAAGAGCTGCATAAAGTAGACATGTGAGGGAAGAACGACGAGGACTGGGTAGAGAAGCACAATGAGTACATCAAGACTTGGGATCATAGATGGAATTCTTACCCATCCGCGAACCATTTTTCTCAGTGGACACAACGGCAGATATAGATTACTTGACGTAGTTCAAAGTTACCAGCAAGTCGTATCTACTATTGCCAGAGGCGAAGAGTAGGCAAATTCAGTAGAAGATGAAACAACGATAGCCACAGCAATATCGTAAGAGGGAACACGGTCGCATGACAGGTTCATCATCGACTCCGACAGAAGAAGTGACTCCTATGTCTACGCAATATTCAGGTCAATTAACTTTACTTATTGCTCTTCATTTCACTAACCTTATGTCTTTTTCACAAGCACCACCCTATGCACCACTGTTGTACTTGGCCGATTCTTTGTTATCGTAGGTAGATATTTTAGGGCACCGACACCCCTCGCATTCTTCACCCCTATGCCAATGTCGATGTCGAGCTAGATGCTGGTGCATGCACTGTTACCGATACAGACGCCCATACAGCAGTTGATGCTAGTGTCAATGCTCGGGACAATATCGATGTACTTGAAATTTGGGGCACCTTATGGTTACACGCGATAGTGACATAAACACCGTCTGCATCATTGTTTTAACAAGGTGGTTATCGATGCATCCATTGGCCGCAGGAGTGGAGGATACATAATGGGAGGCTAGGACGACACAATAGTCAATCATGGAAGACAATGATGACGCTGCTGAAGTCGAAGTCGTAACCTAAAGGGATGTGCTGGGTAGGGGTGGAGGCGGTGATGACACTAACAAGGAAGTCTTTAAGCCCGCACCTTCGGTTGTATGTAGAAATCCTCCATGCGACCGTCATCCACCACCTTGTGGCACACATTCTCCTCGATGACACAATTGCTGTATTTTTTCTAAATAGTGCACTGTAAATATATATGTGGCTTAAATAAATAAATCGAGATTTTTCATTCAAACATCACATTTGTCTTCATTACTATCTAACGTGAGTTATGCGTAAGTTAACAAGAAATAACAAATTTGGAACACCAAATAATAGAAGCATTGTAATGAATATATTATTTGGAAGAAAATAATATTATAGACGCTGAAGCCCCAATGTACCCCTGTACAGAAAACATGTTACCTTCGTATGCCCTGGGTTTCTACAGGACCCGCATAATCATTGTTGACTGTCTCTCTCCTAAATATCCATATTGTTTCTTATTCTAGTGAAATTCAGGCGACCATTTCAAACACGACGTAGGTCCTTATTCAACGCTAACTCGTATGACGCATTGGACACCAACAACCACATACTCTCATTTGGGATGGATGGGAATTCAAGACTCCACACACTGTGAATACGTTCTAGTTGGTAAACATTGTCGATGTAAGTCACGTACTTAATTCGTATATTCCCACATGCAGTAATTGCGTGTGTACATAGGAACCGAAGTGCTTGGAATCTCCCATAATCGCAAGTCCCTCCTATTAGGTTCACACGATAGGATGCCTTTAAACGTCCTAGTTGGGACTAGGGTGCTTCGTGACTCAAAAATTGAGGTTCTAACACAAGTAGGACATTACATACATAGTGTTCGCTCTCGATGTGTCTTGTCGAATCTCTTTCATTACGTCATCGCACCAAGTATTGCCACCCGCTATTTGTCCAGCATATTTTGTCACCTTCTTTGGAAACAATGTGGCCAGGCGAAAGTATGGTTTTTCTACAACTAAGGTTACCGAAAAATGACGCCTCCCTTTTAGTATAGAATTGATGCACTTAACTAATTTTGACGTCATATACCCGTATCGTAGACCCCCGTTGTACGATTGCATCCACTGTTCAAACGGTATATTTGTTAGGTATGCCGCACCAAAGACGTTGATGGTGCCTAGGTTATTCAACATTTCATGGAAACGATGTTGGACGAGTTCGTAACCTGTTAATATATGCATACCCGTTAGTGAAAAGAACAAACTTAGTATAGATATTTGATGTACAGTGATTAAATAGTTGGAACTACAAACCCATGTCGATGACTATATCTCATTCAGTTTCTGAAGGCCATTTTTTGTGGTAGTTGGATCCAACAAGTCGTAAGCAGTACCGATGATGGGTGCAATCCCATGGCTACTATAACGCTCAATCGCGAACAATATTCCAGTTTCCATGTCTGATATGACACATATGTCAGGCTGCGGGTAGACGTGGTAGCGCAATTAGCTCAGGAAAAAATCCCAAACATCTGTCATTCCTTTAGAAGTTATTGTAAATGCTGTTGATAGAATCTTTCGATTACAATCCTAAGCAACAACAATAAAAACGATTATAATACCTTCCGTACAACCAAGTGTCGTAGATTTGAACCAAAGGCTTGTAGTGACGAAAAGTTTCTCTCCATTATTCAAAGGTCTAAAAGATTCAATTGAATATTCTTTCCCCAGGAACCAATCGATCACCGAAGTATGCTGGGTGCATTTCTAGGTCGGTTATGGAACTTGGTACATACTGATCCAATACCTGACACAATTTCCATAGATAGTTATATGAACTATCCCACCCATGATGCAACTTATCCATAGCCTTTTATTTTGCAACCCATGCTTTTCAGTATGATAGAGTGTACTCGTACTGGCTACAGATGTTCACAATCAACACCGAAACGGGAATCTTGGGACTCACTTTCACCATGATAGAATAATATCCGAGATCAAATCTGAGTCTAGCCTTAGATGGTCCTGACTTGCGCCTGCTGCAATACAGGTATGTGGAATGAAATACTTCTTCATTGTCCACAGCCCGATTTTCTTTTGAAAAAATTCCATGATTTTTCACTTGAACCTTTCATCTCATATTACACACTTTTCTTTGAATTTCTCGAGATGAGACTTCGTAACATAGTAGTTCACACTATTCTTGAAGCTATACCACTTCAGTGCAGAAATGAAAGCATATTTGTTTAGGTATTTCATCCCAACTTCCAATACTCGTACATCACGATATGTGGTTGCATAACGAGGTATTCTATATGGTAGTCGTAAAAAATCCAAACCACCCTCAACCAATAGGTCGATGTTCGTCATGTGGGGCAGAGGTTCATATGCCGTGAATAATGGATCTAAATCAGGAGCATTTTTTAAGGCGCCATCATTAGATCCACAAAGTTCTGACTCTGTTGGAACCAGCTCCAGTTCAGAAAATAGCGCCACTTTTGAACCATCCAAACTACATTGCCAGATTGGCTCAAGGTCTAACTCCTCCCCTTCAACTTTATTTGTTGCCCCTTCTTCTTCACCTATATCTTCTTCCTCGGTCACTCCTTCTCCTTCTTCCTCACATGTACGTTCTTCATCGGCCGCATCTTTTTCCTTATTTGCACCTTCATTGTCACCTTCAAGTAGGGGGTTGGACGTACCCTCACAAGTCCCATCAAAAGAAGTACGTCATTGATTCTCATGTAACCCATGTGTCCGCCAAAAAATGCACCAGTTTGATATCCAGTATACATCGATGAAACCTCGGTATAATTACTTTTGCCCCATGACATCGACCTAGTACCAAAGCTTAAATTGAATGTGCTGATTGAATGTCGAGCCTGAGTGTCCAAATTAAGGTTATGCTCAAAACCCGACTGGTACTAACCACTGAAGTTTAGATCCATGTCGAAAATCGATGAGTGTCTACCTATAGATGTTTCGGGAACATTGTAGCAACTGCTTTATAATAGGCAAGTCAACCGATTGCACAACCGTATAGTAGGACTTTTTGCTTCAACTTCAGTTCCTGTATTTGTTTCAACAATGGTCGAAGATGGGCCAGATCCATCAGTCTCTTCGAACTCGATGTATAACTATATGCGATGATATGACTGTCTTGAGATGGACCTTACAAGTCACATTAAATAACTCATATCTATAGGAAAGATAGAATCCTACTAGGACTCTATACAATGGGTGGCACACCAACTAAAAATACTAGTATGCCCCCAACCTCAACCACATGTGAGCTTATTTAGATCAAGATAGACCATGTACGAATTTAGATCGATGAAAAGCTAAAGCATCAAATTAGTTCGACTTCATTTCTACGCCCTAGTCGTCGAGGTAAGTTCGTATGAATAGTGATTGTTTTAATGTTATTTCAAATAGTATGTTAATTTATTATATATCATTTGAATTGATGGATATATAAATAAATCAATGTCATAACGGTTATCGAGTCCCAGTTGAACCTTAGGAATTCGTAGGATACAAATGACATGTCATTAGGGATTTCATGTTTTGTGTCTTGGTCTTGAATGTCCTATCGATGGCTGAGGTCCTGCATTTGTTGCAGATACTCTATAGCTCGTGTGAGCAGCATCGTGTAGCTTATGTTTCGACCCACAACTCGTGTGAGTAATGATATAAAGAAAAGGTTACGATTAGATGTTTAAGCACACTTCGTGTGAGCTTTTCTGAGTATTTGATGATATTTTAGTTGGTTCAACGGGTAAGAAAATGGATTGAAATGGTAAGTTTCCAAATGATGTTATGCATATGTTGATGGAAAAGATGAATGTTTCAAATGATGTCTTTTCATATAGAAATGACTTATCATGTGGTTAATCCAAATGAGTTATGTATAAATGCACTAATTTGTGTATTGATGATGATGTTTAAGCTTGAGCCAAGCTTGTGGTTTGAGTTACATTATGATTATACTTATTGTTATGTAAATGAAATGGTAAGTTATGTTTCCTTTTCTACGAACTTACTAAGCATTATGTGCTTATGTAGTTTCTTTCCTATGTTTTATAGATTATCGGAAGCTCGACTGGTTTGGAAGCTCGTCGGAGATCTATCACACTATCCAACGTAAATATCGGTAGTTTTTGAATGTTTTGTCCAAGGTTATAATGGCATGTATAGGTTGAATTGTAATGTCATTGTGATGAATGTTTAGTTGATGGATTGGCTTGTAAAAGTTGTAAATGTTATCTTGGTTTAGTACCCTTGATGCCTTGATGGGTTGTGTCATTGTGCTATTTCATATTGCATGTTCTAGAAAGGCTTATTTGGTAGGTTTTGAGGTAGTTTGAATATGGTAAAGTAATGGCATATTTTGAAAGGAATTTGAACTATTAGTTAATGAATGAAAAGTGGTAAAATATGTATGTTTAGGTAAGTTTTAATGTTTTCATTTGAGGTGCCTTGATTGGAATATTGGTTAATGGATTTAAGACAACTGAATTGGTCATTATATGCATGTTTTGATAGGGTTTTGATGCCTTGATTATGTGCACAAAAGGCCTAAAGGTGTATACATGAATTGGTGTTCGAAATGGCTTGATTTTGGGAAAATTTATGTCCAAACGGCGTGAGACATGAGCGTGTGACTCAGCCATATGTGACACACGGCCTAGCGACACGGCCGTGTGTCCCCTGTAGGTTCTTTTGCATGCAAGTCAGTTACTTACACGGCCTGGCGCACGAGCGTACAGGGCTATTTCAAGAGTTACATGGCCTGACACATGGGCGTGTGACACGACCATGTGACCCTACTCAGAGAGTTACACGGGTGAGGACACGGGCTGAGACACGGGCGTGTCCCTAGTTCGAAAGTTACACGGCCTACGACACGGGCGTGTCTTTCAGCTGTGTGACCCTTGTAGTCAAATTTTTCTAACTTTTTCTTAGACTTTTCCAGTGTTTCAAATTTGGTCCCAAATCATTTCTAGGGTACTTCTAGGGCCTCGAGGGCTCGATTTAGGGATGATATGTATGTGAATGATTGTTTTACAACATGTTTAGGACAATGTATTAAATGTATGTTTAAAAAGTTTTGTTTGTACAGTAATGCTTCGTAACCCTAATCCAGCAACAGATACGGGTTAGAGGTGTTACACTTATATTTTGTTTAGATAAACATTTGATTTTATCTTTAGGACATTATGTAGGAATAGAACATTAGGAATTAATTTTCAGTTTAAAAATTGAAAATCTACGGAGGGAAAGATGTCTTTTTTTTTTAAGAATCAAAATTTGTTTTTGCTCTTCAATTGTGGCTTATGCCATTGTAAGGTTTGTTTTCTTTTATTTGTTAGCTTATTCCAATTTTAATTTCCTTTATTGATTCTTTATCATGAGAAACTAATTCAATTTCTAGCCAAAGTTCGACCAAATCTCGGTATTTGAGTTGTGAGATTCGAATCGTAGTGAATACTTCTTGTTGAGGTATTTGCCTTTTCTCCAGTGCCAAAGATAGATAGGACTACCTCATAATATTTTTTTAGCTTCGTTCAAGAAGGATCTCTTATACGGTGTTTGGAACAATACATAATTGGTACAATTAATTCAATGTCGAATCACTTTACTAAAGAACAAGTTGGCGTGATTCATTTGGGAGTGCAATTGGGTGACATCATGAGATTAAGTGATCTAATTTAAATGATCTACATGATTGAGATCATTGATTAGAGTCAGACTCTTCTAATTCACAAGCCTACTAACGAATTAAATCGTGGAAACGTTTTTCGGGGTTATTCTTTTGATAAGGGTTAATTATCGGGCAGTTCTGGTGATTCATTTATAATTAAGAATTGGAGGTTTAGGCTTCCTCAATCACTATAATTGGCTCACTAGTGAACGAGAAAACATTCATAGTCCATGATTGATTCTGAGACCAAGACCGACGTCGTACTCGAGGCTAAAACATTAATCAATTGGGTTTATTTTATTTAATTTTGAATTTTGTTTTTTATTTATTTTTTACTATTATTTGATTTTTATTTATTTAATTTTGAATTATATTTTTATTTATTGCTTACTATTCTTTGATTTTTATATATTTAATTTCGTATTACTTTAATCCCCCTTTATTTATTTGACACAGGACTGCAAATGTCGCGGGCACGAAACTTCCTATAAAATGCCCTGTTTGTGAGAAATTTGAACACTTCCAAACCAATCCCTATGAGATCAACCTTAAACCCTATATTACAAATTTTATATTCTACTTTTAAAGGCATGATTTTTTTTGGTGGATTCAACATCCATCACCTATTGATTATTTGGTGACGAAGTCATTCCACTAAAGTATCGTGACTGAGCTCTCTCTTATTATATACCATTACAAAAGCTAATTAATAAGGGCTCGTCTAATGACCTTTTCATAAGTGTGTTACTCTCATAGGATATCATTAATCTCTTTTGGATAAATTCATTCTCCCAATATAATTTTATTTTATCTCACGATAACCATTACATCTTCCTTCATGAAAAGTCAATTGTTATCAAGTAGTAATTAAATAATTTATCATAAAGAAACATGAACAAATGGCCCATGGTCATGTTTACTTTCCATCTATCATTTAATGTCGATGAGAGGATATCATTTACCCTTTAGGTTAGCTATGAATTCCACTATTGTGGAATGATGCTACATACTAAAAAAGTCGTATACCTAACGTATCAACTTTTGGTTCCTTATCTATTTGAACTTAGGCTTTCATTTACATCAAAGTATATAAGTCCTGCATGCATAGTTCATTATACACTCATGATTATGGTACGTTACACTATGAACATCACAAGTGAATATATCCATAAATGGATCTAGGATCTATTCTATTTAGATCTTGTTTGATGTATTGTCTGTCTAGTTAGTTACATCTATGACTTTATCTTCTAGGAGTCATCTGCTCCAATACCTAAGACAATGTATCTCCCTAAAAGGACTTGATAGATGACATATTAGTCTTTTAATCGGTTTACTCATTTTCAATTAGACTAAAAACATGTTTAGATTATCGACTAATATAAGAAATCTTTATGTATTACAATCCGACCACATAATATCGTGTGGTATTACTTAAATATTATATAATAAGTGAGCTAATATTTGCTTCTATTTTTATTTGCATGCAAAAACCATTGAGGAAAATTTACAAAGGATATTGATGTAATTTATGGATATTTTATTAAACCCATTTGTTTGAAAAATACAAGTATACATAGACGAAAATACTACACTAATAGCATTAGATCCCAACACTTATTTCATTTAAGACTTAATCATATTAACCAAGAAAGAATCAATAGACTTGTGAAAGATGAAACTTGATCTTCCACAATGCGAATCTTGCTTGAAAGGTAAGATGACTAAGATATATTTTAATGCAAAAGGTACAAAGGTCGTTTTGCCCTTAGAACTTGTGCATATTGACATATGTGGTCCCATGAATATTAGTGCGAGAGGTGGTTACAATTATTATTTAACCTTTATAGATGATTATTCCAGGTATGAGCATGTGTATCTAATGGACTACAAGATTTAAACCTTTGATAAATATAGAGTTTCATATGGAAGTAGATAAATAGTTACGTTTACCCATAAAGACACTTTGGCCCGACCAAGGTAGGGATTACTTATCAGATAAGTTCTTAGGATACCTCTTAGAGAATGAGATATTATCCCAATTAACCACGTTGGGCACTCTACAATTGAATGGTATGACTAAAAGAAGGAACAAAACCTTGCTTTACATGGTTCGTTCATGCTAAGTTATTCGAAACTACCAATATACTTTGGAGGATATGCATTAAAAATGGCTTGCTATGTTCTGAATGGTATACCAACTAAGGTCACACCTAAAACTCCATATCAATTGTGGCATGACAAGAAGTCAAGTTTGAATCGCTTTAGAATTTAGGAATGCCAAGCTCTTGTATTGGATAAAAATACAAAAAAGTTAGATTCACGAACATAATTATGCATGTTTGCAGGATATCCAAAAGAAAAAAATGGAGGCTTATTATTTTATAACTCGACAAATCAAACCATTAAGGTATCAACTCATGCTACTTGTAACAGTCCGTTTTTAATTAAATCGGAACAATAGTTTCGGGACCACAAATTTGAAGTTAAAAAATTTATTTTATTATTATTTTATTTCCTACAGCATGATAGTAGTACCGTACAAAAATTTCGTTAAGAAATTTTACCGTTTACATGCTCAATTTGATAAAAAGGACTAAATCATGTAAAGTGCAAAAGTTGAGTTCTAGTAGCTTAACGTATTAAATAGCTATAGAAACTTAAAGTAAGAGTCCTTATATGGTAATTAGACCACTAATGAAGATATTGAAATGTGATGGCTTAAGGTATTAAATTTTGATGTTAAATATAAATTAAATAAAACAATTTATGGTCATCATCTATTATTCATCTCCATCAATCGAAAGTTATGGGTCTGGAAGCCATTTTTGAGTTAAGCATTCGGTAGTCCTAATCTTGCTCATAAATCAGGACAGACCTGATATGGAGTTAGATCGGGGCAAAGGGAAAATCTTGGATTAATCGCCTTCGTATCTACGTATACTCGTCGAGGTAAATTTTTGTAATTAAATCGTGTTTATATATTTTTAATTGAAATATATATGTTATGAATTGTCATACATAATTATCGAGTGCATATCCAACGACGTATGATGATTACCGAGTCTCGTTTGAACCTTAGGAATCTGTAGGATACAAATCGCATGCCATTAGGGTTACATGATTTGAGTACTGGTCCTGAACATCCTACCGATGGCTGAAGTTCTGCATGTGTTGCAGATTCTTCACAGCTCGTGTGAGTAGCATCGTGTAGCTACGTTCCAACCCACAGCTCGTGTAAGCATACCTATTTATAGCTCATGAGATCATATCGATCTACAACTCAAGTGAGCATACCGATTCACAGCTCATATAAGCATACATGTACATGAATTGATGGATTACAGTTATATGTGAGCTAGCACTTTATGTGTGAGCTATCCCAGGTATCCAATGATATTCTAAACGATTCAATGCGCAATATTCTGATATGAAATGATAAGAGTTTGAAACAAACTATTACAGGTATATACATGAATTACATGGAAATGTTATTACATGATATATAGAAACTTGAATTGGTTGGTACATGTATTTGGAACTTGATCAATTATTGTATTCATCCATGTTTATTGGCTTATATATGTGTTTACATGGCTAACATGGTTGGTGAATATGTGCTTAGGTGTTTGGCAAAATTGTATTGGGATATGTTTGTTTACTTACCAATTATATGACTAAATGGTTAGTTAAATTCTATGTTACACAAACTTACAAAGCTTAAATGCTTACTCTGTTTTATTTTCCATATTTTTTTAGTGAACCTAAAGCTTGTTCGGGTTAGAGGCTTGTCGGAGTTATATCACACTATCCATCGGCTCTTTTGGTACTTTCAATTGTTAAATTTTGGTTATAATGGCATGTATAGGTATTTTGGCTAATTTTGGACTATATGTTTTGTTGTGAATATGGCTATTTGATTTGGCTTCTGTTTTAGCATATTTTGGTATGTATACAAGTAATCTTAAAATGGTTGATGAATGACTTAATATGGTTGAATGATGGAAGATGAGATGATAGATGAATATGTATAATATATATGGCTTGTGACTTGTTGAGAATTGGTACTTTGTTTGAATAGCTTAAATGATTATTGATGCTAATTATAGAATGACATTTTGGTACCAAATGGTTGTGTTTTGTGTAAGTAAATTATATGGTATGTATTGGTGCAAATACGCATGCAAGTTAGTTGATTATTTGGTCAAATTGAATACATGGTTAGGTATGTTTATATATTGTCATTTGAGGTGCCTAAAGGAATATTGGTTGTATGATATTATACCATGTGTATATGACTTGTTTATGCTTGATTTGGATGTCTTGTTATGGCTTGTAAGTATGTGCAATGTTGTGTATAGGTACATGCTAATTTGGGTGAGAAAAATGGCTTGTAAAATTGCCTATTTTCGTCCATACGGGCAGAGACATGGGCGTATGTCTCAGCCGTGTTTGACAAACGGCCAGGTGACACGGCCGTGTGTCCTCTGTAACTTTCAAAAGGTTGTAAGTCAGGCTGTTACACGGCCTAGCACACGGGCGTGTGAGGCTGCTTCGAAGGGTACACGGCCTGGTACACGGGCGTGTGACTTGGCCGTGTGACCCAAGTCAGTGAGTTACATAGGCTAGGACACGACCGTGTGTCCCTACGTCAAATGCCCACATGACCTGATACACGGGCGTGTCTCTTGGCCGTGTGAGTCACACGGCTATGTGACCCCTACGGTGTTGAAAATTTTCTTTGTTTCTTGAAAAATTCTCTGAGTTTCTGATTTAATCTCGACTTGTTTCTAACGCATATGTAGGGCCTTGTGGGCTTGTATAAGGGACAATATGTATGATTTGACTTGGTTTTAATATGGTCCTTGATATGAAATGTTTGAAATTTCTGTCTATTTGAATTGTAAACTCTGATAATACTCTGTAACCCTGTTCCGGCGACGAATACGGGTTAGGGGTGTTACACTACTTTCCTAGAAAAAAGTCATATGAGTGAATCTAAACCTCATTATAGATTGTTACTTGAGGAACTTTCAGGAAATAGTGAAAACCCTTCGATTATAATTCTAAACTATATTCTAAACGGTAGACCAACAAATGATCAGCAACATAGGGAGCTTCATTCAATGGAAAGGTCTCTAAAAGGCCTAATTTTTTTCATAAGTGGCAGCAATGCTTATAATATGAAAGCTGTTAAACTCGAAGATGATGACCCACTCACATATGACGAAGCTATGCAGAGTGCTAATTCTAAACTCTAGGAAATAACAATGAAAGTTGAAATGGATTCTACGAAACTCAACCTAGTGTGGGAACTTGTAGACTTATCAGAAGGGATAAAACTCATAGGGTGTTAGTGGATTTACAAGAGGAAAAGACATGCAGAAGGAAATACTGAAACCTGCCAGGCTAGACTTGTAGAAAAAGTTTATACACAAAGAATGTATTGATTACAAGGGAACCTTGTCTACGGTAACTATGCTAAATTCAATCCACATTCTTTTATCCACTGCAGCGACTCCCGATTATGAGATCTAGCAAATAGATGTGAAGAAAACATTTTTGAATGACTGTCTTGAAAAAAGCATCTACATTGTGCAACTCATCGGATATATAGCTATAAGAAACAAGTATAAAGTTTGCAAGTTACTAATATCCATATATAGACTTAAGCAAGTATCCCTCTTCGTTCTATATGTAGATGGAATTCTACTCATTAGGAATGATGTAGGGACATTGTCATCGGTTAAGTAGTGGTTAACCTAACAATTTAGTATGAAGGATTTTGATGAAGCTAACTATGTTCTAGGAATTTGAATCCTTATGGATCGAAATAACAAAGTTATAGATTTATCTTAAGCTTCACACATAAATAAGATGTTGTAATGTCTTACAATGATTGATCAAAGAAAGGTTCTCAATCTTTTGTTTCGAAATTTTATCTTTGTTTAAAGGACTATCCTAAGATAATGGAAGAAAGAGAATTCCTGAGAAAGGTTTCTTACACTTCAGTAATAGGAAGTTTCATATTATGCACACATCTAGTTATATGTTACATAGAAGGGATGGTAAGTCGATATTAGGCAAACATCGACCCAAGACACTAGCAAAAAGTAAAGCATATACTCAATTATTTACAGAAAATAAGGAATTATATGCTTGTGTATTTCAGAGAAGATTTAAATCCTATCGGATATACCAATTTTAATATCCAAACGTGTTAGGATTCGTGGAGATTTATATCGGGTTGTGCCTTTGCCTTAGGCGACAAGTCCAAAGTGCAGAGAAGTGTCAAGCAAGGTTGCATTATTAACTCTATTATGGAGGTTAAATATGTGGTTGCTTCTAAGGCAACAAAAGAAACAATTTTGCTTCAGAAGTTCCTTATGGATATTGAACTCATTCTTGGTATGGAGAAAGCTATTACATTGTATTTGGACAACGATGCGATAACAGAAAATACTAAGGAAACACGAAATCACAACAAGACATAACATATTGATTGAAAATTTCACATTATCCAGGAGGCAGTGACTACTTGAATAGTGGATATCGTCAAAATTGCATCCGAAGGCAATCTTACGGATCCATTTACTAAGACACTAGTGGCTAAGAGTTTAGAAAAACATGTAGAAGGTATGATAATGCGAAATATGACTCATCTACTTCACTAGGCAAGTGGGAGATTGTCAAGATCTAGTGTCCTAAGTTTAGTAAAATCGCCAATTTATACTTGTAATTTTTCAAACAAACTGGTTTAAATAAAATTTCATTATACATTAATATCATTTGTATATGTCCTTAATGGTTTTTGCATAAAAATCAAAAAGTAAGCAAATATTGGTTCATTGATTATCTAATGTTTAACCAATATTAAGTTGTATTAAATGGTCGGATCATAATGTGAGAAGACAACTTATATTAGTTGATAATCTGAATAGATCGCAGTTTAATCAAAATTGAGCAAATCAATTAAAAGACTATTATGTCGTTTATCAAGTTTAATTGGGGAGATGTCTTGTCTTGAGCATCAGAGCAAATGAGTCTTAGAAGATAGAGACATAAATACAATTATCTGGACTGACAATATATCAAACATGACCCAAGTTGAATTTATCCTAGATACATTTATAAATTTATTCACTTGTGACTCCTATACGTTGATGTAAATGAAAGCTTAAGTTCAAATAAATAGGGAACTGCAATTTGGTGCATTGAGTATACGACTTCTACATGATTTAGATCATTCCACAATAGTGGAATTCATAACCCAATAAAAGGTAAAATATATCATCTCATTGACATTACATAATTGATGAAAAAGGAATGTAGCCACGAGTAATTAGTCATAAGACAAATGAATTAATTACTACATATTAATAATTGACTTTTTCATATTGATTCTAATTATATATGTTCAATCGGTCCCTCTACTAGCTTAAGGTAACTTGAAATGAATTGCATGTAGAACCAATAGATTATGGAATGAAAGAAAATGATAAGTGACTGCATGTGTGCGTGTGTAGAAAAACAAACAATTTTATAAAACAATTTTAAAAGTGCGATTTTAGTTACAAGCGTAGACTGTCAGTTGTAATATTTATAGTGTTATTATAACGGCCTAATTTTCAGTGGTGTCAGAAACAGTGGTTTGAGAACACTAAATCCGATGAGTGAGTTTGAAAATTTTATTATTTAGTGTTTGTGAACAAATTATGAGTTTATGAAGGCTTATGAATTAGTGATTTGTACTTTAGAAATATTTATTAAATTAATTATTTTATAAATCGAAGTATCGAGACCTCAGCTTTATAAATCGAGTTTTAAATATCTTTATAAATATTTACGGAGTATCATTGAGTTAGTAATAAAGTCTCGTTAGAAAATTTTAACGTTTTTATAGTTAATTTAGTAAAAAGGATTAAATTAAAAAAGGTGCAAAACTAGCTAATTGATGAAATAGTGATTAAATAGCTTAAAAGATAAATATGGGAGGACTTAAAGTGTAAATGTGCCTAATTGAAAAGGCTGAAACAGCTTAAGTAGAAAAGAAAAATAAAAAATCAAGTGAGTGAGGGGCAAGTTGGTCATTTGGGGAAAATTAATGAAAATAAAACAAATGAGTAAGTAGGACAATCTAGACATTTCTTCCCTAAATTGCTATCCCAAAACACCATAAGAGGGTTTCTAGTAGCAGGTTTTTCATAAATTTTCTTCATGTAAGTTCAATTTTTGCTGATTTCTTGAACTTTTTGTGTTTTTGAGATTTTTACAACTAGGTCCAACTATCTATTTTATTAGTTTTTTATTCTATGGGTAATTTTGAAAGTTACCATTGATGAGTGCTGGATGTTTAAGATGAATTAATATGTATTTGAAGTTTTAATTTTGTTATATGATGATTTTGTCAAGTAATTTCAATAGAAATTGATTTTAGGACAAAATTGTGAAAGAGATTAAATCTTAGGGTTTGGTATTAAATTTTGTTTATCAAAGGTTGTGTAATAGCTTATAATATTTATATGAAGTGTTAATTGAGAAAAATTAGCTCATTTGCTGAGTTAATAGGTGAGGGACTAAATTGTAAAAATTGTAAAAGTT
Source organism: Gossypium hirsutum (assembly GCF_007990345.1). Lineage (NCBI taxonomy): Eukaryota > Viridiplantae > Streptophyta > Magnoliopsida > Malvales > Malvaceae > Gossypium > Gossypium hirsutum. Next base: position 26,752,548 of record NC_053442.1, read on the forward strand.
AGGGTAATTGTGTAATTTCAAAATCTGAAGGGTATAAATTGTGAAGTGTACTAAAATTGAAATATATGCTAATGAATGAAAAAATTTACATTTTAGATCAAGAGCCCGTAGATCAACGAGAAAAATGAAAATTAGTTGAATAGTTTCTAAACTACTGCCAATTTTACAATTCAATCCAGGTAAGTTCGTATGGTTGAAATTTTATGATTATTTATTAATTTATGAATTATATAATGTATTTATTCATATTTTTATTATTGAAATTAAAATTATTATTAAAATATGAAATTGGAATGAATGCTTAAAACAAGTAGAACACAGGATAGAGTATAATCGTTTTATAGCAAAGTATGAATTGACGGATAAGGCCATGGTTGGACCATCGCAATGTTTATATGTAAGATCATAGCTGGGCTATGACATTTTAATAAAAAGACCATAACTGGGTTATGGCACTTTAAACGTAAGACCATGGTTAGACCATGGCAGTATGCATAAGTAAGACCATAGCTAGGCTATGACATTCTGATGATACGACCATAACTGGGTTATGGCACTACGAATGTAAGACCATGGCTGGCTCATGGCAAGGTATGTGTAAGATCTTAGTTGGGCTATGACACAAAGAAAACGATGTACTCATACTCATAAGTTGTTCCTCAATTCAGTAAGAATTGGTAAAAGACCTATGTGAATAAATTGAAAGATATATTAATTATTAATGATATTGATCTAAAGGAAGTGTGTTCATTTACTTATGTTGTATTTGACAGGGAGAATGTATGATTTATTTACAATTTATTTTATTATGATAAGTTTGGTAAGATCAATGTTTAATTTATTTAACTTACTGAGCTTCATTAAGCTTACTCGTGTTGTTTTATGTTCTTGTAGATTAACGTGTGATCAGGAGATTCAAATCAACACATCAAGCTACACTATCCAATTCAATCCGGTAGGTTTAAATTTTAAATTTTGGTTTATATGGCATGTATAGGGTTGGTTTGGCAATGAAATAGTTTGAATTGTGGTTATGAATCTTAAATGTTTGTATGTGCATATTATGTTTAGAACATGTATTGGTTGGTTTTGATTACTTGGTTGGGATATATTAGTGTATTTAAATATTGTGTGTAAGTTGATGTCAAAAAGGGTAAGAAAAGTGACCTTAAAATGGTCTATTTTCGTCCATACGGGAATGTGTCTCACCCATGTGTGACACACGGCCTTGCACATGGGCATGTAGTTTGGCCGTATGTCCACTGCACCTTGAAATTTCAAATACGGCCTAGCACACGGGCGTGTGGCTTCGCCGTGTGACCCAAGTCAGAGAGTTACACTGGTAAAGACACGGGCTGGGACACGATCGTGTGTCCCACATCGAATGCCCACACGGGCATGTGTCCCCTACACCTAGGAATAATTTTGAAATTTTGCGAAAAATTCTCTAAGTTTCTAGTTTTTTCTCAATTTGTTTCTAATGCCTATTTTAAGGCTTGAGGGCCCATTTAAAAGGACTATATAATAAAATATAATAAATTTTAGATATGAATAGTAAATTACATGAATTAATTTTAATTGTTCTGTAACTCCGGTAATGCTCCGTAACCCTATTCTAGCAATGGATATTAGTTAAAGGTGTTACATTTATTGGTATCAGAGCTTCGGTTTAGTCGATTCTCGGAATGATAGTAATGTGTAAAGTGTCTAAAAATACATGCCATATAAATCTGTGACAGTGTGATGTGCATGATTCGATCTAACCTTTATTTTTTTATAGATTGTAAAGATATCAGATAGATCCGAACATGTTGAACATGATGGGGATAATAGTAGAGTACAAACATCTGAACGTGGGACAAGTAGTAGTGTCTCAATTTCTTCAGTTCAAGAACAAGAACTTAAAAATATGTTCTATGGGTTTATGAACCAACGGTTTAATGAATATATGCAAGAAAGAAATCAGACTCAATAACCTCCTCCCCCTACTATACCATCTAAAGTGCCTCCGGTTGTACCTCCACCTCCTCCGGTAACTGAATCCGATAAGAATACTCCTATAGAAAAACTCAAAAAGTTTGGGGCCGAAGAATTTTGGGGTAAGTGAGATGATGATCCAATCAAATCTGAATATTGGCTTCAGAATATAGTAAGAGTTTTTAAAGAAGTGGCTTGTTCCCCAGATGATTATTTGAGATGTGTTGTTTCCTTACTGAAAGAGGAAGCATATAATTGGTGGATGACTATAGTGGCCGTGGTGCCGAAAGAGAAAATCACTTGGGAATTATTTTAGAGTGAATTTAAAAAGAAATATGCCGGAAAAAGGTATTTAGACAAAAGAAGAGGGAATTTCTTAATTTGCGACAAGGTAACTGATCAGTAGCCGAGTATGAAAGGGAATTTGTATACCTTAGTAGATATGCCCGAGAAATTGTACCAACCGAAGAACAAATGTGTATTTGGTTTGAAGAAAGACTAAACGATGAAATTAGAATGATGATTGGGGGCACTAAATTAAGGGAATTTATTGTTTTATCAAATCGTGCTCAAAAAATGGAAGAAGTGTACAATAAAAAGATGCAGAGAGATAGACGAAATAAAGAATCCTATAAAAGAAGCTCCTCTAAATCATTTTCAGCATTTCCAGCTAAAAAGCCTAGAAAGGAATTCAATCGAGTTACTTCAATGCTTGAACGATCAAATAAGAATAAGGCAACTCAACAAGATTACGAGGTGACTATTAGACCTACGACTAGTGTGGGTAGTGTGTAAAACGTTCCTAAACCCAAATGTAAATATTGTGGGAAAAATCACTTCGGTGAATGTAGAGGTAAGGTAGGAGCTTGTTACAAATGCGGGGCCACTAACCATTTTATTCGAGACTGTCCTCAGCTACAAAAAGAGGAGGAAGAACAAAAAGAAAAGCAAATAGCCACTTCCTAAAGAAGTAAATGTTCAGGTCAAAGCAGTGCGACTGGGGCTACTAGTTCGAATATGAGAGATAAGGCTGCTCGGTCAGAGACTAAAGCGGCGGCACGTACTTATGCTATCCGAGCAAGAGAAGAAGCTACAACTCCAAACATAATTATTGGTACATTCTATCTTTTTGATGTTACTGTATATGCATCAATTGACCCTGGATCTACAAATTCTTATGTTTGCACTGCATTAGCATCAAAAAAAAATTGTCTGTTGAACCTACTGAATATGATGTTCAAGTCACTAATCCATTAGGCCAAAGTGTAATAGTTAATTTACTGTGTCGTGATTGCCCACTGAAAATAAAAGGCTGTGAATTCCCTGCTGATTTGATGTTACTACCCTTTCGGGAATTTGATGTTATTTTGGGAATAGATTGGTTGACAAAGCATGATGCCATAGTAAATTGTAAAGAAAAACGGATTGATCTGAAATGTCAGACAGGAGAGGTGATTATTGTTGAGTCTGAGAATCCGAAAGAAATTATTAGAATTATTTCAGCTTTTTCAACTCAGAGATTAATGTGAAAGGGTAATGAGGCATTTTTAGCCTACGTTCTTGATACTTGAGGTTCTGAATCAAAGTTAGAACAGTTACCAGTTAATGAGTTTATTGATGTGTTTCCTGAGGAATCGTCAGGTTTACCACCTAATCGTGAAGTTGAATTTGTAATTGATGTAATTTCGAGAACAACTCCGATATCAGTAACACCATACAGAATGACACCAACTGAGTTAAAGGAATTAAAGACACAATTGCAAGAATTACTAGACAAAGGGATCATCAGACCGAGTATGTCTCCTTGGGGTGCACCTGTCTTATTTGTGAAAAAGAAAAATGGTTCTTTGAAATTGTGTATAGATTATAGATAGCTGAACAAGGTCACAATTAGGAATAAATATCCTTTACCTCATGTTAATGCTTTGTTTGATCAACTGAAATGTGCTGTAGTATTTTTGAAGATAAACCTCAGATCCGGGTATTATCAGTTAAAGGCCAAAGAGTGTGATGTACCAAAGACTGCTTTCAAAACTCGATATGGTCATTATGATTTTTTGGTAATGCCATTTGGCTTGATTAATGCTTCTGCTGCTTTCATGGATTTAATGAATTAGATTTTTCAACCTTATTTGGATAGATTTGTGGTTGTGTTTATTGATGACATACTGATATATTCCAAGACAGAATCCAAGCATGCACAACACTTGAGAATTGTGTTACAGACTTTGAAAGAAAAGCAGTTGTATACAAAGTTTAGTAAATGTGAATTTTGGCTTCACGAGGTTGAATTTCTGGGTCATATTGTATCAGCTGAAGGGATTCGAGTGGATCCGACCAAAGTATCTGCAGTGGTAAATTGGAAAACTCCGAATAATATAATAGAAGTGCGAAGTTTTCTGGGTTTAACAGGATATTACCACCATTTTCGATGATTGCTTCACCGATAACTCAATTACTAGAGAAAAATGTTGAATTTGTTTGGTCTGATGAGTGTCAACAGAGTTTTGATCAATTGAAGAAAATGTTAACAGAAGCTCCGGTCTTGACTCAGCCAGAATTGGGTGTAGTGTATGTTGTTTACAGTGATGCGTCTTTAAATGGATTGGGTTGTGTACTAATGCAGTCGGGAAAAATAGTCGCTTATGCTTCTCGGTAGTTAAAACCGCATGAGAAGAATGATCCTATATATGATCTTGAGTTGGCTACAATTTTGTTTACTTTGAAAATCTAGAGACACTATTTAGACGGTGAGAAAAGTTATGTGTTTACGAATTAGAAAAGGTTGGAATACTTGATGACTTAGAAAGAGCTGAATTTAAGATAGAGACGGTGGTTAGAGTTACTAAAAGATTATGAGCTGGTTATTGGCTACAACCCGTGGAAGGCTAATGTGGTTGCAGATGCACTTAGTCGAAAGTCGTCATTGTTTGCACTTCGAACGATGAATGCTCATTTGTCTCTTTATGAAGACGGTTCTGTATTAGCAAAATTGAGAACGAAACCTATGTTCCTTCAACAGATTTGGGAATTACAAGATAAGTATCCAAAATTGATATTAAAACGACAGATGGTTCGCGACAAGTTGAGTTTAGAGTATACCATTCATGATATTGGTATGTTGCGTTATCGCAATAGAATTTGTGTTCCGAATAATTCAAATTTGAAAAATGATTTTTTATTTGAAGCTTACAGTAACATGTATTCCATTCATCCGGGTAGCATAAAGATGTATTGTGATTTGAAACGGATGTATTGGTGGCCAGGCATGAAACGGAAAATCTGTGAATTTGTAACAAAGTGTTTGATTTGTAAACAAGTCAAAGCAAACCATCAGGTACCAACGGGTTTGTTACAACTAGTTAAGATTACTGAGTGAAAATGAAAGCATGTCACGATAGATTTTGTATCCGGATTACCTATGACTCCGAGAAAGAAAGATTCGATCGGGTGATTGTTGGTAGATTGACTAAGTCGGCACATTTTATCCCGGTCAGAACAGACTTTTCACTTGAGAAGTTAACAAAATTATGTATGTCTGAGATTGTAAGACCACTTGGGATTCCAACATCTATTATTTCGGATCGAGATCCAAGGTTTACATCGAGGTTTTGGAGTAAACTACAAGAAGCTCTAGGTACTAAGCTAAATTTCAGCATAGCATTTCATCCTCAGACTAACGGGCAATCATAACGAGTGATTCAGATTCTAGAAGACATGTTGAGATATTGTATACTCGAGTTTGGAGATAGTTGGGAAAGATATTTACCTTTAGCCGAATTTGCATATAATAATAGCTATCAATTCAGTATCAAAATGGCACCATTTGAAGCTCTTTATGGAAGAAAATGTAAGACTCTATTGTATTGGTCTAAATTGAGTGAATCTAAGCTAGTGGGAGTCGATTTGATCCAAGAAACTAAAGATAAAGTTTGAATTATCCGGGATAGTTTGAAAGTAGCTTCTGACCATTAGAAATCATATGCAGATTTGAAAAGAAGAGAGATAGAATTTGATGTGGGTGATCGAGCATTTCTAAAGGTTTCACTGTGGAAGAAAGTATTGCAGTTTGGTAGAAAAGGGAAATTAAGTCCAAGATTTATCGGGCCGTATAAAATTATCGAAAGAATCGGCCTTGTAGCCTATAGATTAGCTCTGCCTCCAGAACTTGAAAAGGTTCATAATGTGCTCCATGTATCGGTGATGACACGATACATATCAGACCCTTCACACGTGATTCCTCATAATGAAATTGAGCTACAACTGGATATGATGTACTCAAAAGAACCGGGGAATATTTTGGCTCAAGAAGTTAAACAGTTGCGAAACAAACGAGTATTGTTGGTAAAAGTGTTATGGCATCATCATGGTTCGGAGGAGGCTACTTGGGAAACAAAGATATCGATGAGATCATAATATCCGAATCTATTTTCAGGTAACAAATTTTGAGGATGAAATTTTCTAAAGGGGGAAAGTTGTAATGACCTAATTTGCAGTGGTGTCAAAAACAATGGTTCGAGACCACTAAATCCGACGAGTGGGTTCAAAAATTTTATTATTTAGTGTTTGTGAACAAATTATTAGTTTAAGAATACTTATGAATTAGTAATTTGTGTTTTAAAAATATTTATTAAATTAATTGGTTTCTAAATCGAAGTATCGAGACCTTAATATTATAAACTGATCTGTAAATATTTTTATAAATATTTACGGAGTGTCATTGAGTTAGTAGTAAAGTCTCATTAGAAAATTTTAACGTTTTGATAGTTAATTTAGTAAAAAGGACTAAATTGAAAAAGGTGCAAAACTGGCTAATTGATGAAATAGTGATTAAATAGCTTAAAAGATAAATATGGGAGGACTTAAAGTGTAAATGTGCCTAATTGAAAAGGCTGAAACGGCTTAAGTAGAAAAGAAAAATAAAAAATCAAGTGAGTGAGGGGTAAATTGGTCATTTGGGGATAATTTAGAAATTTCTACCCCAAATTACTGTCCCAGAACGCCATAAGAGGGTTTCTAATAGCTGGGTTTTCATAATTTTTCTTCATGTAAGTTCAATTTTTTTTATTTCTTGAAATTTTTATGTTTTTTAGATTTTTACAACTAGGTCCAATTATCTATTTTATTAGTTTTTGATTCTAAGGGAAATTTTGAAAGTTACCATTGATAAGTGATGGATGTTTAAGATGAATTAACATGGATTTGAAGTTTTAATTTTGTTATATGATGATTTTATCAAGTAATTTTAATAGAAATTGATTTTAGGACAAAATTGTGAAAGAGATTAAATCTTAGGGTTTGGTATTAAATTTTGTTTATCAAAGGCTGTGTAATAGCTTATAATATTTAGATAAAGTGTTAATTGAGAAAAAAAATAGCTCATTTGATGAGTTAATAGGTGAGGGACTAAATTGAAAAATTGTAAAAGTTGGGGTAATTGTGTAATTTCAAAATCTGAAGGGTATAAATTGTGAAGTGGACTGAAATTGAAATATATGCTAATGAATGAAAAATTTTACATTTTAGATCAAGAGCCCGTAGATCAACAAGAAAAAGGGAAATTAGCTGAATAGTTCCTAAACTACTACCAATTTTACAATTCAATCTAGGTAAGTACGTATGGTTAAACTTTCATGATTATTTATTAATTTATGAATGATATAATGTATTTATTCATATTTTTATTATTGAAATTAAAATTATTGTTAACATATGACATTGGAATGAATGCTTAAAACAAGTAGAACAGAGGATAGATTACAATCGTTTTATAGTAAAGTATGAATTGACGGATAAGACCGTTGGACCATGGAAATGTTTATATGTAAGACCATAGCTGGGCTATGGCATTTTAATGAAAAGACCATAACTGGGTTATGGCACTTTGAATGTAAGACCATGGTTGGACCATGGCAATATTTATAAGTAAGACCATAGCTAGGCTATGGCATTCTGATGATAAGACCATAACTGGGTTATGACACTACGAATGTAAGACCTTGGCTGGGCCATGGCAATGCATGTGTAAAACCATAGTTGGATTATGGCACAAAAAAAAACGATGTACTCATACCCGTAAGTCGTTCCTCGATTCAGTAAGAATTGGTAAAAGACCTATGTGAATGAATTGAAAGATATATTGATTATTAATGATATTGATCTAAAGGAAGTCTGTTCATTGACTTATGTTGTATTTGACAGGGAGAATGTAAGACCATGGCTGGGTCATGGCAATGCTGTGTAAGACCATAGTTGGACTATGGCCCAAAAAAAACGATGTACTCATACCCGTAAGTCGTTCCTCAATTCAGTAAGAATTGGTAAAAGATCTATGTGAATGAATTAAAAGATATATTGATTATTAATGATATTGATCTAAAGGAAGTTTGTTCATTGACATATGTTGTATTTGACAGCGAGAATGTATGATTTATTTATAATTTATTTTATTATATTAAGTTTGGTAAGATCAATGTTTAATCTATTGAACTTACTAAGCTTCATTAAGCTTACTCGTGTTGCTTTATGTTCTTCTAGATTAACATGTGATAAGGAGATTCGGATCAACATATCAAGCCACACTATCCAGTTTAATCCGGTAGTTTTTAAAATGTAAATTTTGGTTTATATGGCATGTATAGGGTTGGTTTGGCAATGAAGTAGTTCGAATTGTGGTTGTGAATCTTAAATGTTTGTTTGTGTATAATTAGTAGTAGAATTTGATAAATCAATTAAATAAGTTAAATAGGTAAGTATAAGTAATTGATGTATATGTAATGTTATATTATGTTTAGAACTTGTATTGGTTGGTTTTGATTACTTGGTTGGGATATATTAGTGTATTTAAATGTTGTGTGTAAGTTGATGTCAAAAAGGGTGAGAAAAGTGGCCTTAAAATGTCCTATTTTCATCCACACGGGCAGAGACATGGGCGTATGTCTCAGCCATGTGTGACACACGGCCATGCACATGGGCGTGTAGTCTGGCCGTGTGTCACATGCACTTGAAATTTCAAAACAGAATGCCCAGGTATTTGCACACGGCCTAGCACACTGGCGTGTGGATTGGCTATGTGACCCTTGCACCCTTCACACGGCCTAACACACGGGCGTTTGGTTGGCCGTGTGACCCAATTCAGAGAGTTACACGAGTAAGGACACGGGATGGGACACGACAGTGTGTCCCACATCAAATGCCCACACGGCCTAAGACACAGGCGTGTCTCCTGGTCGTGTGAGCCACACGGTTTGGCCACATGGGCGTGTGCCCCTTGCACTTAGGAAAATTTTGAAATTTCACAAAAAATTCTCTAAGTTTTTTGTTTAGTCCCGATTTTTTTCTAATGCCTATTTTAGGACTTGAGGGCCCATTTAAAGGGACTACATAATAAAATATAATAAATTTCAGATATGAATAGTAAATAACATGAATTAATTTTAATTTTTCTGTAAACTCCAGTAATGCTCCATAACATTGTTCCGGCAACGGATATGGGTTAGGGGTGTTATAGTTACAATAGAACACTAGAGTATTATTTTAAGGATTGAACCCAAAGGAGTCAGCGATTTAATCATTGCTACTCGAAAAGCATGCAACGAAGGAGTCTAGCTAAGTACTCGTTAAGCACAGTATTATGACAGGCCATAAATGAAGTTGATTAAAATTAATTATTTTCCTAAAACAAAAAAAGACTAAATTGTAAATAATCAAAGTGTAAAACTAACAAATACAGTAACAGACAACGGTCAGTCGATTTCCATTTTGTTGGTTAACATTTGAATTAGGGATCTAAATCGTTATTACTCCTAAATTGACTAAATTTTACCTCTCAGCCTTAGTTTTACCAACTTAGACAAATTAGTCTAGTTTATCTCTCGACCTCACCAACTAATCTGGGACTATCGAATTGGTGTCTAATAAAATCTCCTCTCGGTCTCGCTTCCCTAATTTTCCCTTAGGTTCGTTAATCCTAAGTTTTGAAGTCTATTCGATTTAGTCCAGTTTTTAAGATTTAGTCTCTATACCAAAAATTAACTGGACAACATTTTCATCAACCAACCACTTTAGATTTAGCTACCCATACTACTACTTAAGCAAACAAGGACACAATAATAACATAAAATATGCACAAATGGTAAATGAAAGAAAAATGAGAAAAAAAACTAGGGTTTTTCTTGAAAAAGCTTGAAAGTACAGAAGATGGCAGCAAAGGAAATGAGCAAGAACAATTAGAGGTCAGACTTTTAATGATGAAACTAAAAAGAAGCTGAGTTATATTAATACAAATGATTAACTAAAAATACAAGAAGTTATAGGTACTAAACCAACAAATAAATTTAACTACAATGATAACTAAATTAACTAACTACTATTAGCATTAAGAAAAACAAGAAAATGTGCTAGAAAAGTAAACCCTAAGCTATGGAGAAGAAAACTATAACACCCCTAACTCACATACGACACCGGATTGGACTACCGAGTATTACGAAGTGTTTAACAATATTTAACCTTACATAAATTCTATATATTTCTAATTAAATATTAATAACAAATCACATTCAATTTAAGCCAAACATACTTTTACGAGCCTGTAACACCCCTAACCTGTATCCGTCATCAGATTAAGGTTATAAGGCATTACCGAACATAGCACGATTTGATATTTTTATTCAATCATAATTTAATAATAAGCATTAATAATAAAAGATATAATAAATAAATAAACAAACTCAATCATTGCACATAAAATATTTAATCAATAGCATTTTATATTATTATGACCAAGCCTATTTAAATAAAATAGAGTAACTAATTACGTTATAATAATCAAGTCACAGAGTTACTAAATTTGTCAATTCACCCATTCGAAAAGAATATACAAGCACATAATAGCCAAATAAAATTCCATATAATTTGAATTTATGATTAGCCAAGTATTATTTACCAAAATTAAATTATACAATAAAAGTATTTTATACATACTAATGTCAAACCGCACATACATCTCTTTAAAAAAATGTCCAAAATAATTTAACGTGTATTCAGTAATTAGCTTCTCCTGTAACCAAATCAATTCAATCCCAAATGTAAAACAAATATACATGTTCTAATTATACAACCAAAATTCATGTCTTATTATAAGTATATAATTTATTTTTATTACATTAAACGTCAAAACAACCTATTTTTACTAATCAAATTATGAAACAAAAGCCAATGTTTAAACATCAAACCATATACCATTTTAACAGCATATAAACGAAATAACTATTTTCATACATATTCACAAATACTCAACATAATTCACTTCCAAATTCCATATTCTATTTCATTACTTTATTAATCCAAGATACAAAACAAATATCACTTTTATAATTCTTGGTAATCTCTTTAACCTATCAAACAAAATAAACAACCACAAACATGTACATAGACATTAACATTTTTTTTATTTTCTTTTAAAATTACATTTATTATAGATCATATAATATATTCACTTTGATACCAACCAAATAAACCACACATAATATTCACATGTGAAATACTACTCATAAAATACTAAACTTTTATCAAGTCATGTATGATTCATAATCCAATCCAAAACAAACAAAACAGGATATTAAGCCATTTTCGCATGGCTTTAATACACCCACACTATCAAATTAAGCTAAAATCCACAACTAGTCTATACATGCCATACGACCAAATTCAAAAATTAAGCAAAATACCAAAAGATATCGATAGTGTGATGAGCTTAGCTGACGATCCCCGAACACGTAGCGATCACCAAAATCTATACATCAAAACAATTATCCAACACATTGTAAGCTAACTTAGCTTAGTAAGTTATAAGAAATTAAACAATTCAATGACATTAACAATTCAATAATAAAATCAAATAATGCAATCATATTAGTCTATATACATATTCGAGCTTGCAAAACTTAAATATCAAATATGAAACCATGAACTAATTTCAGCTAGGCCGAATAGGTCTTTAAACAATAACATAGTTATTCTCATATTCAATTCATATACCCTCTCTTTACCAAATGTACTCATTCATAAATAAATGTATATAAAACATAATTATAAAATCCTATATAGTTACCATTTGGCCGAATATAAACTTTCATATAATCATATACTCTCATTTACCTCGTATAAATTTTTCTCTTCACAATTGAAATAACCTAATTACCTTGATATCAAGTATTATTCATCCATTGTATACTTGTACTATCATGTACTAAATAATTGATTGAGGCCATAATGAAGTTGCACAATTAGTGCTCTTTCTCATCTAACCAAGTTGCTCTCGGTATCGCACACTTAGTGCCCGTTATACAACATCATCATTTTAATTTCGCACACTTAGTACCCATTATCCAACATCATTATTTTAATTTCTCACACTTAGTGCCGTTCATATAGCCATAGCTATTCCATAGTCGCACACTTAGTGCTAAATATCGAAAAATCGCATTCACATCTATTTTTACTTTCCGAACTAAAATGCATTTAGCTATATATATAATTGCATATTTCATTTCAGCATATATATAATTAACATTCATTCAGAAATTTTAACATCTAATTGCTTATAAACTTACCTCGAACAGCGATAAATCGGAACGAAACAATTAATCGACGACTTTATTTTTCCCCCAATCCAAGTCCGATTTCTTTAATTCTTGATCTATACACATTCAAATTTAACTCATTCAAAAATAATTTCATTCAATTCCGTCCAAAAACACATAAATGGACAATTTACCATTTTGCCCCTGATATTTAACATTTTTACAATTTAGTCCAAATTGCACAAAACACAAAATATTCCAAATTAATCAGAATGTAATTTGGCCGAATATTCCCTAGACTCAAATAGGCCCTTGCATGTCATTTATTTCACATTCTAGTCCCTCAATTTAATATTTTCTTACAATTAACCCAAAATAATCAAATTCATCAAAAATTCAAAAACAAACATTATAATCTATCACATATCTTTCATATTTCATCTTTAACTATCATAAAGCTCAAGTATTCATCAATGGCTTATCTCAAAATCACCTTCAAATTCTAAAATTAAAGCATGGGCTAAATAGAACACGAAGCAACGATTACAAAAACGTAAAAATCATCAAAAATCGAAATCAAAACATACCTTACCCAAGCTAAAGAAGTGCCGAAACTTAAAAAAGCCATGTATGTTTCTTTCCTTTTCAATATTCGGCTAACAAAAGATGAACACATTCATCTTTTCATAACTTAATTTTATTATAAAGTTAATATTTACCTTATTACTATATTAACCTTTTACTAATAATTTTGTCTAACATATATATTAAGGTTACTCTTGTCAAATGCCACCCACTATCTAACTTTTGGTCTTATAGCATCATAAATCTTCCCATATAAAAAGACAATAACATTTAGGTACTTTTAGATTTAACCTTTAAATTTTTATTTTACGCGATTAAACCCTTTTATTAAATCGGACACTTAAACGATGAAATTAAAACACAGAAATTTCACACAATCAAATTCACACATAATAAACACAAAAAATAATATTAAAATATTTTTTTAATTCAGATTTGTGGTCCCAAAACCACTGTTCCGATTTGGGTCAAAATCGGGCTGTTACAGAGCCTTAATTCGAGCTTACTAGACCTTAATAATAATTTAGAAACCTTTCGAGGTCAGTCTGAAACAAACCTGAAAAGTTAGGTAAAAGTTAAAAATCTTGGAATACAAGGGGTCACACACCGTGTGGCCAAAACATGGTCATGTGTCTACCTGTAACACTCCTAACCCGTATACGTCGATAAATTAGGGTTACAAAGCGTTACAAGATAAAACACAACTTAACACAGACATTCAGTAGAATTCAAGAATTTTACATTTATGTTAAATTAGTTAAATATGAAGTAAGTATAATTATAAATTTTATTTTAACCTTTTATAACAAAACATAACATTTCAGTTCAGTTAAACCGTAAGAAAAATAAGCTAGTTTCATATGGCTATTAATTATATATACAGTACATTAAAGTACGACTCCCAAAATATTATTTAGCCTATACATGCCATAAGTTAAAATTTAAACGTTTTAATACCGAGATAGTAGATAGAGTGATGATCTTCGCTAACGATCCCCGAGTCTGCAGCTTGGTTTTTATCTATAAAACAAATGGACAAAAACAATCAAAGTAAGCTTTTATAGCTTAGTAAGTTTATAGCATATCTAAAATACATATAAACGAACATATGTATAAACATTATATGCTTATAATCAAGTTACAGACATAATCATTAATTGCATATACTAATTTCTAATATACTTATCATTTGCATTTCATCGATTGCATATCTATGATCTTTCAAATACATATGTCAAAAGCTTATATTTTTACTTATCAACTACATGAACCAAATGCATATTTATACTTCTAATCCACATGTGCCGAATGCATACATGTATATTCAACAATTTTCATAACAACCAATATATGTGCCTATTCACTAAACACATAGATCCAAACATTTATATGCTCATCAAATACATATAAATAAATGTTCATTTACTTATCCATTATATATAACCCAAAATCATTTATATATTTATATATATCAAATGCATATAATCACTTAATTTAACATATTCACCGGCACTTAGTCTGCTAGGCTTATAGCCTGATTCAGATCACCAGCACTTAGCCTGCTAGGTTTATAACCTGATTCAGATCACCGGCACTTAGCCTGCCAGACTTAAAGTCCGAATTATTTCACCGGCCTTAAGCCTGCTAGACTTAAAGTCCGAATTATTTCACCAGCCTTAAGCCTGCTAGACATGAAGTCTGAAATAATTCACCGGCATTAAGCTTGCTAGACATAAAGTCTGAAATAATTCACCGGCATTAACCCTGCTAGGCATCGAGCCTGAATACCACGGATATGAAATTGGTCTTTCACAAAATTCTTTATAAGAAAATCTAGATATTCTTTATATCTCATATAAATCTTTTCAATAATCGTATCTCAGCAAAAATAGAATTATATTCCAATCTTCGTAGCAAACATACATTCGAATAACATATCTATAGTTCATTTCATTAAATTCAGCTCATAGAACTCAATACATGCATTTGGTTATTATATATATATTTTTATACTATAAGCTTCAAATTATAGAACTCAAAGCATACATTGGCTAACATACATATAATTCATATGATTAATTTCAACCTATCGAATTCAATACATACATTCGGCTAACATATATGTAATTCATTAAATTTCATTCAACTTACAAAACTCAACATATATATTCGGCTAAATATATATAGAATTTATGCAATTTATTTTAACTTATAAAACTCAAATATACATTGACTCACATATATATATACAATTCATACATTTTATTTTAACTTATAAAATTCAAAACATATATATACATTCGGCTAACATTTTTAAACAATTCATACCATTATATTTTTGCTTATAGAACATATATATACTAATGTAATGATGTTTATTTGCTATTAGACTTACCTCGGATATCAGCGGACACGATTGACTATTCAATTACTTTCGTTTTTCCCCGATCCAAATCCGTTTTCTTCGTTTCTTGATCTAAACATAATAAAATTTAACCTTTTATTCATCAAAATATTCAATTAAGTCCAAAAATACATAAATGGGAAAATTACCATTTTGCCCCTAACATTTTACACTTTTTGCAATTTAGTCCTTTTTGCACAAAACACAAAATACACAAAATTTGCCCACACTAAGCTAGGGCCGAATGTTCCTTGTCTTCATACAAGTCCACACATTTCATTTATTTCACATTTTAATCCCTCAAAATTCATTTTCACAATTTAGCTCTAATTTCTCAAATTCATTAAAAATTCAAAAACAAAACATGTTAATCTATCACATTTTTTTCATTTTTCATCATCAACTATCACAATGTTCAAGCATTCATCAATGGCACATTTCAAAATCATCAACAATTCACAAAATTAAGACATGGGTTTTGAAGTATTCAAAGCAACGATCTCAAAAACATAAAAATTATCAAAAACCGAACAAAATTCATACCTTAATCAAACTTTGTAAGTGTCGAATATTCCAAAGCTTTAAAACCTTATATTTCTCTCTTAGTTTCGGTAAAAAAAAGATGAAGAACATGGTTTTAAATTTGTTATATTTAACATATATTAACCATAATAATTAATTTACTTAATTAACCTTTGTTAAAATATAATATATAACACATATTATAAGGTCATTCTTGACCATTGTCGTCCACTCACCTAATGGTGGACTAATTGCTTTTTAAATCCTCCAAATTATAAAGACAACAACAAATAGATACTTTCATATTTAACCATTAAATTTTTATTTTACGCGATTTAATCCTTTTATTTAATCGGACACTCAAATGACGAAATCAAAACACGAAAATTTCACACAACTAAATTCACACATAATAAACACATAAAATAATATTAAAATATTTTTTGACTCGAACTTGTGGTCCCGAAACCATTATGTCCGATTAGAGTCGAAATCGGGCTGTTACACTACCCCACACGCCTGTGTCGTAAATCCACATGCCCATTCCCCCAACCCATGTAACTCACTGACTAGGACCACATGGTCGTGTCTCAGCCCGTGTGTCTGCCCGTGTAACTCATTGCTTTGGGACACACAGTCATGTCGTATGTGCCTGACCATGTAAAATCTACACTTGAAACTTAAAAGACACACGGCCGTGCGAACAGATTGTGTGTGGCACATGGCTGTGTGGCAGCCCATGTCTCAGGCCGTGTGTGCCAAAATGTACCTTAAAAATCAAGTTTACCAATTATATTTTCTTGTGCCACAAGCATACCATTAACCAACCTATAAACCTATTCAATACTTTCCTAAACAAGACCAAGACATATGAAAAACACACATAAATAATCTAATTCCATAAACTGACTAATGTACCCTCATTGGTACCATTTATAAATATTCAATCAACCCAACATCATCCCAATCAATATCTCATCTATTTCAAATATTATATATGCATAACATAACATATTTACAAGCATAAACACCAAGATATCAAGCATACCATACAAACCTCAAAATAACCATTTCAACATACTTGTTCAACTACGTTATATCATAGTACTACAAGACTCTTCTTAATTACATGCCACTTTTAACCAACTTCAAAACAAAACACAAAATGACTACCAAGGTACGGATGATAGTGTGTGAGCTCTCAAGTTGATCCAATTGATGCTACGATTCCAAGAGTCCTACAAAATCAATGTAAACGAGTAAGCTCAATTAAGCTTAGTAAGTTTGATAAGTCAACTCAATTTCCACATATTACCAAGTTCCAACGAACGTGAACATTTGATACACTGGCTCAAAGCATGTTAGGTACTAAGCCTGAATAACACCGGCACCAAGCCTGCTAGGCACTAAGCCTAATATTTTCATGAAATACTTCTCCAAACATCATTTCATAATACCATACTATTTGAAGTGCAAATGATAATGATAATTAAAATGTGAACACAAATTATAATACGAACTTACTTCAGCTGTAACGAATGGTATTCACTAATGATTACTCAACTACATTTTCATTTCCACGTTTATCTATCGAGGCACTCATTTTTTGATCTATTTATAACAGCTTAACTCCATTAACTCAACTAAACACCTTTAAACATTTTAGTAGCATAAAATTCCACAATTCAGTAGTTAAGGCATTTTGTACAATTATCCCTAAGATTTTACAATTCACACAAATTAGTCATTAGTCTTTAACTACTAAATTTAAACAAATTAAAATAAATAGCTTGTATCTATTTTTCATTAGCTCTAAAATAGTCCATAAATATCTAGATATTAGCAAAAAACCCTTAAAATTTCAAGATTTCAATAATTCAGCCCTTAACTTTAAAAACCAACTCACAACTATGTTACTAGACTATCTAAACACCTTCAACTTATAAATTTATTCACAACCAGCAAGATATCTAATTTCAATCATGGTAAACTTACAAACTCATCACTTTTTTACAAATTAATACACGGGTTGCTTGAATCAAGCTTCAAAAATCATGAAATTACAAAAATTAACAAAAACAAGGTTGAAATCACTTACATGTAAACACCTTAATTGATCGATTATTCAAGCTCTAAAATGGCTATTTCTTTCTCCAATTTCGGCAAAAGAAATCCAAGGAAGGAGAAACTTAGTGTTTATTTTTCTTTTGTTTATATTTTTAATTGCTCAATTACATATATACCCTTAACTAACACATGAAATTTGACAACCACTAGCCCATAACCATCCACTCAAATATGTGATGGTCTATTTGCCTTATAAGGCCACTCAAACATGCATTTTAATTAACTTAATACCCTTCACTAATAGAGATCAACCTTTGAAACTTTACGATTTAATCATTTTTAGTTAATTAACCATCTAAATTTCAAAATTTCTAAGCGAAAAGTTAATATGACTTTAATGTAATCCTACAGACATTAAATAAACATCACAATATTAGCTCACTCATCAGAATCGTGGTCCCAAAACTACTTTCCCTGACACCACTGAAAATGGGTTGTTACAAAAACTACCCTAAACCTAAACTAGAAGATAAAAGAAACCCTAAGCTAAAAGCTCTATCTACACTACACTACTCCTTTGTTCTCAGCCAAAAGTGGCTTTTAATATCTTATTACAACCCAAAATTTTGGACCAAATTGCCCCTAGACATCTAATTTTGTTTGGGGGACATGTTGGATAAAGACCACCCCCTGTAGTCATTTTTTGTCTGCTTCGTCAGGGATATTACAATGCTTATAGTCTGGTATCATGATATCCTCATCAGTCTTGACTTGGGGGATTCCTTGGGAGTTGGATGTTGTGATACCCATGCTTTGATATCATGATATCACTGTGAAGTGTCTCAGTCCTCTTCAATTCAGCATTGTCCAAAGTATCACAATTTTCAAGCTCTGATGTCGCGATACCCATCTTTTAGGTAATATTTTCACTCACAATTGGGCCTCCGATGAATCCTACAATACTCAACCCACAATTAGGTCCTTGATGGCGTGTTTGGTCATTTCGGGTCTTAAAAGTAGTAAAAACACAACATTTCATTTACTAAAGCCAAAACCAAAAACTAAGTAAAAACATGAGGAAAACATTTAAATTGCTCGAAAAGAAACTTGTCAAGTGTAATGATGAGCCTAATTTGACACGTCAAAATATGACAAATCAATAAGTAAGAGAAATAGATTATATGTACCGCTATCCGCAGTGAATGTGTTTTTCTCAATAAGTACAAAAGATGACTTAGAAATTAAATTATTTTTTTAAATTGTTATTTAATTGATTTGTAATTAAATAATTGATGTTCAAATTAAGAATTAAATTAATTAGTTAGCATAAATTTGTTGAATAAGATAATTAAGTTAATTTTCTCGTAGATTCTAATACAGTAAAGTTGTTGTGACTTTAACAAAATCAGAATTGGATTAAAAAATAATTTAATTGAGAAATTAATTTAGTTAAGTTAGTTAATTAAATGAAATAAATAATATTTTTGGTAATAAAAAATATTTATTAGGTTGGATAAATTATAAGTGTTGGATAAAGTCTGGATAACACATTAATTGTAACTAATACATGAAAGACCCAATAAGGCCTGATTATTTGATAAGGGTGGCAAATGATGGTATTTAAGGGATGTTGCCAACCCTTGTGTACCAATTCTACTGGAACATTTTATTTTCTATTAAAATATTATTATTTAATTATACTTTATTCAAATAAAACTTGTGTATCGTGTCTTTATAAATAGGAACTACGAGTTAACCTATTTACATACACTTTTGAGCATCGATATTTTTTCGAAAAATAGTGGTAATTTATATTTAAAAATAAATTCTATTTTTTGCAGGAATACTCGTAATGTTAGTTTATAGAGAGAATTAACATTACTATTGATAGTTAAATAAAGTTTTTATTCTATGTGTTGTTTCAGTTTGTTTGGGCCCACACTCAAAGCAATTCGGGTTCAAAGATAGCGAAGAAGATTGATCAGTTGAAAGTCGGGAATTGACCTTGATCGCTTTCATACAAAACACTGGTATATTTTCAGTTAAAAGTTTATTACTATATATATCACAAGGGCTTGATTTTAAGCAAAACTTTTGTTGTGCCTAAAAACATTATTTTTCTAAACCTATTTTTGCAACAACCTTTTGCATCACAATCCGACCACATGGCGCAACTTAATATTAGTTAAACCTTACGTATTATTATCATTTTGCTTTTCATGCAAAAAAATAAAAAAACTCTGTTGAGGACATGTTAGAAAAATAGGTTTAGAAAACAATGTTTTTAAGCAATACAGAAGTTTAAATTTTTTCTTAAAACTTTAAACTGAGCATTGTGATATCTATAGTAATAAACCTTAATCGAATTGTGTTTGTGCTTTATAATAGGTGCTTTAAGTACATCTTAGTTTTCTATCAAACGATCTTCTTTGCTATCCTTGACCCCCAAATTGCTTTGAGTGTGGCTCAAACAAAATGAACCAAGTGAACATAATTGAATTTTATTAATCAATCTATTCGATAGAAAATCGGGATCTCAAAGTTGGTTATAGTTTGAGAATAAATTTTATTTTATGTGAAAAACTTGGTTTAATAAAAATTTATACACACAACTTTGAGAGTCATTATTCTATCAGAAAATAGTGAACAATTATTTTGAAAATAAATTCTATTTTATGTGAAAAGCTTTAGTTTCTAGTTAAGTAGAGAGAATAAACATATAAAAGATATTAATGACAATAATAGATTTTTGATAAACCAATTTGTTTAAAAAATTACAAGTACATAGACGAAATCACTATACTAAGGACATTAGATCCTAATAGGATAAACATATAAAAATAATAATTTCGACAATTGAATTTTATTAATCAATCGATTTGAAAATATTATAAGCATTACTGATGAAATCACTACATTAAGGGGATCAGATCCCAACAAGAGAATATTTAAAACATATGGATCAAATTATAAACATGTGTGTAAAATTAGGTCCTTTTGTTAGTTAAGCCACTAGCTAGGGCGATAAATGTGATCACAAATTTGATATAGAGCATATTTAAAACATGCAGGTTAAATTGTAAACATATTTGTAACTACTATATAGAAAACTTGGATTTGATATGTTAAAAAAAATAACCCTCCTAAATGTTATTGAAATTGTTTTTCTTAACATGTTAGATATAAATTAACCATGCAACAGACATGCACATATTTACAACTTAATCTATGTATTTTAAATATGCTTTAAGTTAGATTTAAATTGACATTTAACACATAATTGACCGTTGATTGAAGGACCTGATTTATACTATCAAAGATGAATCCATGAATTTTGTGTTAAGAGGATAAAATGGAATTTAAAAATTTTGGAGGGGTAAAAGCAATTTTGCGTGTGTGTGTGTGTATGTAGGGCCAAAAATGTATTTTCCTTCATTTGGCCAAAACTAAAAATAACTCAATTGATTTGTTAATTTCAAATAAGGATTAAAAATGCAAAGGACCCATTTAATTAAAGAGAAGAAAAGCTTGTACCTTCCACATGGCTCCGTCTTTGAATACAATAATGATATTGTGAAGACTTAAATAAATTTTTTTTTTAAAAATGAGGATTAGATATCGTGGGTGTGTTTTTGAGAAAAAAAAAAGGGTTGATTTTTATTGCTTGACGTTTTGGGAATTTGGGGACACCACATGGCCTCACCTTATGGTCCAAAATATTCTTGCACTTTGTACAATGATATTTTTCCTAGTGTTGGTAATAATTGATGAAATCAAATTTCTGATTTTGAAGAAAAACCAAAGTTTTGTTTGGGTGGAGAGGGGGAGCGTGCAGCCTACGCGAGGGGGCGGGGGTGGGCATGAAAGGAAGGAAAGTAAATGGAAAATCTTTCCAATTAATAACACTAGGTTAGGTTCTCTCCCATATGCCCACAACATCACTTTGTCAAAAGGGTTGCATGCAATTTGTGGTGGCCGAGTCCCACCCTCACCCTCACCTAGGAAGTTTCCGCCCGTCTCCTGCTTTTGTCTTCCAATGTACCCCCCGCAACGTATCCGTGACATATCAGATTGATTATTAAGATGATTGGATTAAATTAAACTGATATTAAATTGATTTTTAATTTGTAACTACTTAATTAAAAAATTAATTTTAAAAAATAAAATAAAAAATTGAAAAGGATTAAGTAATAGGCTTTAATTGTTTGTGGGTACTTGTAATTTAGTCATTTGCAAGTACATTTCTTCTACCGAATATTTGTACGAAACAAAGGTGAAGTTGAAAATGATAAAATTTATCAATAAAAAAGAAAAAGGGGGACAGGTAGAGAGAAAATGTTGAAATTTTTTAATGTCCGTACCCTATTTAAATATTACTTGAGGAAGTAAATTAACTGTATGAAATATGCATTTTATTTGACTCTCACGTAATGAAATTCAGGAAAACCCAAACCAATTCCTTGTTTCCAGCGGTAGTAGGGTCAAATCAATGTTGCCCAATTTTATTATTGTCTTTAACACTAAGGAAAAGTAAAGGAAGAAGGAAAATTTGTGCACTCCCTCAAAGGTGTTCACATGTGATTTGAAGACACCATTTTCCATTTACCATTACATGGATATGAATCCGGGAGTGGTTGGTAGTTTGAATTTTTTGAATAAAGAATTTAATTCTTAATTTAATATAATTATTGAAAATCTAAAAAAAAACATTATTTTCTTAAATGTTTGCTTTGTTCTTTCAATCCCACAACCACCCATTCCCATTTCCACCGTTGAATGATACCCAAATAAATAAATAAAAAGACGTGGAATTTGGGCTTTTTTGCAATAGTAATCTGAAAAATCCTTCTGTGGTGGAAGAGATATGAAAAGTACTAAAAGGCTAATTGAGGTGACCTTCAAAAGATGGCGGGACCAAGCTGAAAGCAATGGAGATCCAGACAGACCCTAATTTCCCACATCCGCCGGCTTAACCAACTCTCTATTTTACCCTATCTTACCCTTACCCAAAGTCAAAAAAATCAATTAAATTATTTTTTAATTCGCTTCAATTGGCTCATATAGACTCGGATCAACATTTTTCTCCACCCAATTCAATTCCATTACTTCTAAGTCTCTCAACCTCTACAATCATATTTAAATTTATTAAAAATAAAAAGAAATTGTATAACAAAATAAAAAGAAGTAAAATAAAGCAGGCATAAAGTAGAACACATTGTGTGAACTTTTTGTGTTGATGTAAAAGGTTCATTTTTCAAAATTATTCTGCTTGATTTATTTGACCAGCTAGCCTGACCCTGACGTTAAATCTCCGTTACAGTAGTTTGCATTTCCATCACACAAACATGTACATAAGTTTCAATCCCTAACTGAATTATTAATAAAATAAATAAAATAGAACATAACGTATTCGGTCTTCTCCTCTTCCAAATCTTTGGCAGTTTTTCCATTACATATACATAAGCACATGCATTTGTTAAAATGATGTAATCTCATTATACTTTTTAAACAATTACTCATTTCACTTTTAATCTTTTATCAACTCTCAAATTTTAATTGAATTTTTAAAATTCTAATGACATTGACGTGTAGCTCATGTGGTAGTACACGTGTACTTTATTGTTGACATGGATAATTTTTTAAACATTTTTATCACCTTTTTTTTTAAATTAGTTGATTTTTTATAGAATATTTTTATGAAGTATACATAGATTGCCACATGTATTACCATATCAGTGTTGTTAAAATTTTAACAATCCAATTGATTTTTCCATATAAAAAATAATTTGACTAAATTTTAACGTTGAGGGTCAATGTGATTTTTTTTTACAAAAAAAAGGGGTTATGATCAAAGTGATTAAAGGGACAAATCTCAAAATCATACATGAACTTTAATTCAATGTGTAATTTTGATACATCAACTTTAATTTGGTACAATTATACACATGAAACTTTGATTGTAGCTCAAAATGTATATATGAAACTTTAATTTTTATTTAATTATAAACATTTAAAGAAATAAATACATCAAATCATTTTTATGTTGGGTAAATATAATTATTTGTGTATGCAATATATAAACATAAAATGATGGTATGTCAATAATTGTGTTAATAATTTGTGAGAATTAGATCTAATCAAAATTTCATGTTTAAAATTGCACAAAACTAAAGTTCATATATAAAATTATACATCAGACCAAAATTCATATATAATTTTAAAATTTATCCCATAATTAAAAGAGTAAATGTTTGTCGTGTCATAAGCTTAGGGCTATTTTTTTATATAACCTTTTAATTTGAAATTGGGTATGGAAATTATTTAAAAAAATTATTTAATTTCATTTTCATGGAATTGATTTGAAGGGCATAGGTTGCATATAAAAAGTCAAACCGTCCTATTGCCTATTTGGCAGCGTATGTCCGCATCCATGTATTTAAATTATTTTTGACATTTCAATAAATGTATATATGTTTACCTTTAATTTTCGTGCCCATTAAAACAATAGTTTCCTTTTGTATACTCGACCTTTAAGAAAGTAAAATTAACTACTTTAATTTAGTTTTAATATTTAATTGAATAGTTAAGTTTTTTTTTAATATAGTATTTAAGTATAGTTTTAATGTTTATTTTGATATTTGAGGGTTTTTTTTTGTCTCAGTTAAATATTTAAATTTGGCTTCAATGTTTAATTTGTATTAGAATTTTTTGTACGTCTGAATTAAGTACTTATGTATTTTTTATTAGGGTACACGTGTTAAACATTTATCTAATCATATGATGCAATTTGGTTTTGATACAAAATTGAATATTGAAATTAAATTTAGGTATCAAATACTAAATTGAACATTAAAATTAAATTTAAGTATAAAATAATATATTAATCCAAGAAATAGTGAGAATTTTGTAATGGCATAACCTCGTTTCTGCAGGTCCAATATTTAGTAGTTGAAATTTCGTTTTAATAAAAGTGTGTGTAGTATATAGTGATAGATAGAGCACTAACTAATGTGGTGGTGACCACAAGGCAATGGTCCTTGCCATACTAATTAATTAGTGAAAAAAGCAGTCAAATTACTATTAATTAAAAATTAGGCTATAGAGATTAGTCTTAGACCATGATTTCTCAGCATCTTAGGCCTCATTTAGGGAGCACCAAAGTATCTCTTGCATTTTAACACACTTTTAATTTCATTTGATTTGATACAGTAAAGTAACGAAAAGAAGAAAAATAGGATAAAATTATCATAGTGATCTTTTTACTAAAAGTTAAATTGTATTCTATTCTTTTTATTTAAAAAATCGATAAATTAGTTTTTATATATTAGATCAAATAGTAAATTAGTCTTTTGTTAAAAAATTCATCTATTTCTACTATTAAAAATTAGTTCCAGTACGTCAGCATGAAGTACACAATGCATGCCATATATCACTGTTTAGTTATTCTGTCATGCACATTAACTTTTAATAATATAAATGATGAAATTTTTAATTAAAATAACCAACTTATTTTTTTATCTAATATACAAAGATTAATTTATTTATTTTTTTAATAATAAAATAAAATGAACTTATTTATTTTTTAATAGATACAATAAAATAGAATCTAACTCTACCCTCAAAGTTGGAAGGTAAGAAATAAAAGGAAAGAAGGGGGGGGTGATGATGGCAGTGCAGCAGATATGTTGTTAATAATATTAATACCCCACTTTATTCCCACTGCCACTTCCTTACAAAAGTACCACTGCACTCCACTAGTGGCTATTCCTATTGCTCTCTACAATTATAATTCATTCAACACTCTCACCGTATATTTTCTTTAACTTATTCAAAAGCTTCTTCTTTTTCTTGGAACGCCCATTTCATTTGATTTGAGCCACTGAAATAAAGGAAGGGAAGAAAGATGCGAACACAGATTTTGAGGGAATATTTGCTACTAACATACATGTCATTGTCTTTCTTTTTATTGGCTTAAACTTTCACCAAACAAACAAAAAGAAGAGAGTTAGTTTAGTATTTAGATTAATCAGCATGTTTGTTTTAGTAAAAACAAAACATATGTACTTCATTAGAAAAAGAAAAATTCAGATATCAAATTAAACATTAAAGTTAAATTCAGGTATTTAATTAAAAAAAAATAAATACAAAATTGAACATTGAAATCAACCTCATGTACCAAATCATATATGAGCTCTTTGGTAGATGATGTTAGTACTTTTCACTTTTCTTTTTATTAAAGAAGTAAAATTGCAAGAAGAAATAATTGGTGGTTTGAAAAAAAATTCTAATTAAAAAGCATTAGCAAAGCACAGAAGAGTCAGAGAAATCAATTCTAAGATTTCAACATATTCATGAAACCTACTTAAGAAAAAAATAAAAAAAGTCCAAGAATGAAAAAGCTTAGTTCCAAGATGACCACCACAACTAAGGATTTACGAAGCTATTCAGCCTGCAATCAATTTCCCTTTTTTTCTTGTTAAAAATGGGTCTCTCAAGCTGTAATCATTTCATCTTTGGCTGATAGCCTCACCACACACCTATTTTGACTGTCTAACCGAGTTGAAAAGGATGTCTTTGATAACCTGATCATATATAACATAAAATTGAGAATCAATTTATGGCGTGCTATTTCTTTGAATCTGAAACAACTCAGTCACCTGTGACATTAAACCATGGGCTTGCTCTACTGTTATCTTTGAACTATCTCTCGTAATCTTACCAAGATGTGATTCTTCCTGGTATCTGACATTGTATATTTAGTCATTTGTCCTTGAAATAGATTGAGAGAACGTAGAAATGACAAAGATAATACCGACCTTCTTTCGAGAGGTCCCCAGGGGACCAATACGAGAATGTGTCAAATGATTCTCTGCTTGCTCCAGCTTTTCAGCTGATGGAAATAAACAACAAAGTTGGTCACAATTTCATGTGCATATACTATGTGCACAAGAAAGAAATACCTAAATCTGAAAGTTGTCCAGCAACATAATCTCCATTGCCAAGAAGAGGTGAAGAAGAAAGGGTATTGACCCAGTACTTGTTCCATAACAAATCCAAGAGATGACAATCAAGAGAGGACTTGAAATAAGTGATATTCAAAGCATAATACTGCAAGAAAAAAGACATAGTAAGTGAGAGGAGGAGCAGTCCAGGAAAAGAAAATTAAAAGTGAAAGATTATATGATAACGACCTGTTTACAGTGGACGCCAAAGTCTTCGATTTTGTTGAGAGGAATGGTTTGGTACTCTGAGATGGGATCATCAGTAGGTTTATAACCTTCAGGGTATGTCCTGAAAGCACCAATGTCGACTTTTCCAGCAGAAACAGTCCTGGTTGGATCAATTACAACCGCCAGGAAAGGTTCCTGAAATTGCTGGTTAAGCATTTGGGTTGAAACATCGATTCCAGAGAGCCAGCAACCGTACCCTGGATGAGAATGGTACCATCCAACAACATTCTCTAATCGACCAGCCTATGAACCAACAGAAACCATTTTCATATGTAAGACAGACAACATGTTATCATGCATGTATGATTTTCATTACAGGGTATGACTGACAACAAATGTTAAAAAGAAAGGAGGACCTGCTTGTTGGTCTGGGAATAATCGACCATATACTCGTAGGCATCGGCCTGAGCATTGACCCTGGTTTCTGTGCCTTCAACAGGCAAAGCAAAGGCGTCCATGACAATGATGGCATCGCCACCGGTCTTGCCTTGCATGAGGCCCATGACCTCAATGGTGCCACCAGAGCGGGCGTGGATGACCATCTTGAGGAGAGCGAGGGCGGAGATCTTAACGCGTTTGAAAAAGTGGGGATCATTGCCCCAAGGCTTGGCTTTGAGGGACATGGCTTGAGCCACCTCGTCGTAGTAAAATATGAAGTCGGATGAAGGGTTAGGCGCTTCCACTGCTAGTATATTGTTCTCTAACTCCCACGTTTTCTGGGCTATTGCGGAATCCATTCTTCTGTACTTGCACTCGCACTCGCAACTTACTGACCCAAGGCCATTCCCATGCCCATGCTTTTTCTTTTTCTATATATCAACCTACCTGAAAGAAAGGGATCGAAACTGTCGCCTGTTTTAGTCCCGTTATTATCGGTTGCCCCCAAAACTTTTGGTTTTTAATGGGCTTGGCCTTTTATGTTGTACTTGCTCCTAATTATTATTGATTGCATAATCAAAATCTGACGATGCGGTGCATACAAAAGCTTTGCTCAATGACTGAAAGAAACACAAATTACCAGCAACATTGCATTTTCAGACAAAAATTTTATGTTCGGCCCTAAAAAGATTAGTTTTCGTTAATAGACTTTCTAAAAAAATATGAATATGTATCATGTTTCATCTTTAAAAATTGGACATGGAGGATGCGTTTTCATGTACTTGGCCATGTCCATTGCTTCACCTACAATATCCGGCAGCAATAACAACTTAATCAAGCCTAATATTTAGGCATCAGCAATTGGTATCACATTTTTATTTACTACACGAGTGGGAATGAAATAAACCATAACAGTCAAATAAATCAGTAAAGTTTTGGTCAAATTGAACAGATCATCAATTTTCAAATTGATTGGTCCGACCAGTTTATCTCATTTAATCAAATAAATCATTAAAAAAATCATAAAATGAAAAACATTAGAAAATAAAAATAATTAATTTTTTAACCCAATTCAAATAGTTTCAAATAGTTCATTATTCAAGTTCAATACTCGAGTAGTTCCAATCTAATTGATCGATCCAACTTAAAAGACACTACAAACCATATAATAAAAAATTGGCATCTACAAAATTTATTTCTAATGATAGGGAGCCAAAGGAAACAATTTTTATATCCATTTATGGCTCACATATCTTACAAGTGTTTAGTTTTTCTTCCTAACATCTTCCACTTAAGTATAACAAACATTTAAATAAAGAAGCATTCTTAGACCATATGTGAGAGTTTTTTTTTTTTTTATTTGAGCCAAAGAAGAAGAAAAAAAAAGTATCTACAAATGGAAAATCGTAAGAGAAATGTGGATACCAAACACTATGTAACAACAAAAAGTCATTTTCAGGCATATTAATATAACAGTATGACTGTATGAGAAATAAAAAACTATGATGGCGACTTCTCAACTGGCAATTATCAACCATATACGAATAATTTAACTTTAAATTCCACTTCTTTGAAATTCAAATCTAACCACAACCATAAGAAGTTCAATCATATATTCTTTTCACATGTTTTCAAATCTAAAACTATCTGCTGGCCCTGCACCAATGTGTCTAATTTGCTTTCCACTTCTACACGATTAACGCTTCGCTTCAATTGTCATAAAAGCGGGAGCGACGTCTTGGTGAACTGTAAAATCATGAAAAACCAGAAATTAAACTTCCGAGGAAAATAAAATCATGAAACTAGATACTGAGGTTGCGTAACCCTAACAAGCTAGGCATGTCAACATAACAACTGCGTTGCGTCGACTTCTATAGCTTTCACTGCTCACTTTTACTCATGGACGATGATGTTGAAGAAGAAAGAAATCTACAACATATAATGTGGACCTATCGCTCAGTAGCCAACAGCAATGATGCATGAAAAATCAAGCTAGTTTACATAGCATGCAGCTACACCATGCACAATTATGAAGCTGAAACAAATTCTATCATTTATGGTACTAGTTGCATCACAAATTTGTTTCATTCCGAACTTCTCTTTAGATACCATGGCTAACCGCAGAAGCTGTTCTAATGCAGGCCAAATATCATTAATTATCTAAAAAACTGTCTTTATGATTATCTTCAGGGAGACAAATGATTTCACATATAACTGTCTAGGCAGAAATCCAATAAATACCATGGGCTATGCAACGCTTTTCGACATCTGCGGCTAATGTAACGCATTTTCTTATGTGATGCTCATGAAAAACTTTAGTTAGGAAGACAATAAGTAAAGCTAGAGGTGAATAGAACAAAGAAAACATTACTGACCTCCGGTAGCCAAAGCTACCTCGGAAGGGGGCACTTCTGCTTACAAACTCATCATCAGTCTCATCTACTCTATATTCTGCATATTCTACAGAAGCCACTGAACCCTCATCAGAATTTGACGAAGCAT
Organism: Gossypium hirsutum; assembly: GCF_007990345.1. Taxonomy (NCBI): domain Eukaryota; kingdom Viridiplantae; phylum Streptophyta; class Magnoliopsida; order Malvales; family Malvaceae; genus Gossypium; species Gossypium hirsutum. Next base: position 26,782,796 of record NC_053442.1, read on the forward strand.
AACTAGATCGACGATTTCCCCTTCTAGAATCGGTCACTCTTGGTCTCCTTCTATTTCTAGAAATCCTCAAGTTATCAAACACCTGATATAAAATACAAGAGGTCCACCAGTTGCCCTCACCGGGGAAGTCATCAAACTCATCTCCAGATTCATCTTCACCATATTCAATTACATAGTCCCCAAGAACCACCCCACGTGGGACTTCTGAATGTATAGTGCTCAAAACATCTATTATCTCAGAGGACTGCTGAAGATTTTCCCAATCAAGCTGCCGAGCAGGATCGATTCTCGAAGGACGTGCATGGGGATGCTCTAACTGAGCATGCTTCTGTAGGTCTGAGTAGGTGCCTGCGAATGAGCACTGCTCCTCCTCACAAAAACGCTTCTTCTTATCTAGAAGTAGACGAGCCTTATCAACAACAAACCATCCGGTGACTTCCCCTCTACATAAGGGGCAAGCAGGCTTGCAGTCGTCTTCAGATACTGTTAGCTGAATGCTTGTTGTTGTAGAAATTGTATGAGATGTTGAAGGGCATGACATCCCATTCGCATTTTTGAATCGATCCAAACAATTTGAATGCAAGTGGTCTGTGTCACAAACAAAAGGACGGCAACCTTTCTCGTAAGATGTGCATTGGAGGAGTACACCATTGTGGGGGACATCCAAACATATCGGGCAAATCACATCATCCCAATTGGTATTCACCACAACACCCTCAATGTAAGAAGTAGGGGATTGGAGGTTTCTTTCATAAAAAGGTTTGAACGCCATAGAGACACAGTTTGCAAGATAATCTACAAGCACATGGCACTCACCTTCCTTGTATGACAACAATCAACCAACAATAGCTTCAAAGCATCAAACAAGTACAATCAACCTGCCAACTAAAATGCTGCATATCGTAGAAGAAAACTGTAAGATGAATTCATAGGGATAGAAAATCTAAATGCCACAAAACAAACGCATCATAGCAATCAAGGGATTTTAAGTTGTGGATTAAGTTTATAAGCTTAAAAACAATCAACTTAATCGGATGCCTGCAATAGCATGTAAATGATCTCCTAACAGAGTGATGAAGTCATTACCCAGATTAAAACTGTAGATGGTTATTGTTTCTATTGCTCGTAAACTGAAAATAAAAAAGCAAATAAAATTGTTTAACTTTGATGCCATAATTCTATTCGCTCTAATATGAGATCATGAAAATGATTTACAAAATGGGGGGGGGGGACTAAAGAAAACAATCAGAATAAGCTTCGTACCTAAACTGTAACCAAAGTCTGAATTGGGTATTGGGAAAAAAGGAGTCGTTCATAAAGAAACGAACAAATATGGGTAAAGAAGGTGAAACTTGGAAGGAAAATCAACCAAATTTAAAGCTGTTTATTTACTTACCATATCCAAAGAAGAAAGAGAGGAGTGATTAAAATCGGGGGGAGTTACTTTAATAGATGTGCCCCGGCGTGTGTGTTGTCAAATTTCCATTTGCGAAAGCAAAGGAAAAAAGGAAGGCGAAGGAGTAAGGAATACGATGTAATTAAAATATGAGGGAACTTACTGCTTGGAATACATACATACGTACGTATACATGCATAGGTTTCCATTTGAATCAATCACTTGAATTTTCTTTGGTTGACCAGCAGAGAAGGATCAACCCGACCTGCTTGCACTGCAACTTGCAATTGTTTACTTAAAATCAACTTCCATGTTTGAAACCAATACGCAAACTCCAAATCAATCATATAAGCTGCTGCCAGCCATCTCTTCTAGTTTTAGTTTTACACATGTTTTGTTTTTTGACTGGTTGCGGGGTTAATTAATTTTTTTCTTTTTAAATAGAGTTCAACCAAATCTGAAAAATTAATGAGAAATTTTAGAATAACTAAATTAAAAATTTCAAGGGAATATTAAATTTTCCAAAATTTTTGAGAAAACCATGGCCCGTCTGCCCCTGAGCAGTCGTTCTGCTCAGTTAAAGAAAAAATAATAAAACAACTCAGATCACAACCGACCACCGATTAAAATTAATTGGTTCCATTTCTTGCAAGGAGATATAAGCCAAGACGTGCAGCACATTTTTCACACGTTTCTTCCAAGTCCTTGTCCTAACTTATATGTAAAGAATCAAATCACACATGAAATTATTTGGTCAGACATGGAATAGGTAGGTATTAGATTAGCCGCTTAAAAGGAAATCTCTCCATTGTTCACATTGATCTTGAATACTACAGGAATTCCTCTCTAACAAAGTTGGTGCTTTAAAAGCTGCCCAAGTATGTGTTTTAAGTGTGTATGAGTCTTTGACCACACTTTGGCAACTATTGCTGCTCCTCCACTATTCGGGTCACGATGCCCACAGCAACCGTTCTTCCTAATGTCCTAAGAAACACCCTTCCAAGGACTTTGCATTTCGAAAACTCTTCCACGCAAACCGCTTCCTGCAAAATCACCTGAAAGAAGAAAACACGCTCCGAGGTCAATCCGGATTTTATTGTATTTATCAGGCAAATAACTGAAATAAACCAGCAACTAGCAACAACAATATCATCCTCCTGACTTGCCTCAACAACTGCACTCTGCTTAGCAAGAATGCAGCGGGGTGCTTTCTTCACAACTTTCCCAGTCTTTGAATCAAGTAAAAATGATATCCTTGCAACTCTTGCAGCCTCCTTTGCATGGTGTATGTGAAACTCCAACTACTTATTCCATTCAAATTATTAGATTGTTAAAAATAAACAAAATTATTAATAACAGAAAGCTATAAAATTTACAGACGAAACTTGCCTGAGAACCAATTAAAATTGGAGTTGCACCGTCCAAAACAAGCACCTTCAACTCCAAATGCTTTGCAAATGCAATTGGAAAATCAGGATGACATAACACACCACCAGCCATCACATGGTTTCCGTCTATTCCATTCAGGCTGACAGCTATATTATCTCCAGCCCTTCCAATTGGGCAAGCTTGGGAATCACGCTCCAACGAACGCACAGTTGCTATAGTTGCAGATGGCATAACTAAAACCTACAGCCACATACACATACATTGAGTTTATGGTTAAAGATGATATGCAAGTTATTCGATTGAAACTAGAAATCCATATAATTGGTAACCAACCAAAATGAGAAGCTTGAACAGGTAAACATCAATCAGATAAAGGCAGCAAGGACCAAGACAGGAAAACAAATTCAAATAACATTAGCAGCTATTTTAATAGGAGGTAGCATGTAATCTCCAGAAACTGAAAACCTCAATCACCAAGAAAATGGCATACCTTTGATCCGCTTCTTACAGCTCCAGCCTCCAACTTGCCACATGCAGACACCTGCCCTTGTGAAGGTGACTTTATAACATCACATATAGGCATAATTAGAGGCTTTGAAAACTCCCTAGTAGGAGGTTGGAAGGAATCAATCGCGTCTAACAGATTGGGTCCAAGATACCTGCATTAAATTACCTTAGTTAATTCAACAAAATGTGTCAAGGGGAAGTCAGGAAGAATCTTTTGACATTTTTACAGAGAGGCAGTTGCTTCTAAGTTATGATAAATTTAATTACATAATTAGCAGTGAGATGCACAACATATGTATATATCTTACGTAATGAACATCAGAAAACAATGCTGTGTTGTAGTATAATATGAACACTTAGAGTTGTTTTAACCTAAATGAGAGTGTTAGTCACTGAACCAAAGTTGCCTTTCAATAAGATCAGGGCAACAGACACAAAAGATCAAATTGTATTTTCAAAGCAACAATACTTGACAAGCTGACTCTCTTCATAGTCAACTAAAAATATTTACAATATTAGAGGCCAGTGCTAGACCAATTAGCTCCAGTGTCAAGTGCGTATCTGAGTTTTGACAGTAGTCACCTGATTACTTGATTAATGCACAAAGGGCAGCCCATATCTTCTACATTGTGAGATTAAAAATAAGATAGTAGGCCATCACAAATTGAGGATAACAGGAATTGAAGCAGACAAATTCAACTATATACTCAGAGGCAATAGCTATATTTATCAAGACAGATACATCCAATGACAGAAGGTTGTGCTTAGCTACAAATTGTAATTCAGAATTTGACAAATGCAACGCTACAATTAAGCAGCCAACTAATATAATCTCCAAAAGTATAGTAACTTCACATACATGAAAGAGAAACTCACCAGGATAGTCGAAAATCCGAAGGTGCAGACACTAAGTTCTGGTTTTCAACAGCACTCAATGGAATCCAAGAGACAGAGGAATCCTTAAAGCCACAAGAACGGAGAAATGCCCCAAGCTGTGATATTATCAAATCAAACCTTTCCTTAGAATAATCTACAGCATCCATTTTGTTAACAGCAACTATAAGTTGATCAATGCCAAAACTTCGGATGAGTTGTGCATGCTCCCTAGTCTGCCCCTTGGTGCCATCCATACCAGCTTCAAATGAACCAATAGAAGCATCTATTACAAGAATTGAAGCATCAGCTTGTGTTGCCCCAGTTATCATGTTTGGAACAAAGTCTTTGTGCCCTGGGGAGTCAAGGACAACAACATGATATCTTTTTGAATCAAAATAAGCCACAGCCACAGTCATAGTAATTCCCCTTTCTCTTTCTTCAGCACTTTCATCCAATGCCCAAGCATAAGCAAAGGATCCTTTTCCCTGAATGAATATAAGTGCAAAAATAATCAGATTATGGACATGTGTTCACATAACACAAACAGAAAATAGTCCTGAGATAACCTGTAATTTGGCCTCCTTTTCATATTTGTGCATTTCTTTTTGGGATATTCTTCCCAAAAGGTGAAGCAGTCTACCAGAGAGCGTCGATTTTCCAGAATCCACATGCCCAACCTAAGAGATGTGAAGAGTTAAGTAATTAAATTGTGTTAAATATATATTTTTTTAAAATAGAAGAAAATAAAACCTAAAATTTTAGGACCCAAACTCAATATGTAACGTACAATTGCAAGATTTAGTTGAGTCAGTGAATGTTCTGCTTTTTCAGGGAGCATCCACTTTTCAGGTTTATACTGTGCCCGTGAAATTGCTCTTCCAGGTTTTGCATCATTGGAGTGCCTGGATTTAGCAGCAAAAGAAATATTTTCCAGATTACTGGTGAGACTATTTGCCTCACCTCCATTCCTTGAAGAGCTGCTATCATCCACCATAACATTTCTTTCTTTTGGCATCAATGACAAAGAGCTTTTCCCCCTAGATCGCAGATTAACTGCAACACTGCTTTCATCCACATGACCAAGCCAGCCTTCTTGCACTGAAGCAGAACAGTTATCTGAAGTTCTGGAACCTGCTGGTGGACCAACTTCTATATTCTTCAAAATATTAATCTCATCTAATCTATTGTGCTTGCCTTTTTCTGTTGACTGATTTGAACTATCTGATCTCATAGAACTTACTTTAACAGCTTCATCCCTCCCAACCACAGTCGAGGAAACTCTGGAAGATTTTAAGTCAAAAATATTGGCTGCAAGTGAATGAAAGCATGGAAATAAGATACGACAAAACTTCCACTTCGTACAACTAAAAGTTTATCCACAAGTCTCATTCGCTCTAGATCTATTTTAAAGGCTCAGAACTGTAATGCATAGAGGTACACTCTTAGAACCCTCAGAAACAAAAATGTACTACATAAAATAAAATGAGCAACTATTTAAAATGTAAAGTTGAATTTGCATATGTATTCCAAGATGCAGAGTGATATAACCAAAGTGCAACACGAAGATATCATGTGATACGCTGTACCTTACTCCAAGAATTCATTCTAAAACTAAAACTGCGTAGAGCACAAAAGAAATGGTTCAGAACAATGATAAAACAATCTTCTAGTTCCTTTAACACCTAGATATGCAACAATTAGGGAATAATTTCATCTGGAGAAGAAATTGTTAATTCATGTAAAATTAGCGTACAAATAACAGAATAATATATTGAGCACTGGAGGCAGCATCCAACAGAATACTCCAGGAATTTTAACAAAAAAATGTTTCTATTGTTTTCGAAATAAGTATTCTCAAATTAAAGTAAAACTAGCAATAGATCTACGCCCTGTTTCAACATATGTCAAGACCTATATTGATACAAATGGATAGGACTGTAGGAGAACTATAAGCTTTATGGGATTTCATGAAATGGTTCTAGGTTATTCCCAAATGGGTGGAATTTATTGCCCTATTTCACAACAAAATCATCATTCTGTTCCCAAGTGTATTAAACATCCGATGCAGCAGTGATGCAAAAAGAGACTTGGCCATAGTAGGTACACCAGAATATTTGCATATGCCATTCATTACAGGAAGAAGATCTAATCTATAAAAGGTACCATTGATGTAAAAAAGAAACCTATAGAATATAGATGGTTAATTTTACATGGGACAACCACACACCTGCAAGCTATCTACTTGATAACATTCTAAAGAAAACAGAACCCTGGAGATAAAGAAAAACAAAAGAGATAAAGAACAATCTTCTCATATTGAATAAGAAGAAGAGTAGCTCATTCTCCAATATTAAATGATATAAATAGAATCATCAATAGGTTAAGGGCAATTACAACAAACCTGTTCTCTTCTTATCATAGATAGAGTTATTGAGCAAAGGACCATGAAGAACCCCACAAATATCACATGATGACATGGTTTCATCATTATCATATGTACAAATGGAGCAACGCCACACACTGTGTTTGATTGTTTCTTTTTGGGGAGGTGTTTCTGCTGTTTTATGAAACAGATAGCATTCAGTTGGTAAGCAGAAAGATACATGCATAAGAGCTGTCAACCAGTTTACTACCTATCAAATTGAGCTAATCATCTTTCAGAGCCTTTAGAGAAACGTAGAGCAAACCAACAAGAAAAAACAAGATGACCTGATTGGTTTCTGATCACAAAGTTGAGATATAGCAAGAAAAAAAGGAAAAAAAATCCACTCACCATTTTCATCTACTTCATATCCGTAGTCATATTCGTCGTAGTTATCATCATAATCAGGTCCATAGTTAACTTTTCGAGGCATAGTTCTAGCACCTAAAAAACAATCAGATGTTTTAATCAAAGATGGAACAAGTTGAGAAACAGAAGTTTAAGCCAAGAAAAGAGTCACGTATGCTTTAATAATTGCAGGAATTCACAGGGAACTCAAATCAAACTTTAATTGATAATAAGGTTAAAGACTTACAAGCCCAGGCAGTGACCTTAACCTAAAAATGAAAACGTTGATAACTGCAAATAGCCAGACTAGAAAGAGCTTGATTCCGATACGAAGTTTAGTTTCTCTCCCACATCAATGAAACAGCAACCCAAAATCCTTCAGTTAAACAAGCATATACATTCTTGCACTTACGTTTTGCCCCAACTAAAAGCTTCCTTCAATTAAAAGTAAAGTAAAAATTAAAAAAAAAACTAAAGATTCAAACTATCTGACTTAGGTGAGGAGTGAGGTTAAGACTTTAAAAGTTAAAAAAAAAAAAAAAAAACTCAACAGATTTTTTTTGTTAGTGTAGGTTTTCTGAGCAATCAAACAAGGTTGAGAATGAGTTATGAAAAATCAATCTGCAAGCATTAATGATGTTTTTGGAAGAATCGCAATCGATTACGGTTTTCTTGGAATTTAACCCCAATATTATAATAGTCTGATACTACTGTTTTCATTTAACTTAGCTTAACACTTTTGTAGGAAAAAAAAAAAAAGCAAAGAAAGTACCCGAGTGAGGCCGAGGGTGAGGATGATGAAGATGGAGAATGCCTCTTCTTGTTCCTTTCTCCTCTTATTTTTATTTGTTGGGCTGAATCATTTTTGCAGCCCAAAACGTTTTTTTGCCAAGTATAAGGGAAGAGCCTACTCCAAATGGGCCGGGCCGGCGACATGTCTCTCTCTTTAATAGTAATCTTTTGTGTTAATATATATACATTTTGAACTTCACCACTTGTTTCTAATTTGTACCTAAGTTTTTTAGCATTTGAATTTTAATTCTGTCATTGGTAGTATTTAGCAAACTATCTACTATTTGCGTATAATTACTTATGATTACACAGATGGTATGTTTGGGTAATTGGTGAGTTTCACTAAATTGGGTGTAATAAGAACATCCCCATTACACTTTTCAATTCTTAAGGAGAGAGTGAGAATTTGAGTAATTACGCATATAATTATACCTAAACTCAATTACTCTATAGCTTTCCAAACATTCATACATGATTTAACTTTAAAAAAATATTTTTATACAAGTTTAAGTTATGAAAATTATATTGTAAGCATAAACATGTATGAGCATTTGGGATGATTACGTCCAAAAATTTTTAAATTTATATTACAAATCTTAAAAAATCATATTATAAAAATTAAACATGAGCATTTTATAAATTTATAATAAAAAATTATATTAATCAAATCTTATAAAAATGTTGAAGTTATGGTAACAAATGCATATTATTAAAAATACGTATTATAAATGTGTTATAATATAATTATTTTTATAAAAAAAACTATAGCAAAAAAGCATGGACGTAACTTATTTACGTGTTCGTGTTATATATTATAAAAAAAATACATTTATTTATAAAAAAAATATATTTTTTGCCATAACTTATTTATAAAAAATAACTTTATAAAGTTATAGTAAAAAATTATATTATTTATAAGTTATTAGAGGCTTTACAATTTTTTTTTGTAAATGTTATATATCATAAATTTTATATTATTTTAAACCTATTTTACGTATTATAAAAAAAGTTATAGCCTAGCATAATTTTTTTCCACATTAAATTTATATGAGTATTTATAATCAAAGCTATAAATTGTTTATACTATAAACCCAAATATTATGTTGTATATGATAGTTGTTCAAATACAAAAAGTTTTCTTGCACCATATTGTAACACCCCTAATCCATATCCGTCGCCGGAACAGGGTTACAGAGCATTACCGGGATTTACAGATCAAATACAGATACTTTATATTATTTAACATTCATGTCAGAAATTATTCATAAAGTCCCTTATATAAGCCCTCGAGGCCCAAAATACATATTAGAAACAAGTTGGACTAAACTGGGTAATTACAGAATTTTTCGCAAAATCTCAAAATCATTTCAAGGTGTAGGGGACACATGCCCGTATGGTCAGGCCGTGTGGCATTCGAAATAGGGCACACGGCCGTGTTCCAGCCCGTGTCCGTACCCGTGTAACTCTCTGATGTAGGTCACACGGCCAAGTCACACACCCGTGTGCTAGGCTGTGTGAACATGATGATTTGTATTAAATAGGTGCAGGGGTCATACGGCCAAGCCACACACCTGTGTGCTAGGCCGCGTGGTCAATTCTTAGCACTCTACTTTGAAATTTTAAAGATACAGGGGACACACGGCCAGATCACAAGCCCATGTGCTAGGCCATGTGTCACACACGGCTGAGACACACGCCCGTGTCTCTGCTCGTGTGGACGAAAATAGGTCGTTACCAAGGCCAGTTTTCTCACCCAAATTGTCTTTCACCTACATTAACCCTTTAACACATTCACACGGCAATACCAAACATTTAATTCAAGCCAAAACCAAGTCATATGCATGATATATCAACTCATATGTTCATCTATCCAAACTTACCAAATTAACCATACTAGCACACATTAAACATAATACAACCACTTTCATACACATCAAATTATGTTCATCACAAGCCATCCCAATGGCTAGTTACAACCAAAACATCTTTATGCCAACATTGGCTAGTTAACCTATACATGTCATTATAACCAAAAGTAATTTACTATTTATTCCGAAATAAGCCGAAGGATAGTGTGAGATATCTCCGCCAAGCTTCCAATCCAACGAGCTTCTGAATTATTGTAAAACAGAAGAAATAAAACAGAGTAAGCATTTAAATGCTTAGTAAGTTCGTATAACGGGAAATTAACTTACCATTCATTTATATTTAAGGTAAGCATGCAAAATACATCCAAAGTAATTTGGCAATTAGCCTAAACACACATAACCTCATCAAACATGTTAGTCATGTATTTCAATGAATTTCAAGAAACATGTATGAGCTCATCAAATATCAAATTTCCATGTATTTTAGGTATATACGGGTAATAAATTCACTTTAAATTCATATATTTTCTTATATCAGGATCTTGCCTATTGAATCATTTAAAATATTGATGGATACACAAGTAGTACACACGAAGTGTACAAATCTGAAATCCGTCAATTCATATTCAGGAGTTCTCACATGAGCACATAAACGGGAAGCTCTCTCTCGAGCCATATAATGGGAAACTCATGTGAGCCATGTAACGGGAAGCTCATTAGAGCCATAATTAGGAAGTTAATCGAGCCATATCAGGAAGCTCTAGAGAGCCATTAATTAAGAAGCTCATAAAAGAGCCTTTAATTGGGAAGCTCTAGAGAGCCATTAATCGAGAAGCTCATGAAAGAGCCTTTAATCGGGAAGTTTCGAAGAGCCATATATCTAGATGCTCATAAGAGCTACGGTGTGTCCACAACACATGTAGGATCACAACCAATCGGGATGCTCTGAAGAGCTATTAACGGGAAGCTCGCAAGAACTATATAACGGGAAGCTCATGAGAGCTAATAACGGGACGCTCTTTCAAGCTGTGGTGTGTTAGCAAAACATGCAGGACCACAACCAATTCGAGAGTCCTGTATCCATCGAATTTCATTTATTTAAGCGGAACTTACTACTTGTCGGGCATTGTCAGATATGTGATCAATTTCATATACATGGCATATACATAATTCACATATACAATATTCAATTCAAACATATAAATATACACAATTTAGTTACACGAACTTACCTCGATAATTGTTCGTGTATACAAAATCTACTAATCTGACACTTTTTCTTTTCCTCGATCTAACTCCGTATTTGGTCTATCCGAATCTATAAGAATGAATTTAACATTAATTTAATACAATTCATACTCAATTCAATCCAAATCACACCTTAGGAAAAATTACCATTTTGCCCCTATACTTTTGATTAATTACAATTTCGTCCCTAGGCTCGAAAAATAAAATTCATGCAATTTAATCCTTATTCCAAGCCTAGCCAATTTTACTTGGTAACAATAGCAACCCATGTATTTCAAAAAATTTAGAATTTTTCCATGAATTCTACATCTTTTCAATTTAGTCCATAAATCATAATTTCATCAAAATTCCCTTCACAAAAGTTATTTATCTATCAACAACCTTTCATTTTCTACCATAAAACTTCATAATTCATAAATAATTATCCATGAAAAACCCCTAACACTTTGATAACTTTACAAATTAATCCCCGAGATAGCTAGATTAAGTTATTACGATATCAAAAATATAAAAATTACTAAAAACGAGACAAGAAAACATACCTAATTGAGCCAAATAAGTTTGCTCAAAACCAAAATTCCATAGCTAGGGTTTCCATATATTTTGATTTGGGAAAGATGATGAAATAAGATGATATTATATTTTTATCATCTTTAATTATTTCTCTTTCCAATTTAGTCGTTTTCTTTTCTTAAATTTCCAATGATGAATCATCACACATAGCTACTAACTCCACTAATTGGTCTATGTACCATATAAATACCTCTAATTTTGAATTCCATAGCTATTTGATACCTATAGCTACTAGAATCCAACTTTTGTTTTTATGCAATTTGGTCCTCTCTATTAAATTAAACATATAATCGATAAAATTTCTTTAAAAATTTTTCATACGATATTTCAATCATAATGCAGCCTATGAAATAATATTAAAATAATTTTCTTTTTAGACTCGGATTTGTGGTCTCGAAACCACTGTTCCGATTTCATTGAAAACGGGTTGTTACACGTATCATGTGGTACAGTACCATTTGAGAAAATAGAGTTGGAGGCAAGTACTAGAGACGGCTCACAAACTATTTAATTTTAAACATTCAAAGCTTTGAAATGTGGCTGAGATAACAATTTTTGTTCTAAATTTTTTTCCATATAAACATCATCTCAGTATAGCATAAAAAAATAAGGTCGTATCGTACTAGCATGTTGCATACTTCATAACTTTACTCGTAGGCAAAGTTGGGATAATTCATACTTTGAAGAGTACATGGGAAAAAGAGATATTGATAATATTAATGATACATATTTAGATTCAGATGATGAAGAACTCGATCAAGGACCAACATATGATGATAATGAATATATGTTAAATGTTAAAGAGGGAATAACCTAACAAATATGGAATGCTAGAGCAATTAGATAAATTACATATGGTGCTTATTTTTCTTATTATTTTTATTAGTAATCGTATTATTGACTTCTTTATTGGACTAATATATTACATATAATGATTTGATTTTAATTTTTGTTACACATTTTGATTTTTTTATTGTACTAATTTTTTATAGTAATTAATGTTTTTTTTTAAATTCTGTAACTATGTAATTACAATTTGTAATTATTGTTTGTACTATCAAACATGACATAGGGAATTACAATGTGATTACACTATGTCAACCAAACATGTAAAGGGAATTACTACCCTAGCAATTACATTTTGGGTAAACTACCAAAATAGTCACTTTTATTTACCTTAGGTTATATTACATTTTAGTCACTTATGTTTAAAATGTTACGTTTTAGTCACTTACGTTAATGTATTGTAAAATTTTAGTTACTGAGCCATTAATTGCCATTAACTGTGTAACAGTAAGCTGATGTGGCACGTTAAATCATCATTTCAAACAAAAAATTTAGGTTAAATTATACAATTGGTCCCCATATTTTTTCGTTTTGAGCAATTTACTTTTTTTTTCTTTTATATTCTTTTAGCTTTCCTTTTTTTTTCTTTTTTTTTTCATTCTCTTCTACTTCTCCCTCTATTTTTCTCCCTTCTCCATCTCTTTTAATGTAGTTTTTTTTTTATGTTTTCCGTTTGTTAAAAAATTGCTTCAACGCAAGTTCTCATGCCCTCTTTCATGTAACTACAACTCTAATAAAAAAATCGATTACTAACTTAAGCTCATATAAAGGAAAATTTCAACATGCCAATTTGTAAGCAATCTTATGCCATCCACGATTAATTCTTCAAGTAATTGGTTCCTGTTCTCATTTTTGAAAATGTTTTTTTTTGCTTTTTGCATTTTATTACTTGTATAATTTCATATTTTTCAGGATTTTTAAAATCCCTAGATAAACCCAATTTCCCTTTTAGCTCATGAGAATGCTGACTTGAAGTTGGGTTTTCTTGTGCTTAAGGTTCCTTTGTACTATTCTGTTTCAAAATATGGAAAAGAAAGTAAGGAAAAAAAGGGGCTAATTTGTAATTGCTTTTGTGTTGGACTATTGGAATTAGTTAAGTCGGTGGTCTTCAAAACCTTAGCTACTTCTCGTTTCTTAGACCATGTTGGGATCTGGGGGCAATATGTAGTTCAAAGCCTATTTACTAGCAAAAAACATATAACATTTGAACTGAGATTTTGATTTTGTTTATCATTTTTTAGATGATGTAAAAGTATTGACTTGGTTTTTGGATTAAGTAAAAGCAAGAAAACCCTTTTTCAAAAAAGAAAATAGGCGCCAATTATTTGAAGAATTAATCATGGATGGCATAAGATTATTTACAGGTTGGCATGTTGAAACTTTCCTTTATGAGATTAAGGGATAGTTTAGTATTGCTTTTGAGAAGGACTTTGAAAAATTGATTTTGAGAAGTACTTTTGAAAAGTTTAGTTTAAAATTTAAGTGTTCAGTATTTCTGTCAAAAAATGCTTTTGAGAAATAAAATATCCATTTTAGACATGGTGTTATAAAGTAACAAATAAGCATTTAAATAATGCTTAAATTAGTTAATATTATGATATTTTAATAAAAATATAGAAAATAATTTATTATAATTTGTTGTTAATATTTTAATATATATAAAAATAAATTCTAAATATTTTTTAAGCAATTAACCAGAGAAGGGAAAATACCATGTGTTGGAAGGGTGAAAACATAATTAAGCTATCAAAAGTGCTTTTGGGAGAGAAAAGCTAAAAATTTTAACTTATCTATTTGGGGAAAATTGTTTTTGAAAAGTCAAAAATTTCCTTTAAAAGTTGCTTGTTTAGCATTTATTTTACTTCAAAAGTGCTTTTCATGTCAAAAGTGCTTCTAAAAAGCACTACTAAACACAACTTAAGTTAGTAATTAATTTTTTTCTTGGAGTTGCAGTTACATGAAAGAAGGCATGAGAACTAGCATTGAAGTAATTTTTTAACAAATGGAAAACATAGAAAAATTATGTTAAAAGAGATGGAGAAGAGAGGAAAATAGAGGGAGAAGCAGAAGAGAATGAAAAATAAAGAACAAAGAAAAAAAAGTTAAAAGAACATAAATGAATAAATTAAATTACTCAAAACGAAAAAATATGGGGACTAATTATATAATTTAAAATTTTTGTTTGAAATGATGATTTAACGTGCCATGTCAGCTTACTGTTACACTGTTAATGGCAATTAACGGCTCAGTGATTAAAATGTTACAATACGTTAATGTAAGTGACTAAATCGTAACATTTCAAACATAAGTGACTAAAATGTAACCTGAGGTAAACAAAAGTGACTATTTTGGTAGTTTACCCTTACATTTTCATTCAATTACTTTGTGATTTCCAAACAGATCCTTTAGTACCTTAGCAATAACACCGTTAATATACATGATGTGGCATTGTCGACCAATAGCATGGTGACATGTCAGCCTCACATTTGGACATGTGACAAAAAATTTAAAAATAAAATTATTAAAAAAATATAATTTTTTCACATAGGAAGTTGTCTAGATACATTTGAACCTAAACAACTATTTAATTAGATTCATTCTAGACATGTTTTTAAGTAGTCTTATATATTTTTAATTTTTATAAAATATGTTATAAAATAATCAAATAAAAGAACACTTAAAGTAAACAGAGAATTTTCTCGTATTGTCTATAAGCCATTGACATTCAATGAAACACAAATCAATGAAGCTTATTTAACTGCTTCATTAACACGTACATTAAGCATCTTTCATAATTAATGGAGGGTTTTATCTCATTACTTTCAAAAATGTTTAAATGTTATAGACATTCATTTAATGTATTTACAACACTCCCCATTGGATGTCTTTTAAATAAAAATGTGTCTCATTAAAGCCTTTATTGGGAAAAACCCTGTGGGATAAAAACCTAAATGAAAAAGAGTACACAATCTCCCATTACAAGTTGCCTCGTTAAAAACCTTTACCAGGAAAACCCAGTGGGACAAAACCTTGGTTAAAGGAAAATAGTACAACGTGTTTTTGACTCCCCCTAATAGCAATATCACATTACATCTTTCAGTTGATGCATTCTAATCTTGTGTAGTATTCTTTCAAAAGTTGAAGTTGGCAATGCCTTAGTAAAAAGATCTGTTAAATTATCACTAGAACGAATTTGTTGAACTTCTATATCACATATCTTCTCAAGATCATGAGTGAAGAATAATTTTGGTGAAATATGTTTCGTTCTGTGACCGTTGACATAACCACCCTTTAATTGAGCTATACATGCTGCATTATCTTCGTATAAGATAGTTGTCATCTTTTCTTGTAAAGGTAAATTACATATCTTCTGGATATGTTGGGTTAATAACCTTAGCCAAACACACTCTCGGCTTGCCTCATGCATTGCAATTATTTCGACATGATTTGAAAAGCTAGTAGCTAATGTCTGCTTTGTCGAACGCCATGATATGGTAGTACCTCCACATGTAAATAAATATCTCGTTTGAGATCGACCTTTATGTGGATCCAATAAATATTCAGCATCAGCATAGCCAACTAATAGGGATTTTGAATCATTTGAATAAAATAACCTCATATCAATGGTCCCTCTGAAATATCTAAATACATATTTAATTCCATTCTAATGTCTACGTGTTGGAGAAGAACTAAATCTTGCTAATAAGTTTACAACAAAAGCTATATTAGGTTGTGTATTGTTTGCAAGATACATCAATGCTCTTATGACACTTAGATATGGTACTTCTGGACCAATAAACTCTTCATCATTCTTGCAAGGACGAAATTGATTATTCACATCTAACGCTCGTACAACTATCAGGGTACTCAATGGATGTGCTTTATCCATATAAAATTTCTTTAAGATCTTTTTCGTATAAGTTGACTAATGGACATAGATTCCATCTTTTAAATGCTCGATCTGTAGGCCAAGACAAAACTTTGTTTTTCCAAGATCTTTCATCTCAAATTCTTTCTTTAAATAATTTACTGCATTTGAAGCTCTTTAAGAGTTCTAATAATATTTAGATCATCAACATAAATAGCAATTATCACAAAGTTTGATCCAAACTTTTTTATAAAAACACTTAGGTGGATTGAATCGTTTTTATAACCTTCTTTTAACAAATATTCACTAAGACGATTGTACCACATGCGTCCAGATTATTTTGATCCATATAAACTTTTCTTTAATCTGATTGAGCAATTTTCCCAAGAAACTCTATATCCTTCATGGCTTTTAAATCCTTCTAGGATTTTCATATAAATTTCACTATCAAGTGTACCATACAAATAGGCTGTAACAATATCCATTAGATGCATGTCAAGTTTTTCACGTACTGGCAGACTAATAAGGTATCTAAATGTGATTGCATCCACCATAGGAGAATATGTCTCTTCATAATCAATGTTGTGCCTTTGCGAAAATCCTTGTGCTACAAGTCGTGCTTTATATGTTACGACTTCATTTTTATCAATTTGTTTTCACACAAATATCCATTTTTATCCTACCGGCTTTACATATTTAGGTGTTTGGACTATAGGTCCAAAAACCTCACGTTTAGAAAGTGAATTTAATTCTGCTTGAATTGCGTCTTTCCATTTTGGCCAATCTTTTCTATTTTTACATTCCTCAATAGATTTAGGTTCAAGATCCTCATTTTCTTTTGCTATTTCAATAACAACATTATAAGCAAAATTATTGTCGACAACTATATTTTTTCTGTTCCATATTTTTCCTAAAGTAACATAACTTATTGAGATCTCTTTGTTATCACCATTTTCAGGTACCTGAACCTCTTCTGGGGTTTTTTTGATTAGTTATATCTTTGGCCTATTCTTGGGCACTTGCCTCCACAATATTACCATATTGAATAATTGCTCCTTTCCTTTTACGAGGATTTTTATCTTTGGATTTGATTGGCTTTCCACGCTTCAAGCATGGATTACTTTCTTTTGCACTAACAATTTGTCCTATTGGGATATCAATTCGTATTGGAGCATTTTCAGCTGGTATGTGAGATTTTGTAATTCTCTTTAGGTCAGTAAATAAATCTGGTAGTTGATTGGCGATGTTTTGCAAATGTATGATCCTTTGAACTTTATCTTCATATTGACTTGTGTGAGGATCTAATTGAGATAATGATTATCCATTCCATGTAATTTCTTTTACCAGTTGTATTTTCTCTCCCCCTAATGTTGGGAATGTTGTTTCATTAAAATGACAATCAATAAATCGTGTAGTAAATAAATCTCCAGCTAATGGTTCAACATATTTAATTATAGAAGGAGATTCATAACCAACATATATTCTCAATCTCCTTTGAGGACCTATCTTTGTGCGTGGTGGTGAAGCAATTGGAACATATAATGCATATCTAAAAATTCTAAGATGGGAAATATTTGACTCCTAACCAAAAGCCAATTGTAATGTAGAGTACTTATTATAACTTGTTGGCCTTAAGTGCACAAGTGCTGCTGCATGCAAAATAGCATATCCCCAAGCTGTAACAGGGAGTTTTGTTCTCATAAGCAATGGTCGAGCTATTAGTTGGAAGTGTTTGATAAACAATTCAGCTAAACCGTTTTGTGTGTGAATATAAGTTACATAATGTTCAACTTTTATCCCAATTGACATACAATAATCATTAAAAGCTTGGGATGTAAACTCATTAACATTACCAAGACTAATTGTTTTGATTGCATAATCTAGAAATTATGCTCTTAATCGAATTATTTGAGCAAGTATCCAGATTGCGAGTCGATAATTAACACACATGTGACCACCTACTAGATACATCTATCAATACCATAAAATATCTGAATGGTCTACATGGTGGATGAATGGGCCCACATGTGTCACCTTGAATACATTCCAAAAATGCGGGAGATTCAATCCCAACTTTAACAGGTGATGGTCTACTAAATCAATTTTCCTTGAGAACAAGCAACACAAGATAAATCCTTGAATTCAAGAATCTTTTGGTTCTTTAATGGGTGTCCAATTGAATTCTCGATGATTGTTCGCATCATAATAGATCCGGGATGGCCTAATTGATCATGCCAAATAGTAAAAGTATGTGGTTCTACAAACTTCTAGTTTGTAGTAACATGTGACTCAATTGCACTAATATGTGTATAATATAAATCTAATGAGAAAACATGTAACATTTCCAAAACATATTTCTTTCCACATTCAACATTTGTAATATATAGATATTCAATATTTTTCTCATTCATAGTCTCAATATGATATCCATTAAAATGAATATTTTTCTCATTCATCATCAATGACAAATTTTGTACCTTTAGGTAATAATATAATAGTTCTTTTGGAGCTTTCAATAAGTTTTGAACTACCCGATATTGTATTAACATGGGCATTACTTATTGTCAAATGAAAAAAATATTTTTTATCTTTGAGTATTGTATGTGTTGTAGCACTATCTACAAGACACATGTCTCTATTGATTTTGGGTCTATCGAAATTTGGTTGAATATTTATATTCTTCATAAAAACAAACAAAATATAATATGAGAAACATTGCAAATATTTATTAAATATATAAATTATTCTTTATGTAAGAAAATAAAGCATATTTAAAACAACATAAAAATGTCAAAATAACATCAAATTTTCTAATGATTCTCAAAGAAATCTGCCACATCTAGGTGAGTTATATTATTAAGATCATTAAATTTATCACCTTCGTAGGCATGGTCAGCTTTAGTATTATAGTGAATATCTTCATCTTTTACCTCCATTTCATCATTCTAGGATATAAAATTTGTCTCCATATGCTTTCCCTTCTTTTTAATGGATGCTTGATAAAGTTTCACTAAATGCTCAGACGTACGACAGGTACATGACCAATGCCCCTTCATACCACATTGGTAGCACATATTCTCAACAATCTTTGAAGGATTATTTTGACCACTTTTTTCTTATTTTTCATTGTTACTCTTTTTTTGGTGGTTAGAAGTATCATTGTTATGACCGCCATGATAATGATTACTAGTATGTCCTTAACCACATCTCCCACTAAATCCACGACCACGACCACTACTGTGACCTCTATATTTTCTATTTTCATAATTATTGTGTACTGCTACATTCACTTCAAGGAATGGTGTAGAACCAGTGGGACGAATTCCATGATTTTTCATCAACAGCTCATTATTTTGTTCAGCCACCAAAATGCATGAAATCAATTCAGAATACCTTTTAAAACCTTTTTCACGATATTGCTACTGTAGGAGCACATTAGTTGCATGAAAGGTTGAAAATGTTTTCTCTAACAAGTCCTCATCAGTTACGTTTTCTCCACATAATTTTAGTTGAGAACTAATTTTGAAAAGTTCTGAATTATATTCATTTACAGTCTTAAAATCTTGCAACCATAAGTACATCCAATCATAACGAGCTTTAGGGAGTATCATCGTTTTCTGATGGTCAAATCGTTTTTTCAAATTTTTCCACAACTCAAGAGGGTCTTTCACAGTGAGATATTTCACTTTTAATCCTTCATTTAGATGATGACGGATGAAAATCATTGCTTTTGCCTTGTCTTGATTAGATGCTTCTTTATCTGCTAATATAATATTTCCTAGACTTTTAGCATCTTGGTGAATTTTAGCATCTAACACCCATGATAAATAATTCTTGACTGAGATGTCTAAGGTTGCAAATTCAAGTTTGACAAGATTTGCCATTATAATCACTTGAATCAAAATAAAAAAAAAATATTAGTAAAATAATAGACATTCTCAATTGTAAAATAATTTAATTATATGTACCAAATTTGCTAAATAATAATATGTATGTCAAATATTGGCATAGAGAAGAATAGTCATAATAATAACTTAACACAAATTACATTAATTGAAATTTCTTTTACTAAAAAAAACATGTATATATAATTATCATTATTAGATTTGAGTTGTAATAATAAATGTGCAAATGTTACCCAAAGCAAATTCATCTAGAAAATAAAATAAAATAATTATAAAAATACGTATACCATATATAGTTTAACGGGAATTATACGAGCAAATTATATAAAGTCGAAATAATGTGAACTTCACTATGAACTTGTAGAAGCTCGTGCTGATAACGTGTTATAAAATAATCAAATAAAACAATACTTAAAGTAAACAGAGAATTTTCTCGTATCGTCTTTTCATTTACAAAAGAGTTCTATTTATAAGCCATTGACATTTAATGGAACACAAATAAATGAAGCTTATTTAATTGCTTCATTAACACGTACATTAAACATCTTTCATAATTATTGGGGGTTTTATCTCACTACTATCATAAATGTTTAAAGGTTATAAACATCCATTTAATGTATTTACAACAAAATATTAAATTTTTTATATTATTACGATGAAATTTATAAAATATATTATTTCAAAAAGATTTTGTAACATATAAAAAATATGTTTGTCCAAACATTAGATTTTATAAAATATCAAATTTTATGCATTTTTATTTTAATAATAATTTATAAAAAATAAAAATATATGAGATTACTAAAAATATATTTGTAAAGTTTGTTAGCTTGGGTTAGGAAATCCTCTATTTTATTGGTCGGTAGTTCTTGCCTTTATTTGACTATAGTAATGAAGTTTCGTTAAGATTACATATTATTAATATAAAATGTACACTATAATAACGTAATTGAATATAGAGTTAATAGTCATTAATAATTTACCTTAATTATACAATGTTAATTGTATATATTATAATCTATCATAAAATTATTTACACGTTTATTTAAGTTGTATATCATTAATAAAAGAATGTTTATTATAATATCATAATTGTATAATAGCATTATGCATTCATAATTTACATATATAACATTTGATATATTATATGTCCTTAAATATGTATGTATACTATTTTTTATAATATAATTATGTCACATTATAAAATAAATTCATATTATATAAATATTAGTTATTTTTTTTGTTTGAAGTAATTAAGTTAATTGAGTTGATCAAATGGGTAAATATCAAAACTATACATGAACTTTGATTTTGTGCGATTTTTTACATGTGAAATTTTAATTTGATTCTCTTTTCACAAATTACTAGCAACATTATTGAATTAACATAATTTTACATTGATATATTGCATACACTAACAATTATATTAATCAAATATGAAAATAAATGTATGTAGCCATTCCTTTAAATGTGCAAAATTTGATCCAAAATCAAAGTTTCATGTATACATATGGGCCACAATTCAAATTTCATGTGTATGATTGCACCAAATCAAAGTTCATATATCAAATTACACGTTAAACCAAAATTTGTGTATAATTTGATATTTATCCCTTGATCAAATAATAAAAGAGATAATGAAAAATTCAAGGATTTCAATGATCTCGTCTCATTATTTAGTTAGGATTATGAATACATGAATATAATATTTATGATAAGCTACATGATATTTAAGAAAAAAAGATGTTAAATAAGATATATTTTTTGATAAACAATTACACATATTTAAAATCATTACTTTAATAATATTATTAATTAATATATTTATTTTTGAAAATATTTTTACCATATTTTTATATGTTATTTATTAATTTGTGTAAATTAGAATTAAAGTTGAAAGGAAATATTGACCATTAAAACATGATTTATGTATAAAAAAACCCACACTTCGGAAGTGTAACATCAAGGAATGTGAGTGTGGTCACTTTTTTTGGGGATTCCAATTTTTATATATTGAAATAAAGAGAGAAGGTCCACTATCCACATGCACTCACATCTTAGCCTGCAATCACCTTTGGTGGAGTGACATGTCATTTGAAACACATGAAAATCAATTTCTTGGCTTTGAATAAACTGTTGCGATCCACTTCACATGATGCCCCATCTGCTCGATTCGGGACCTCTTTGCCATTGTGGGATCACCCTAATCTTGGATCAGGACTCCTCCGATTCTAGTTTATGATTTGATCCTCATTACATCAACACTTTGGTCCATTCCTTATATCTGTCCTTGTATAATGTATAAATTGTAAATTTAATCTTTATATTTTAATTTGATTTTTTAAAAATTTGAAATTTCAATTCTATCTAAATGATAGTCATTAAATTATATTACTTTCAAAATTTTGTGCGACAAATATATTATGTCATGTCAACTTGTTATTTTCATAAAATTCTCTTAGGAAAACTATGATATTTTAGCTAATCAATTAATGTCTATTGTTTTAGTCGAGATTGAAATTTCAAACTTTTTAAAAAAATTAGAAATGATCAAATTGGAGAATAGACAACTAATAGTAGAATTTTGCCTAATAAATTTAATTGATACCGTTTGTGTCCAGACTAGAGTTTCAAAATTCCAAAAATACATAAATTAAAAATGATCAAGTAATAATAGAAGGACTCCATCAATAATTTATGCATAGTATAGGGGATAATAGCAAAATGTGACCAATACTTTCAGTGAGAAAATATGTTCCAAATTATTTGAGTTAATTAGATAGAGTTGAGCAAGTGAATCAATTAAAAGAAATTTCGAGCATCAATTAGCTCTCCAAATATCTCATATATATAATCAATATTCTCATTTTGTCTATTTGTCAATTGATTGTTCTCTCTTTAAGATTAATTTAAAGAGGAATATTTTTAAGTTTAATCCTTTGGGATAATTCCTTTTTTATTTATTCTCAACTTCTCCTTCATTTTATCAGACTTGGTGTATGTGATCATGCACTAGAAACTGTTATTAGTTTGAAAAGAAAATAGTTGTGTAATTTTCCAATGTATTTATTAGTTTTAGAATGCAAACTGGTTAACAAAATCATTCTTTTTCTCAATTAAATTTGTTAGTTTATCGAAACCCATGTAGCCATTATTTCAGAATAGAATAGATTATCTACTAGGAGATAATATTTTGTTAATTTTTACAGTTGAATTTATTTTCCATATTTATATTTACAATCTTAAAATTAACCCTTTCGAAATCAAAGTTTTGTGTGATGATTAAAAGAGTATATGTTTGATGAAATTTAGCAGCAAATGGTAAGAAGAAATGATAAACTGATTATGCGGGGCTCACACTTTTTAGCTGTCATGTCTCTCGACAAAACAACTGCTGCAGGCTGACATGGCATAAAGTTGTGATGCAATCTTAAACTGCTGTCAACTCCATGACTTCATTATTATTAAAGATCGCAAATATGTACATACGGACATCAAACAAAGCAAGCCATAAATACATACACAACACAGACACTAACTAGTCCACTTTATTATACCAACTAGCTATAGCAGGTCGTAAAGAGGAGAGACCTGCTAAAATCCTAGTGGAACCGATTTTAAACACACACACACACACACACACTATGGTATATATATATATTGGCCTAACATATGAAATAAAAGCAGCCTCAGAAACGGGGGAGAAAACAGAGATCGAGCTGAAGGCTGCAGTGCATATACTAAGGTACGTAGCTTACATATCCCTTACGTGGAAGACATTGGGATTCTTAACGACAATGTCATACATGTGAACGGAGCCGAACTTGGAAAAGTCCTTAGGAAGTGAAATGAGGTCAATGGAAGAGTGCTTGTGGTATTGATAGAAGTCAGGGTCACCCCCGTAGTACCTCTCCCACCCCAATCCTCTCAATATATTCTCAAGAGATGAGTAGGATGATACTGCCTCACCTGATGGTAAGTGTACCAACACCCTTCTCTTCGGACTGCTTTCCAACCGGTATACACCATTGTTAAACACCCACACTCCTGACATTTTTGTTTTGTTTTTCTTTTCTATAAAGGGGAATTAAGAAGAAAGAAAACTACTGTAGGTTGTTGGTGGTGAGGGAAGAAGGGGAGGTGATGGGGTCTATATATATACATAAATAAATGTGTGTGTCGAGGGGGACACATTAAAACAAGAGGAGCATGAAATAATGATATGGAAAGGTAAAGAAAGAAGAGTTGATGATGGACATGTTTGGTTTTGGTAGAGAATCCAGATATTGTGGGAGACCATGGGTTTAAATAACAGGGTACATGGATGCCTTTAGGATGTAATTTAGGGTACACATACCATCCGTGGGGGTGTGGTTTTAGATTGACAAAGAATCTAATTTTTCTTATTTATAATAATATATGTATATGTATGTTATGTAAGTTTTCATTGCTTTTAGAGCATGGAATCTTGTTTTATGTTATATAATAGGGTGACTCACTGGAATCGTTTTGAAAAGTATGGCAGTGGAAGGTATGTCTGCATATTCTATCGCTGGTTGAAGCCAGCTCACTTATTATTAACATCACGAGATGTCCACGTGAAAGAAAGCCGCACGCCGCACAATTTTTGTCCTTGGACTGATTTTGGTGGAAGGCAGAAGATACCCTACCCCCCCCCTTCCTTAGATTTCATTAAACATCAACTAATTATATTGCTACAAATAGGGTTTTGAGTTTTGATGACTGAAAAATGGCCATACTATCGAAAAGTTGATATTGGATTAACATAAACTTTTACTATTTTTATTTTGAAGAAGTTATAAATGAATTTTTGATGTAAAGAGACAAATTTCTATTCTTAAGAGGGTAGGACCCTTGCCTGTCCCACTACTAGATATCTATCCGCTCTAATTACCGTACTTGTATAAATATGATCCTACCAATAATGAATGAAAACTTGTGTGAACACCAGGAAATGGAAATCTAATTAATTAAAAACTAATGTTGATATAGATATTAAAGTCAATTCGAAAATCATTGGAGCCTAAAGCAGCAAAGTGAAAACAGGACCACAACATTACGTTTTAGTCATCTTTATATGAGAGACTAGAAATTTATCCTCAATGTTTTTAGTTGGTAAAAAATGCAACATAACCCACATGGCATCACATGGGGTAGCTAGCTGGATGGTCCTTCATGCCCGTCTAGTCAAATCTATCATTACCATGTACTTTGTCTTCGATATCCATCCTATGCTACATTATGAACTCTACTTTTCTTTTCCTTTCTTGTATTTTCCCCATTTACAGTTGTTTGGATAATTTTTTTATTCTGTGTAGGATTCATAAACTGTGACTATTATTTTTAATAATAATATTTTTTTTGTTAAGATGCTAGTACCTTATTATTACATTCAATATTTACTAATTTATTTAGATTTTCTTGAGAATTAAGACCAAGTCCAATTTTTATAAAATATTTTTTGAACTAGACTGTTAATTCAGAGCGCCATGAAATAACATTAACACATACATATTCATTTTGGAAAATTTTTCTTAAATTATTTTTTTAAAATTCTTTAAATAAAATAAATACAATATAAATTATATTTGTTACAAAATATTATTGAAAAATTATCTTTTAACAACCAAAATTTATCTAAAAATAACTATTTTATCTTATAAAAAGTTAATGGTAACAAATACCTAATTAAAATTCAAAGTTAAATGTACGAGAGTGGAGGAAAGGAATACAGGAATCTCAATTGGATTTAAACAAATAGCCATATTTATACAATTAAAATATTATCATAAAATATTTATTATTAAATACTTATAAATTATAATATATATTTATTATTAAAATATTAATAGAAAGTATTTTTAATAAAATATTAATAATAAAAAGTATAATTAATGTTAAAACTTATTATTAAAATAAAATTGTATTATTAAATAATTGAATTATAGTAATAATCTATTATATACTATTGGAAATTATGATGTTTGATATTTTTAAAAATAAAATTAAAAATTTTATTAATATAAGAATATTTCCTATTTTTATTGAAAAACCATGAGCTCTTTTTCAAAAAGTGTTTAACAATTAAATTTAATTTTCTTTAATCAGTGAATCATTTTTGGTCATACATATACAATTAGAATTAATGATGTTCCAGAACTTCCTTTTCGAGTGTTTGAGTCAATGGTGGTCCTCCCAAGTCTTAACTGGCAAGGAGAAGGGATAATGGCTTGTGCAAGTGATTGTGCATGCCTTTATCAACCATTCAGACACAAGGGGCTGCCTTGCTTTTTTTTTTCTTCTTTATTTGTGCTCCTCTTTAAGCATGCCACCATTCCTAAATGACACAGACCCTTCATTACCCATTATATATATATATATCTTTTGCTAAATCGTCTATCGGCCAATCTACACACACTATATGTATAAGATATCCTTGGCTTATCATTCCCCACTGTCTTGGTTTTGGTTATAGATAAAGATTTCCAACTAGTAGACCTTAACTTCTATTCCATCCTACACTAACTACATGGCTTTTAAATGCTTTAGATAAGGATATAAAGATTTGACAAAGTTGAATGGCTATATTTTTGGTGGGGTGGGCTGACCACGGACATAAATGTTAGGCGCAACAGCTAAACACACTTTCTGTTTTCAGTTGTGAATGAATGATTATAATAAGGTTAGGATGAAATGAAATTAAAGGAGGAATTCCAAAATAGTAATAACATGGATTGGAAACGTTCCAATTGTATGATATAGAATTGACAAGTGGAAAGCAGAAGTTAAGACATGGTTGGAAGGACCAGGTCGGAGAGAAGGAACCGGAAATGTAGGCAGATTCAGAGCGGTCCAGCCTCCAGGTTCGTATATAAGTAAAGGCATAATGGCCAAGTGGTAAGGCAGGATTAAACAGGCTTTGTTTTAATCAGCTTTCCACACAGAAATGGGTGTGAGTGCGAATGCCAATACCGGAGCCTTCCTCCTCTTCTTCATTGCTGCAATCTTGCTGGCCTTGTCCACTACCTGTACAGCTTTAAACATCACTAAGTCGCTTGCGCCGTACTCTGATTACAGCACTCTCAGCGATCTTTTCAGAAAGACCAAGCTGACTGATGCTATAAACCGTCGCCAGACCATTACCATACTAGCCCTAGACAATAGTTCCATCCAATCCATCACAGACAGGTCCAGCGATGAACTGAGGAAGATTCTCATGAATCACATTATCCTCGACTATTACGATAGGCAAAAGATCCAAAAGCTTGGGAAGAAGAGCGCCCTCCTCACCACCTTGTATCAAACCACTGGTTCCGCTATCAATCAACAAGGTTTCGTCAACATTACCAGGATAGCACGGGGTGAGGTTGTGTTTGGCTCCGCCGTGAAGGGTGCACCCCTAGTTGGTAAGCTTTTGGGGTCTGTCATCTCCCAGCCTTTCAACTTATCTGTGCTTCACATTAGCACACCCATTGTAGCTCCTGGCTTCGGCGATGCCATCCTTGCTCCTCCTCCACCACCGGGTTCTTCCAAGCCCCCGGCCGCTGCTCCCAAGAAGTCCCCCAGTTCCCCTGGTCCATCGGAGGAAGAGGAGGATGAAGATGAAGCGGAGTCCCCTTCACCATCAGAATCGCCGGTTGAATCTCCTAAGGCCGGGAAGGCGAAGGCGAAGTCCAGGTCGGAGTCGCCTCCTGAGCCCGATTCCGACGAAGACGATGACGCTGAAGAGCCTACATCTTCAGCTTCTTCTAGAGTAGTGTGGTTAAGGGTAGGCGTTGCAGCGGTTATAGGATTGATCGCAAGTTTAGTAGCATTCTGAGGAAGTTACGGTAAATTGACGAAGTGGAGAGCGATAACATATTTTAGCTTTATATTCTTAATTATATAGTATAACGAAAGCCGGGCTTGAGAATAGCCTAATCCCCGTTATGACAATAACTGATAGACAAGGTATAATTAAGGATTCCCATTTACTTAGTTTTATATTAATGTCAGATATCTTAATAAAATTCCTAGTACTTTTCTTGATCAATAAACTATCATGCCCTTCATGTCTCGTAACAACAATACTTGCTGCTATCAGCTCTACGCTACAGCTATATAACCACAAATAGGGTATTTAGGTGAAAAAAGAAAAATGTAATAAATATATATATTAAAAATTTGGATAAACTACATCATTTCACAATCTTATAAAATTTATTTAAAACAATTCTCAATGTTCAAGAAAGAGTAATATACAAATTTGAAATTATTTTGGGTCTTTAAAAACATGTTAAAACTCATTTAGTTTATAAACCAAATGTTTGAGGCTTATCGGCTTAAAGTGGAGTCGTTTGGGTTAAGAGAAATAAGAGTTTTACTAAACTTGAAAATTTAAAAACATTTTCATAAAATCTTTGATCCTAGTTTTGATTAATTAAAAGACTTTAGAGACGATTTAAAACCCTTTTGAAGATGTTAGAGGGTGGTCGGAGGTGCTTGAGACCCAAAATTGACCTCGAAAAATCAAAACAACTCAAAACAATGTGGTTTCTTAAGTCTAGGGCACTTGTTACGATACATGTGCCTAGATGTATCAATACAAGGGCTCTAGAAAACCCATTGAGGCATTCTAATTCACTTGTGTCGATACCTCTGAGTCCTTCTACCGATACTTCGACCCTTAAAGCCAAAAATTGAAACACCCCTTTCCCAACCCCAAACTTCACCATATTAAAAGCCTAGCTTTAGTAACTTAGAAATCATATTTAATGGTTGAAAACAACTTTCGAAACACCTTCAAACTAGACTTTCATAAAACATGTTAAAAAAAAATCAAAGGACTAGCATTCTTGTTCATGAACAGGCCTGTTCTTGACATTCTTGGGGCCCTAGGCGAAACAATAAATTGGGCCCCTCTTAAAAAAATTATAAAATGTAATACAATAAAAGCTAAAAAATTGTTGGGGCCCTAAAAGATGAAGTATTTATGGTGAAAAATTAAAAGCCCTAGGCATTTAATTAATTTAATTTATTTTAATCTGAATTTTTTTTTTCACATTAAAAGCTAAAAAAATATTTTTTTGAGCCCCTTCCAGTTTTGGGCCATGGGTGGTTGCACTCTCAAACAACCCTCAGGGCCGGGCCTATTCATGATACATAGTCAAAATGTGGCAAAACATGTCCAAACATTCAAGATGTTAAGCTAGCATATTAAACTTATATAAAAACATTCAATAACCAAATTAAAGCATGGAAAACCAAAGCATGCATCCATACATTGAAAATAAATTTAGCATGCGACTCAAGGTCGAGCAAAATAAGTAAAATAGATATCACTATTACAATTTAGAGTAATATGAAACAATCTTATATGCACCCCTAGATAACTCCTTTAGTACATGCCATTAGGTAAAAATTGCAAATACAAATGTTTCATACTCTTCAATGGTGACTATGGTGTATACTTGTCATCCTCGAGAAGCACTGAGCCCGGTTTCGGAAAACCTATGCGTAAACACAACTGTATGTTAAGCATAAAGCTTAGTAAGATAATATGGATAAAACCTTAAATAATTACCTTCAAAACTTATATTCTCATCATATACAAGATTATATAATACATTAGAAGAAATGTGAATGGCATCTACATGTTAATTTAGAAAAACCATAAGCAGTTTAGTACCATGAGAACACATATAAGTAATTTCATCGAACGGTTTACGTATAAGTTATATCATGCCATAATCAAGTCATTCTCAAAAATCAAAGTTAGTTAAATTTGGTCCTTAGTATGCCTAGAAAATAAAGATAGGATACTTGGGACGAATTATCCTGGATTATGATAACAAGAGCGCTGAAGCACAAGGGTTCGAAGACCAAATAAGGATCCCACCATAGTGCTAGAAATAGAAGCACCGAAGTGCAAGTGACATGAGTCCCCTATTAGCATATCAATTGTATCTTAACTATTTAACTACGTTACTAAGGCCTTGTTTAAGTATTTCCGGGATAACAACATTACATCTTCAATTAAGTTTACAAATTCAAAAACAACATTCGAGTCATTAATTATTATAAGATGAACAATACTTTCATTAATAATATTAAATCAACCAAATCAAGATTCAAGATTCAAGATTCCATTAGTATCCTCACAAGAAGGCTTAGCATAAAAATCATTCACAAGGTTATCTTCTTGCCATCATCCTCATTTTTATGATTATTTAACATTAATATACTACAATTTATTTAATTAAATAATAAATCAACTAAAAATAATATAAATTCTATATGAGATTTTTAATAGGTTTTTCATATATCTTTCCATACAAAAATATTCAATAGTATTGAAGAAGCTTAAATCCATCATAATCTACTAGCTTTTCCTTTCACTTACTAGCATTCCTTTTTCCGTCTTCATTTTCTTCCATGAACAATGAACACTCATTACTATATAATTCATTAAATGACCATAAATATGATTCAACAACTCAAAAGCTTGCAATAAACATGAGATTAAGCATGAATGAGGTGAAAACTATAGAACCTATACCTTAATTACATCCTTTCATCTCCCAAATACATTTCCTTACATAAATGCTCAAGCCCTAGCTTTTTAGATAATGAAGATGATGAATGAAGAAGCTAAATAATGGTTTTGGTAAGTAGATTTTGCAAAGAAATGATGAAAAATGGTCAAAGAGAAAGAAATGATATAAATGATGGAATAATGGGGAAATGTGGAAAGCCTTCTCTTTCCCTAAGTGGTTGGCTGGTAAAGAAGAAGAAATATGATATTTTCATCTTTTTTTAATCATATTTTTATGAAACCCACATGGTCAAATGGTAAACACTTAACATAAATTAAAAATGTGACAAAACTATTGTAATGACCTAAAAGTCAATGGTGTTGAAAAATATAGTTCTAGGACCCCATTTCTGTACATTGAGCTCGTAAATATTATTATTAAATATTTACGGAGTTATTATATAGGTGAATTGAATTTTTCATAGTAATTTTGTGAAATTAGTGATTAATTAAGGTTTAGAGACTAAATTGTAAAAGTGATAAAATTTCAATTACTATGGCTTTTTATTAATTAGAAATAGATTAAGGACTAAAGTGGAAATTATACCACTTTAGAAATAATAGTTGACGATAGGTAACTATATAGATATATATTTTATAAAAATTCTAATTTAATAAAAAAATTATAAAGTAAGATATTTTTATAATAAAACATTTGTGTGAAAAGAAAGAGAAAACATTACCGTTCTTAAACTTCACCACCAAGAATTTCAAAGAAGAAGCTTTCGGCCTTTAGGGGTTTCAAATTTCAACCACAAATTGGTTAGTTCAATTTAGTCATTTTCTTATAATTTTTATGTTTTTGAGATCGTGGAGGCCTAGTCTAGCTAACCCATGTCTCAATTCGTTAAATTGTTAAGTTTGAAAGTATAGTTGAGGAATTGAAAGTTCATTTTGAATTCTTACAATTAAGTCCTATCTCTTTCTCGGGTTTGCTATAATGTTTACTTAAGCTTGTGTAAGACCCGTAATTGACTTTATTTCATATTGATTGTATGTTTTAACTGAATTTTAATGATTAACTACTATGAATCATCTGTGTTTTAATCGTAGTTGTTCCGGCAATGAATGTGACATCTCGTAACCCAAATCTGACAATCGGGAGAGTGCTAAGGTGTTACATGTAGTGGTATCAGAGCTAGAAGTTTAGCTGATTCTCAGACTAAATCAAGCTTAGAATTGAGTCTAGAGGTACATGCCATTGTCGAGTCAAGTCTGAGTTTGGATTTGTATGCTAATTATAAATTTCTCTGTTTTATAGTTAAAAATGTCTGGTGAATCCAGAAATGATGCTGATAACGATATTTTTAGCAGTGATTTAATACGCTACAAATCGTAGTAGCAGATTTGGTATTTTTTGGCACTTAACGAGCTTATTTTCTAGGGATTTTAATATGTTTTATTGCATTTTCACATTTCTCAGTTTAGGATTAAAATATTTCAAAATAAGTATTTTTATGCATTATTTTGAGTTAGTTAACCTAATTGGGCCAATATCATCCTTAAGGTGGTTTTAACGATTTACTTGAGTGTGAATGACACCTAATTTTTGGCCCAAGAGCATACGGAATGGAAGCCGAGTCATAGCACAAGCTTTCGGAGTCGCAACATAATTGAGCTGATCAAGGAATTCACATTCAAGGTTTTGTGTCGCGACATGCATAAGTCTATGTTGCAACACAGGTGCAAATGAGGCCAAAAATAAGCAAGGGTGTTTCCGTCAGCACAATACATCTTAAGATTGGTGTTTACCCTAATTAGGGTTGCTAAACTCTCCTATAAGTAGTTAAGTTGTGGAAACCTTGGAGAGCTTTTTGCAACATTAGTTTTAGGTCTTATTTTAGTAGATTTAGGTTAGTTTATGTTTTTTTAATTTTTTCTAAACAATTTTATTTCTTGTTCTTCGGCTTGGAATCGATTTGAATCCAAGTCTTTGCAATTCAATATTTCAGTATTTTTTTCTTCTTTGTTTGCATACGATGAGATCTTGAGCACTGTCAAATGATTTCCCTGTTCCAAGCACTTCAAGATATCATATGGACAATTTCTATCTTTTCTCTTTTATATTAATTTGTGTTCTTTGCATGATTAATTTAATTGTAGAAAAGATGGTTTTTAAGATGATGAGTGGTTAGAATTTTAGGGATATTAACGAGAAGATGTGGGAATAATTAACGAAAGAGTTAGGGTTTTTCCAATAGGATTAGTTTGTGACAGCCCTAAAGTGACCCTAGTCGGAAAGCGGTCTCGGGACCGCTAGACCGAGTCACCAAATTATTTGAATGTGATAATTATTGCCTAAAATATGTGAATATAAATGTGTGAAAGTTTTAAGCTTCGATTTAGTTAATTGCATGTGAATTTAGTTGATAGGACTTATGTGAGAAAATTTAGAAATGTGCTAGGCAAATGCAAGTGGCCTAATAGTGCATGTAATCAAAGGGGTGGACTTGCATGTCAATTTCCCCCCATTTAAGTACTAGTGGCCGGCCATGACAAGGGATGATGGGCAAAACATGTCATGAAACATGTTGTGTTAATGGAAGAATAAAATAAGAAGCATGGGCAAAACATGTCATGAAACATGTTGTATTAATGGAAGAATAAAATAAGAAGCATGGGCAAAACATGTCATGAAACATGTTGTGTTAATGGAAGAATAAAATAAGAAGCATGGGCAATAAACTAATAAGAAATTGAAGGAAGAAAACAAAGAGAAAAAAATGTGTTCATCATTCTCATGCATGACCAAAAAAAAAGAGAAAAAAAAAAGAGAAAAGAAGAGAAAAGCTCTCATGTTGTTCTTCGCCGAATAGGAGAAAGAAAAAGAAGGAAAAAGAGCTTTGAGGAAATCGGCTATGGTGGTTTGATAGACTAAGGTATGTTTGATGATGTTCCATGAGATGCATGCATGTTTTAGTAGTTAGCTTGAGTTCTAAATAACCCATGGTTCAAATCTTTACTATGTCATGGAGATGATATTCGGCCAAAGTGGATTGGTGTTGATATCATTTGCATGCTAAAAGTGAAGCTTTGTAATGGTGCATGTGATGGTGGATTGATGATTCTTGAATCTTCTTTTTAGCATTTTTGAGTGAGACATTAAGTTCTTTGTTTAACCATGACCAAAAATTGAAATGGTATGGTGTTGTGATGCAATCGGCCCCAACATAGACATGTATGTTCGGCCACAAGAATAAGTACATAAGTTATGTGTATGTTCGGCCATAGGTAGCCTATTGATGGCTTTAGCTTGACTTAGAAAATTCGGCTAAGGGGAAATATTAGCTAGTATGTTGAATTCGATTCGTGATTTCGTACATATGTGACTCTAGTGTCTAATGTATATATGGGCTAAGTACCTTGAGCTTCTCTTTTGATGTTCGAATGAATTGTATTAAATTGCTTGATGTGATTAAAAATGCGTATGACCATTGTGTATTTGAGCTAAAAGGTGGCCATATGACCTATCAAACTCCTTGTCATATTCGGCCATAAGCTAACAAAATGAGACTTTAATGAGTTAAATTTGTTTGAATTAAGCTCAAGAGCAAAGGGAAACTAAATCCGATAAATGGAAGGAAAAAGTGGTCGAATAGCCGTCGAAACCGTTCGACAACATCCGAGGTAAGTTCTTGAGTAATAGAGCTTAAATTATGATTTGATTAGATCATGTTTTAAGCAAATCAAAATCATGCTCTTTGTGTGTGGCTATTGAGCCGAAATTGCAAGAGTGATAAGTGTCTTGTGTTTGAGTTTCGCTAATGAAAATGAAATACGAATGTGTCATGATTTATTGTTAAATGTGCATGGTTATTCGAATGATGTTCGGGCTAAGTCCCGAAGGTTTTGTGCTAAGTGACCATATCCGGACTAAGATCCGAAGGCATTTGTGCGAGTTACTAATTCCGGGCTAAGCCCGAAGGCATTGGTGCGAGTTACTAAATCCGGGTTAAGTCCCGAAGGCATTTGTGCGAGTTACTATAGCCGGGCTATGTCCCGAAGGCATTTGAACGAGTAGCTATATCCGGTTAAATTCCGAAGGTACGTGATTCGGGAATGAACGATCTTGCTGTAAAAATTTCAGTTAATACGCTTGTAACATCCCAACATTGAGGTATGTTTCGTATGTGCTTTGAATTAGTTGAGCCCTTACAAATAAGTATTCGCTCAGTTGATAAATGAGCTACCGGCCTTTGGCTAAGTTGATCTTTGTGTATGAATAAAAGGGTTGGTAATGTGAAGTAAGTATGATATTGAAAATTTGTGCATATGAAATTATCCGTTTAGCTACATGAATGCTATACTTTGGTTGTGTCTAAATTCTTTGCTCAAAACTTACTAAGCATTTAATGCTTACTCCGTTTCTTTGATTCTCTGTTTTATAGATTTTGGTTCTTCAGCTATCGGACTCGGGATTTTGAAGTCGAAGTCGCCCACACTATCAAAGCCCCCTTTTGGTACAATTTTGGTTGAACTTCGAAATGGCATGTATAGGACTACCCTTTTTGTTGTGGGTCATGGACCCTTTGGATTTGTATAATTTTGGATAGCCATGCGAAAATGGCTTATATATGTTTGAGCATAATGTTATACTCATTTGGTATGGATATGCTTAACAAGGATTGGCCATGGGAATGGTTAATCACTATCATAATTTGTGCTATTTATGCTAAAAGGGCTAGTTGAATCATGGAAACTATGAAATAGGTAAAGTCTACCTTAAAGGCAGATGCTGACAGCAGCAGTGATGTAGATTTGGAAAATCACTAAAAATAGTAGGAATGGAATTAAATAGTGAATAAATTATGAAAACGAACCTTGATGAATCTATTTTCATAGGAAAGTAACGAAACATTCATATGAATAGTATATTATGAGATGCTAAAGTTTTCGTGAGACAGGGCCAGAACGGTTTCTGGATTCCCTGTTCCGACTTTGGAAATTCATTATAAATTAACCAGATATAATTAGAAGTCATGCCATATATTAATAGATTCCTTTTTGAGTCTAGTTTCTATAGAAACAAACGACATCAGTATTGAAGCCCTGTACAGGGAGATATCCAAGTCGTAATGCGCAAAGGTCAGTGTAGTCGATCCCTATAACATGGAGACTTTGGATAATAAACTGTACTAATTGGCTAGACCAAAAATTCTAGAAAAAAATTTGTAGATGCATATATGAGTCTAGTTTCAGGGAAAAATCACAAATCTGATTTTCGAGTTGTGAAACTCAGGATATAATTTTTAAGGTGACAGTGACGCAGTTAGCCAGCTTGCCTGGAAAATTTTAAAATGGATTGTGCAAAGAAGTGATTTAAGTCTGCAAACCCCTCGTGTCCGACTCCGGCGACGGACTCGGGTACGGGGTGTTACAATTTTATTGGTATCAGAGCTACGGTTTAGTCGATTCTAGGACTACTGTAATGCGTTGGGTCTAGCTATACATGCCATTTTATGTGATTATTTGATAGTGTGGTGATTTCTGACATTTGCAAATGTGTTTATTTATAGTAATGGATCCCGATCCCGACCGAACGGTAGCTGATGATCTTGAGAGTGTAGCGCCTACTCCCGCACAAGGGACAGCACCGGTGGACTCTCAACCTAATGCTAGTAACCCGAATGATGAAGCTAGACAAGCTTTCTATAGCGTGATGAATGATTGGTTCAACCAATACATTCGAACTAATACGGCTATTCCACAACCTCCATTCCCGACAAATACCACCCCCGCACCTACGATACCTCCGGTAACTGACCAAATAAGGTCAAATAAGCCCCCAGTTGACAGAATCTGAAAACACGGGGCTACTGAATTTAAAGCCATGGACAGCGATGATGCCGAGCAAGCGGAATTTTGGTTGGACAACACTATCCGGGTACTAGATGAACTATCTTGCACACCCGATGAGTGCCTAAAGTGTACTATCTCCTTGCTACGTGATTCTGCCTACTATTGGTGGAATATGTTGACTTCTGTTGTGCCTAGAGAGCAAGTAACTTGGGAGTTTTTCCAAACCGAGTTTCGAAAGAAGTATATCAGTCAGAGATTCATTGACCAAAAACGGAAGGAATTTCTTGAACTCAAACAAGGTTCCATGTCGGTTACCGACTATGAACGAAAATTTGTGAGGCTTAACTGGTACGCACGAGAATGCATTTCCTCAGAAGCCGTGATGTGTAAACGTTTCGAGGATGGGCTGAATGACGATATAAAGCTGTATGTAGGCATTTTGGAAATCCGAGAATTTGTGGCACTTGTCGAGCGAGCTTGCAAGGCCGAGGAGCTCAATATGGAGAAAAGAAAAGCTAAGGTGGGAGCAAAGGAGTTTCGTAAGAGGTCTTCGGGGAAGCCCTTCCCACAGTCATCGAAGAAATTTAGAGATGGCTTAGGCCGATCTAGAGACACTTCAGACTTTTCTAGACGAGATCGCGATCGACCCCCTGTGGATGCACGAGTCACTTCGGTCGCTAGTGTTGGAAATGATCGTCGGGACAGAGCGGAGTGCCAGTATTGTGGTAAAAGGCATTCGGGGAGTTGTAGATTCCATGATCGCTCCTGTTACAAGTGCGGATCAGCTGACCACTTCATTAAGGATTGCCCGAGGTTGTCTGAACAGAATATAAATCAAAGCGAGAAACCGGGTGCTACCACTGTTCGAGGTAGACCATCTAGAAATACGGGCAATGCTAGGGGTGGTCAGAGAGGATCCAGAGATGCTACGACCAGATCCGAGGCTCGCGCTCCTGCTAGAGCTTATGCTATACGCGCACGCGAGGATGCTTCCGCGCCAGATGTTATTACCGGTACTTTTACTCTCTTTGATACTAATGTGATTGCTTTGATTGACCCTGGTTCTACTTATTCTTATATATGCGAAACCTTAGCATCCAGTAAGACTTTACCTATTGAGTCTACTGAGTTCGTAATTCCGGTGTCAAATCCCTTGGGTCGTTACGTGCTTGTCGACAAAGTGTGTAAGAAATGCCCCCTAGTAATTCGAGATTCCTGTTTTCCGGTGGACTTGATGCTTTTGCCGTTTGATGAATTTGATGTTATTCTTGGTTTGGATTGGTTGACCGCGCATGATGCAGTTGTGAATTGCAAAAGCAAGACTATTGATTTGAGGTACGCAAATAACGAGATAATCCGAGTTGAGTCTACGGACTTAAATGGGTTGCCAGCTGTAATATCAGCAATGTTGGCCCAGAAATATGTAAGAAAAGGGTGCGAAGCATACCTTGCGTATGTACTTGATGACAAAGAATTAGAAAAGAAACCCGAATCTGTGCCGGTGGTTTGTGAATACCCGGATGTTTTTCCTGAAGAATTACCGAGTTTACC
This sequence comes from Gossypium hirsutum, assembly GCF_007990345.1. Classification (NCBI taxonomy): domain Eukaryota; kingdom Viridiplantae; phylum Streptophyta; class Magnoliopsida; order Malvales; family Malvaceae; genus Gossypium; species Gossypium hirsutum. Next base: position 26,820,778 of record NC_053442.1, read on the forward strand.
ACCTGTTCGGGAGGTAGAGTTTGGTATTGAGCTTGTACCTGGAACTGCGCCAATTTCGATAGCTCCGTATCGTATGGCACCAACCGAGTTAAAAGAATTGAAAGCTCAGTTGCAAGAGTTGACGGGTAGAGGTTTCGCTCGACCAAGTTTCTCACCTTGGGGTGCACCAGTATTGTTCGTGAAAAAGAAGGACGGAACCATGAGGTTGTGCATTGACTATCGTCAACTGAATAAAGTGACGATAAAGAATAAATATCCATTACCGCGTATTGATGATTTGTTTGATCAACTAAAGGGAGCCTCAGTGTTTTCAAAGATAGATTTGAGATCGGGTTATTATCAGTTGCGGATTCGAGATTCGGACGTACCCAAAACTGCTTTCAGAACGAGGTACGGTCACTATGAGTTCTTAGTGATGCCGTTCGGGCTCACTAATGCCCCTGCGGTATTTATGGATTTGATGAATCGGATCTTCGGACTATATTTGGATCGGTTCGTAGTTGTGTTTATTGATGACATCTTGGTTTATTCAAGAGATGAGACCGAACATGCTGAGCACCTGAGATTAGTGTTGCAAATTTTACGGGATAAGTAGTTGTATGCTAAGTTCAGTAAGTGTGAGTTCTGGTTAAGAGAGGTTAGCTTCTTAGGCCATGTGGTATCTGCATCGGGTATTCGAGTTGACCCGAGCAAAATTTCAGCCATACTTAACTGGAAGCCTCCGAGAAATATTACTGAGGTTCGGAGCTTTTTGGGACTCGCAAGTTACTACCGACGGTTTGTAAAAGGTTTCTCGATGATAGCCACACCAATGACGAAGCTACTTCAAAAGGATGTTAAGTTCGAATGGATGGAGAAATGTCAGAAAAGTTTCGATCAACTGAAAACTTATTTGACCGAAGCTCCAATTCTAGTGCAGCTCGAATCAGGCAAAGAGTTTGTCATTTATAGTGATGCGTCCCTACTTGGGTTAGGTTGCGTATTGATGCAAGAAGGTTGAGTTGTGGCCTATGCGTCGAGACAATTAAAGCCACATGAGAAAAATTATCCGACCCATGATCTCGAACTAGCTGCCATCGTATTCACTTTAAAAATATGGCGACATTACTTATTTGGTGAAAAGTGCCATGTATTTTCGGATCACAAAAGTCTCAAATATTTGATGACTCAAAGAGACTTAAATCTGCGACAAAGACGTTTGCTTGAGTTGTTGAAAGATTATGAGCTTGTCATTGATTACCACCCGGGAAAGGCTAATGTGGTTGCGGACGCCTTAAGCCGGAAATCACTGTTTGCTTTACGAGTGATGAATGTACACTTGTCTGTTCTACCCGACAATGTGTTAGTAGCTGAATTAAAGGCCAAACCATTATTGATTCATCAAATTCGTGAAGCTCAGAAAGTTGACGATGAATTGGTTGCAAAACGGGCTGAATGTGTTCCGAATATGGAATCTGAATTTCAAATTGATGATGACGATTGTTTGAGGTTCAGAAGTCGGTTGTGTGTTCCAAGAAATTCAGAACTCATTTCGATGATTCTGAACGAAGCCCATTGTAGCCGAATGTCAATTCACCCGGGGAGTACGAAAATGTACAACGATCTGAGACGCCAGTTTTGGTGGCATGGTATGAAACAAGACATTTCCGATTTTGTTTCGAAGTGTTTAATATGTCAGCAAGTAAAGGCGGAACATCAAGTGCCTACGGGTTTACTCCAGCCAATCATGGTACCTGAATGGAAATGGGATCGAGTCACGATGGATTTCGTATCTGGGTTGCCAGTATCGGCAAGTAAGAAAGATGCCATTTGGGTTGTTATGGATAGACTGACTAAGTCGGCTCACTTTATCCCCGTACGTACGGATTTTTCATTGGATAAACTAGCTGAAATGTATATTTCTCAGATTGTGAGATTACACGGGGTACCTATTTCTATCGTGTCGGATAGAGATCCGAGATTCACCTCGCGATTTTGGAAGAAATTGCAAGAAGCTTTGGGTACCAAGCTGCACTTTAGCACCGCTTTTCACCCCCAAACCGATGGTCAATCCGAGCGGATAATTCAGATACTTGAGGATATGTTGAGATGTTGCATCCTCGAGTTCAGCGGTTCATGGGAACGGTATTTACCTTTGATTGAATTCGCTTACAACAACAGTTTTCTATCAAGTATTAAGATGGCACCTTACGAGGCTTTGTACGGTCGTAAATGCCGTACACCATTGTTTTGGACCGAGCTCGGTGAAAGTAAAATTTTCGGAGTTGATTTGATTAAAGATGCTAAACAGAAAGTAAAGGTAATCCGTGAAAGTCTGAAGGCAGCCACAGATCGTCAGAAATCGTATGCGGATTTGAAACGAAAAGACATTGAATATCAGGTGGGAGATAAAGTGTTTCTTAAAGTTTCGCCTTGGAAAAAGGTACTCAGATTTGGCCGTAAGGGCAAGTTGAGTCCGAGATTTATTGGGCCGTACGAAATCTCCGAACGGGTTGGTCCAGTTGCGTATCGATTGATTTTGCCCCCTGAACTTGAAAAGATTCACGACGTCTTTCATGTTTCGATGCTTCGACGCTATAGATCTGATCCATCGCACATAATTAGCCCATCAGAGGTTGAAATTCAAGCCGATATGAGTTATGAAGAAGAACCGATGCGTATCCTAGCTCGTGAAGTGAAGGAGTTGCAAAACAAAAGGGTTCCGTTAGTAAAGGTGTTATGGCTCAAACACGGGATCGAGGAAGCTACTTAGGAAACCGAGAGCTCGATGAAAGAACGATACCCAAACCTATTTACCGGTAAGATTTTCGGGGACGAAAATTTCTTAAGTGGGGGAGAGTTGTGACAGCCCTAAAATGACCCTAGTCGGAAAGCGGTCTCAGGACCGCTAGACCGAGTCACCAAATTATTTGAATGTGATAATTATTGCCTAAAATATGTGAATATAAATGTGTGAAAGTTTTAAGCTTCGATTTAATTAATTGCATGTGAATTTAGTTGATAGGACTTATGTGAGAAAATTTAGAAATGTGCTAGGCAAATGCAAGTGGCCTAATAGTGCATGTAATCAAAGGGGTGGACTTGCATGTCAATTTCCCCCATTTAAGTACTAGTGGCCGGCCATGACAAGGGATGATGGGCAAAACATGTCATGAAACATGTTGTGTTAATGGAAGAATAAAATAAGAAGCATGGGCAAAACATGTCATGAAACATGTTGTGTTAATGGAAGAATAAAATAAGAAGCATGGGCAAAACATGTCATGAAACATGTTGTGTTAATGGAAGAATAAAATAAGAAGCATGGGCAATAAACTAATAAGAAATTGAAGGAAGAAAACAAAGAGAAAAAAATGTGTTCATCATTCTCATGCATGACCAAAAAAAAGAGAAAAAAAAAGAGAAAAGAAGAGAAAAGCTCTCATGTTGTTCTTGGCCGAATAGGAGAAAGAAAAAGAAGGAAAAAGAGCTTTGAGGAAATCGGCTATGGTGGTTTGATAGACTAAGGTATGTTTGATGATGTTCCATGAGATGCATGCATGTTTTAGTAGTTAGCTTGAGTTCTAGATAACCCATGGTTCAAATATTTACTATGTCATGGAGATGATATTCGGCCAAGGTGGATTGGTGTTGATATCATTTGCATGCTAAAAGTGAAGCTTTGTAATGGTGCATGTGATGGTGGATTGATGATTCTTGAATCTTCTTTTTAGCATTTTTGAGTGAGACATTAAGTTCTTTGTTTAACCATGACCAAAAATTGAAATGGTATGGTGTTGTGATGCAATCGGCCCCAACATAAACATGTATGTTCGGCCACATGAATAAGTACATAAGTTATGTGTATGTTCGGCCATAGGTAGCCTATTGATGGCTTTAGCTTGACTTAGAAAATTCGGCTAAGGGGAAATATTAGCTAGTATGTTGAATTCGATTCGTGATTTCGTACATATGTGACTCTAGTGTCTAATGTATATATGGGCTAAGTACCTTGAGCTTCTCTTTTGATGTTCGAATGAATTGTATTAAATTGCTTGATGTGATTAAAAATGCGTATGACCATTGTGTATTTGAGCTAAAAGGTGGCCATATGACCTATCAAACTCCTTGTCATATTCGGCCATAAGCTAGCAAAATGAGACTTTAATGAGTTAAATTTGTTTGAATTAAGCTCAAGAGCAAAGGGGAACTAAATCCGATAAAGGGAAGGAAAAAGTGGTCGAATAGCCGTCGAAACCGTTCGACAACATCCGAGGTAAGTTCTTGAGTAATAGAGCTTAAATTATGATTTGATTAGATCATGTTTTAAGCAAATCAAAATCATGCTCTTTGTGTGTGGCTATTGAGCCGAAATTGCAAGAGTGATAAGTGTCTTGTGTTTGAGTTTCGCTAATGAAAATGAAATACGAATGTGTCATGATTTATTGTTAAATGTGCACGGTTATTCGAATGATGTCCGGGCTAAGTCCCGAAGGCTTTGTGCTAAGTGACCATATCCGGACTAAGATCCGAAGGCATTTGTGCGAGTTACTAATTCCGGGCTAAGCCCGAAGGCATTGGTGCGAGTTACTAATTTCGGGCTAAGCCCGAAGGCATTGGTGCGAGTTACTAAATCCGGGTTAAGTCCCGAAGGCATTTGTGCGAGTTACTATAGCCGGGCTATGTCCCGAAGGCATTTGAACGAGTAGCTATATCCGGTTAAATTCCGAAGGTACGTGATTCGGGAATGAACGATCTTGCTGTAAAAATTTCGGTTAATACGCTTGTAACATCCCAACATTGAGGTATGTTTCGTATGTGCTTTGAATTAGTTGAGCCCTTACAAATAAGTATTCGCTCAGTTGATAAATGAGCTACCGGCCTTTGGCTAAGTTGATCTTTGTGTATGGATAAAAGGGTTGGTAATGTGAAGTAAGTATGATATTGAAAATTTGTGCATATGAAATTATCCGTTTAGCTACATGAATGCTATACTTTGGTTGTGTCTAAATTCTTTGCTCAAAACTTACTAAGCATTTAATGCTTACTCCGTTTCTTTGATTCTCTATTTTATAGATTTTGGTTCTTCAGCTATCGGACTCGGGATTTTGAAGTCGAAGTCGCCCACACTATCAAAGCCCCCTTTTGGTACAATTTTGGTTGAACTTCGAAATGGCATGTATAGGACTACCCTTTTTGTTGTGGGTCATGGACCCTTTGGATTTGTATAATTTTGGATAGCCATGCGAAAATAGCTTATATATGTTTGAGCATAATGTTATACTCATTTGGTATGGATATGCTTAACAAGGATTGGCCATGGGAATGGTTAATCACTATCATAATTTGTGCTATTTATGCTAAAAGGGCTAGTTGAATCATGGAAACTATGAAATAGGTAAAGTCTACCTTAAAGGCAGATGCTGACAGCAGCAGTGATGTAGATTTGGAAAATCACTAAAAATAGTAGGAATGGAATTAAATAGTGAATAAATTATGCAAACGAACCTTGATGAATCTATTTTCATAGGAAAGTAACGAAACATTCATATGAACAGTATATTATGAGATGCTAAAGTTTTCGTGAGACAGGGCCAGAACAGTTTCTGGATTCCCTATTCCGACTTTGGAAATTCATTATAAATTAACCAGAGATAATTAGAAGTCATGCCATATATGAATAGATTCCTTTTTGAGTCTAGTTTCTATAGAAACAAACGACATCAGTATTAAAGCCCTGTACAGGGAGATATCCAAGTCGTAATGCGCAAAGGTCAATGTAGTCGATCCCTGTAACATGGGAGACTTTGGCTAATAAACTGTACTAATTGGCCCACCAAAAATTCTAGAAAAAAATTTGTAGATGTATATATGAGTCTAGTTTCAGGGAAAAATCACGAAGCTTATTTTCGAATTGTAAAACTCAAGATATGATTTTTAAGGTGACAGTGACGCAGTTAGCCAGCTTGCCTGGAAAATTTTAAAATGGATTGTGCAAAGAAGTGATTTAAGTCTGCAAACCCCTCGTGTCCGACTCCGGCGACGGACTCGGGTACGGGGTGTTACATAGTTGGTGTGAATGCATGTGTTCTTAAACCCTAGGCTTCACGACCCTAGGAAGTAATATAGGTAAACAGATCGAGAGACGAGGTTACCGAGTAAATCATGTATTTATCCTAGTTAGGAAAGTGAGGCTGAGAGGTAAGCATGTACTGGTTGATTAGTTAGGCAGTAGAGGCCAAGAAGTAATATTGTCTAGGTAATAATTAATCTTCTCATAAAACCCTTAAGTCTGAAGTTGATTACAACCATTGAAGCGAGTTAATCTTTTGTCTATTATTCGAGGGATTTTCGTTTGTTAACGTTATTTGCGCAGTTTCGATTCTTAATATTATTTTCTTATCTTAATCTTTAATATTGATTGTCATAATAAGATTTTTAATAATTACTATTTAGACCTACTGCTATAGATAATAATATTTTTAGATTTAATTCAACTTCCATTAGGTACAATCCTTGGAATACTTTTTAGTGTTTCGTTGTAACACACATGTATATTAGAATTTGACATGTTCACTTATAGATACCATATTGATTTTATATAATTTTATTTTCATGATTTATACTCTAAACATTTTCATGTTTGGAGGCACTCAAGTTGTTAGCGTCGTTGCCGGGGAGGTTTTGACATTGATGAATCTAAATTTATTTATCTACAGTTAGTAAGATAAATAGGAACCTTAAAGATTTTAGATATTTTTTTAATTTTAAATTTTACTGAATATATCAAAAATATTGTTTTTCTTTTTTTTTTTCAGTTTATGAGCCGAAGTGGAAGTACTCAAATCGAGCCATATCATGATCTGAAGAGACTATTGAGAGGCAACTGTCAATTCATGCAAAACGATTCACCTGCGGTAACTGATTTAGCTTGAGAAAATCTTTTATTTGACGATCCACTTGAACCACAAGCCCATATTTGTGGAGAGCTACTGATGGCTCAAAGAACATTGCGTGAGTTTGCACTACCAACACTCGATGTTGTACAAGGCAGAATTAAACGATCGACGATAAACTCCAATAATTTTGAGATCAAGACGGAAACGATCCAAATGATCCAAAACACCTTGAAGTTTTGAGGAAACATGATGGAAGATCCAAACAATCACCTGAAGCGATTCCTCTAATTATGTGACACTTTCAAATACAATGAGGTAACTGATGATGCAGTGTGTCTTCGATTTTTCCCCTTTTCTTTATGTGACCATGCTGTTGATTGGTTAAACTCATTGGAACCAGGTTCCATCACCTTATTGGATGAATTAGCATGAAATTTTTTACATAAATTTTTCCAGATTAGTAGATCCATTCAACTCCTCCGAGAGATTGCCAACTTCAAGCAATTTGAAGGAAAAAATCTATATGAAGCTTGGGATTGATTCAAGTCACTGTTGAGGATGTGTCCCTATCACAGAATGCAAGAGTGGCTTCAAATGAAAATATTTTATAATGATTTAGACAACAATATAAGATCCGCAGTGGATGGAGCATTCAGAGGTGCTTTAATGAACCACACATATGAGCGAGACTGTCAAATTATTGACGATATGGCTATGAACTCATATACGTGACCAAACAAGAGGTTTACGTATTGTAGCGCCCCAAACCCGACCTGATTCACTGGGTCAAAATTTTAGGTGTTACTACAGAAAACTTAATCATTAGCCAAAACAATTTACAGTTTTCTATTTCTTTAAACATGTTCGGTGGCATTTTAATTAAATACTTATTATAAAAAAATAGAGAAGTATTTAAAATATATTTGATTGCAACATTCTTGATACAAATCTTTACAAGTTAGAATTTTATTTATAAAAAACTCAAAAGGCGTATTCAAACTGCGCCGCAAAATCCACTGAATACATAATAGCCTACCTCACGACCAACTTGGTGTACTCCTGATGTTGTCCCTTCAGACGAAGCCTTTTCACAAATGCTTGAAAAGAAAATACTAAATCTCGTAAGTACATGAGTACTTAGTGAGTTGAATGATAACCATTCCTTGACGGATGCTTCGATATATTCTGAAAAATATTACGAGTTAACCATTATTCTACGTCCTTTATTTTGACTAATACTATTACAGTTTTATCATTCTCTTATATGCCAATTATCTTGATCTTATCAAACCAAGTCTTCTTTATCTGGTCAACTAAGAGATCCTTCCATTCAATTCATAAATCCTTAGTCCCCTAGTACTTTTTTAGCATAACATATCCTTATAGTCCACTTCCGAGAACCCATGTCTTAACCCATGCACTTATTTCAACAGATGTTAACTGACATTTATCGCGGGTGGAAACATATAGGCTTGGCGAATACTTACACATAATTTAATGCCTTTAATTCACAATAAGACGTACCCTGATTCAGTGCCACACAGTTTTCCTACTGATAGCTCACAACATAGTCCATTCAGATGGAACCCATATCATGTTATATCAGAAACCCATAATTCAAGATAACATTGACTCATATTTAGAATGATTGTAGATGAAGTTAAAATACAACTCACCTTTAATACTTACAAATCGTAATGATAGATACCCTTCTTAACATACTGATACACATCTCTTTTTGTAGAAACCCTTAAGATTTATTCAACTATTAACCCGCAACATATCAATGCCTTATCTTGGTCACTCTTATTACAAAACTAATAGGATTCACTCATATCCTACCATAAGGTCAATCATTCAGATTCAAGTCTTACCAAAAAATCCTATCAGTTCACACCATATAGGCTTAACAGAATACGCCATACAAGTAGACATAGAGAATACACCACCAAGGCGATTCGACCAGAGTATGCCATAAAGGCATTCCTTCCAGAGTGTGCCATAGAGATATAAAAAACTGTCGTGTTTGCGATATGGATTTGCCTAAACTCACATAGAGTAAGGTTTGTCCATCTTCTCCTTGGGACACATGTCGCATGTAAAAGGATATGCGATTTTATGCAAGTATACATGTCGAATCAAGTAATAAAATGATGAGTGAGTATCGGTTTCATGAGGATCTGATTGAGGCACAAAAGTTGTCAAGTTATTATAATAAAATACGATTAATGCTATGGCAAATTCAATGATAAATATACAGTGGCAATTAGTGGAGTAATGATGTAAGCAACACGTGGAATTAATGAATAACTAGAAATGCTATGGCAAAACGAAAGTAGAGATGTAATGGAAATTATGAGAGGCACTATGAGAATATTATGTAAATGATCAAGTAAATAACGAAGAATGATATGGTAAAGATATGATGACAAAGAATAAATGATATATGATGTCAATTTGGAAGGTCGAGATTACTAAGAATCTACCTTTACTGTCAATAATTCCTCAGCAAAATCATACTCAGTTTACTACTCAGAAGTGTTCTAAAATGGTCTGTTTCTTTCGAGAGTAAAAACCTCAAATTACCTTGCCCGTGTTTGTGAGCTTTTAATATGGTACCCTGCACTATTTTCCTTCTGTATGAACGCTGCTCTATGTCTAGAGTTTACTGCAAGTATCGATCGAGTAATTGCTCATATCATTCAATTTTGGTCTAAATACTTTAACCTTTTCAGAATTAGATTAGTTTATGGACATGCTGCACAATCATCTATGTCTAGGGATTGCACACATAAAATTAAAAATAAAACAATTGAATGAAATAGTAAATTGATTCGGATTTGTGCTTCAACCATTAAATAAAATAAAAGTTTCATCATGTAATCCCAACCCTATGAGATTTAGCTCATAGGTTGGCTCATAAAATTCAAAACCAAAATAACATCTGACACCATTTTCATCATTCAATTCACATAAGAACAAAGTAAAAAATACAGAAGACTTCAGGAAGACAGCTTTCGCGTGTCCAGTTCACACTCCAGTGGCACAATGTACTGCGATGGCTGCGAGGGACTGCTTTCGTCTTCCTCTTTCTGTCTCTACTTAGCCGCTATCCTCTATTTTTGCCTAAGAATCTCTTCCTCTTGTTTTTCTTTTTGGGGTTCCACTTTTGGATTTTTATAGGCTTTTTCCTAGGGTAAATCCCATGTTTATCTTCTCCTCTTTTAAAATTCTTTTTTCAACAACCCAAGATTTTCTTCTTTTTAAATTCTTTTTTCTAGGATAAAAACCAATAGCACAGGATTATCTTCTCCTCTTTTTTAGGTAGATTTTTCTAGTACAAGTATAGTTGGGATGAAAATGGTTTGTGTTGAGTGTTGACTTGGTCTTCCTAGAATTACCACAACATTTGTACTGACAAAATTTTCAACCTTTTGCCCCAGGAAACCTTCACTCTTTTATCTCTTGTTCTTCAACCTGCACAACCTTTCCACATGTAATTAAAAGTAACAAATAATAATATTTAAGCACCGTCCAAGTTTCATGTGCAATGTTCTAAAAATGTTGAAATAATATCCTAAAATACAACTAAGTTCACTTAAGTACAGACAATTGACCTAGTCTAAAGGTATGAATTATAACTCTTTTCAAGAGTTATCACACCCCCAAACTTGAGTTATTGCTTGTCTTCAAGCAAGATATGCATGAATGCATGAATGTACTAATTGCCATAGCAACATAATCACCTTTGCATTGTGAGACCCTTAAGAGAACATTTTGTTCTTCAGTTCTCAGCAATCTTCAATGTCTAAAAATTTGATCAAGTTTCATAAGCTTATTTAGCAAAGACAGTGCAGAAAGTATTCATTCAATTTTCACTATAGCATGTACCTTGTAATTTACTTAATTTATCTTTTAGCTAACTCATTTTTCCTTCTTTTTTTTTCATCTGGCCTTATACATACTCAAATACATACATATCCATTTATTATGCCTTTTTTTTCTCTTTTCTTACTAGGGGATTTAGCTCGTCACATGATTCTTTGACTTGACAATTGCAATGGGGCATACAATAAATTGCTGAATACCCAGTCATGTCACGATTTGAATACTCACTCATAAAGCTAAAGCTTTTGACTAAAAAGATGGATAGAGCAAACAACTACCCTTTTAGCTTCTCAACCCATTACTACAGTGGAGTGCCCCTAATTTTTTTTATTACACACTCTTACTTAAACTCACCCTTCTAGTCAATAGCACGATGGAACAAACAAAATGATGCTGGCGTACTCGACAATTCTAAGCATTGGAGTTTTTGATGGTATTTTTTTAAAGAATTTTCTTAGACATTGCCACTTTATTCATTATTGAGTATTTCTATGTTACCAAATAGCTTTAAGAGTCTCTAAGTTTATCAAATGAAACTTACTATAGATCAATTGTAATCGAAGTTATGATATCCTAATTTTAGGGATCAATTTACAAGCAAACTATCCTAAGCTAACGTCGCCTAATCCATTGTTACAACTTTATAAGTTTATAGAAGAATTAAACTCCTCATTGAACATCACAGAAAAACATACACTCATCACAGTCTAAATTTTTTTTTTGCAATTATGTGTGCTATGGCAAAATGAATGGAAAATGAACAAAATACTAAAACACGCATGCTCAATAAATATCTAATGCAGTCTAGATGCACAATACACCCCCAAACCTAAGGGATGCATTGTTGTCAATGCATGTACAGATATGTAATAGGAAACAAAAGATAGATATGCATAGAAAATGTCATGGCAAAAGAAGTAAAATGCATGAGATAGGGAAAGAAAACTTCCTTGGCTTGGAACTGAATGGTGGTATTTTAATTGCAGCGAGTGGTCTTTCGTGCACTCATCTTATAACACATTGACTTTTTAAGTAAATTGAGTGGTATATCCTCCTCTTCATTATCAAATATGGTGAGTTCATTAATAATCCTATCAATCTCACTATCCTGTTCAGTCATCGGTTCAATAGAAAGAGGTGGAACAACCACAGTGCTGTCCACTAGTGGTGCAGCTGAGAGATTTACTTCGTATTCATCCTCACGACCAATCTCAATGCTGACAGACTCTGTTTTCTCTGGTTCTTCCTTCGGTGCTTTGGGTGCATTCTTTTCATTGGCAGGATTCATGTCAATGGGTTCTGTGTGACTGACCCCTTCCATTCCTGTAATTTATTAAACAAAGGAAATGAAATAACTAAGAGAAATTTAAATTGACAAAATAAAATTAAAATAAAAATAATTTTCAAGATCTTGAAGTTAAATATCTTGAAGATGAATGGACTGTTTGTCTCACTCTACATGAGCACCCCAGTAGTGCTTCAAGTGTTGTCCATTAACTTTAAATGTAACCCCCGTTTTCATGTCTCTGACATCAACAACTCCATGCGGATATACATGAGTTACCAAGCATTGTTCATCAAAATTGAAAGGTCTATTTTGCTTCAGTAAAGTGCACAAGGGTTTCCGCTCAAATGAATCTTCATCACTGCCAGAATTGCTGTGGCAAAATCTTGTGAACTCTTCCTTCACTGCTGCTCCTATCAAGTCAATGGCGTGACATTCTTCATTTTCATTAGCACATTTCAGTGCATTAAATACATTGAACGTGATCTACTAATCATTCATCCTCATAGTTAGTTCATCATTCTGCATATCAATTAAAGTTCTGCCAATAGCAAGAAAAGGTCTTCCTAGAATAATTGGCACATCATGGTCAACTTCACATTCTAAAATAAGAAAATCTGCAAGAAATATAAATTTATCTACCCTTACCAGTACGTCTTCAATTTTACCTTCCGGATGAGCGTAGGATCGATCAACCAGTTACAATGTAACCGTAGTAGGCATTGCTTTCACAATTCCTAGCATCCTGAAAATAGACATAGGCATTAGATTTATACTTTCTCTTAAATCACATAACGCCTTACCAATAGAATGATTTCTAATGAAACATGAGATAGTGAAATTCCCTGGGTCCTTCAACTTTAGAGGTAATTTATTCTTCAACATTCCTGTGCACCTTTTAGTGAGAGCAACAATCTAAAATTCTCCCAATTTTTGCTTCTTCGACAATATATCTTTCATAAATTTCACATAATTGGGCATCTAATCCAAAGCTTCCATTAATGTTATGTTGATGTGGATTTGGTTCAAAACATCTAAAAACCTTTTAAACTGAATATCTTGTTTAGAATTCTAAAATAGCTAAGGAAAAGGTAAAGGTGGTCGTCCTTCAGATTGCTGATATTATTTTGTTGTGGCATTTTTATTGGTAACATGATCTGATTTTGTCACAACATTTCTAAGTGTACCCTTTTTAAGTGCTGTCTGTCATTCAGTAGGTTCTGAGATATTTTCCTGACTGCGGTTGGATTTGTCTTCTTCTACCGTGGCATCTTGAACAACTTATTTCAATTGGGTCCTAGTTCTAAGAGTGATGGCCTTGCACTGCTCCTTCCATTATGTTCTTCAATTCCCAGTATCGCTTGTCAATGCTTTTTGTGGCCTCAAATTTAAAGCATTCGCTATTTTCCCCACTTGATTCTCAAGAGCTCGTAGAGATGTAGCTTGACTCTGAAATACGACATCATTCTTGGCCATATATTCTTTCAACAAGTCTTCAATAGATGATGATGCGTGACTTTGTTGCACATTTTGCCGCGGCATAGGTTGAATATAATCAGGTAGTGCACTGATGGCATTCTATCTTGCAGCATTGTCAAAATTCCTTGAACCTTGATTATTCCATCTAAAGTTTGGATGTTGCTTCTACCCTGGATTATATGTGTTAGAATAGGGATTATTATTCCGGTTGAAATTACCCATGTAGTATACTAACGCTGAGTTTGATGGGCATTTTTCAAACACATCTTCATCTCAATAAACACATGCTAGCTCGACTTCTTTGATGTCATGAACTATAGTTGGATTTTTCATTATTTTAATCATATTAGCTAGAGAATATACATGGGCCGTTAAAAAACTGATTGCATCAAGCTCGATGGTACCGACAACTCTATTACTTGTCCCAACTCTCGTGGTTGGATACTGATAATTGTTGTTGGCAATCTTTTTCAGGATCTCATATGCTTCATTATAAGTTTTATCCAAAAATGTACCATTGGAAAATGCATAAACTACCATCCTTGTATGTGCATTCAATCTATTATAAAATATCTTCATCTGTGTCTAGTGTTGAAACCAATGCGTCAGACATTTTCAAATTAAATCTATAAATTATTCCCAAGCTTCATATGGTGTTTCATCCTCTGATTGCCAAAAAGACGTGATGTCATTTCTAAGCTTGGCATTCATATTTGGGGGATTATACCGTAGCAAAAATCTTTGGCAAAGATCATTCCATGATGCCACTGTTCCCGATGGTAAAGTATTCAGCCACGCTCTTATACGATCTCTTAAAGAATATGGAAATAACTTAAGCCTCAGAGTGTCTGCATGGACACCCTATTATCTAGATGAGTCATAGACTTCTAGAAAAATTCTTAAATGCAGTCTTGGATCTTCAGTGGGTAGTCTACTAAATTGCCCTACTGTTTTCAACATCTGAAACATTACAGATTTTAGTTCAAATTGCTGAGCCTGTATGATTGGTCTAACTATCCCTGGATTCAAATCATCCATCATCGAGAAAATATGCTCTTGAATTGGTCTGTCTTGGTCATCTATCACACATCGAATGGGAGGATTAGCATCTTGGCCATTTGGATTTTGGTTGAGACTACAACCATTTGGATTTTCATTGAAACTAGGATCATTCCTGTTTTTAGCCATATTTCTCAATTTTTTTCGCCTTCTTCGCAAAGTTCTATCGATCTCTAGGTTAAAAGTATACTCTTTAGCAGCAGGAATACCTCTTCTGTCAGCAAATCTATAAAGATTAAATTAAACTAAGTTAAATAAAACTAATGGAATTAAGTTAAATAACCAAACCAAGTTTCACCAAATTGTCGATCCGAGGCAATGATGCCAAAAACTTGTCACGTGTAAAATGATTCCTTTTTCGTCTTCTTCCTATTTTCATCTCTACTTAGCCGCTACACTCTATTGTTTCCTAAGAATCTCTTCCTCTTTTTCGTCTTTTTGGGGTTCCTCCTTTGCATTTTTATAGGTTTTTTCCTAGGGTAAATCCCATGTTTATCTTCTCCTCTTTTTAAATTCTTTTTTCAAAAACCCAAGATTATATTCTTTTTAAATTCTTTTTTCTATGATAAAAACCAACAGCCCAGGATTATCTTCTCTTTTTTTTGGCAGATTTTTCTGGTACAAGTAAAGCCTTTTACCCCGGTAAGCCTTCACTCCTTTATCTCTTGTTCCTCAACCTGCACAAGCTTTCCATATGCAATTAAAAGTAAAAAATAATAATATTTAAGCACCGTTCAAGATTCTTATGCAATGGTCTGAAAATGCTAAAATAATATCCTAAAATGAAGCTAAGTTCACTTAAGTACAGACAAATGACCAAATCTAAAGGCATGAATTATAGCTCTTTTCAAGAGTTATCAACACACAGAGAACCCCACTAGGTAAGATGCCATTGAATAGATCTTTTCAGAGTATGCCATGGCCATGTGCTTTTCCTTCAATGTTTCATATTAGAGTTCGTATTTTTTTTATCCTGAAGGACTTTATTACATCACGGTGTACAGAAACAAACTCATTTTACAGACTCTTCATACACTGACACAATCTAAGCCTAACATTTTAATTCAGTAACATACACCCAACAGAACACAAATCTCATAGAATACAACCTAGACATACATGAGTTATCAGATACTCTTCAAACACTTCAACGTTTCAGTAATCATTCACCAATCATCACATACTTGAGTTATTAGATTCCCTATCAAGTAAGCATACAATAGTTTTCATGGTTTCAGATTTGTAGTTCAATGAATTTCCTACAAGTAATTCTCTATATGAATAACGTACATGCATGAGTCAACTTAGAACTCACCTGACACTCACTTACAACTGCTCTGCTCCAAACCAAACATCCATTTAGCAAATCAGCAACAAACATTGCCACAAAACATAGAAACATCATTAAAACCTGTTCACATACATAGCACCATCACAAAAAAGATAGAAATCCCCATGCAAAACCTTATTTCTTTATCTTATTGTTTAACCACTTCTAACAGAATTACTTTTTCAAAACTCAACATGCAAAGTCAAATAACTTACCCAGACATGTAGTAAATATTGATAAGATCCAAAATTACTATTTCCAGCTTAAAGGAGAAATGAATGCTTTTGGTTCCAGAAAGAATCAAATAGCAGCATCTTAGAAGAAGAAAGAAGAGGAACAATTCTCCCTTTCTAACCTTATACACTTATATATATAGTCCAATCTCACTTACAATAGCTCAACATATGTCACCTGAATTCAGAGCTTGTCTTTCGTAATGGGTTACAGAATCTGAGAATGAAATAAATAAAACTCCAATAATTTAAATACTTGATGATACAATCCTGTTGACTCCTAACTAGATTACCTTATATCATAACTTGAATAATACTTCAGACATAGATGTGCACTATACTTCTGGCATGAACTCATATCAGAATTACCTTATTACTTTTCTATTATCATAATCGACTTAACATAATAATCTGACATAGAACCACCATTAACTTAAATGTTTATTGGAATACGCTTATCCTATACGCCCAATAGAAATACTTGGGCGGATACTACTTCACTATACAGACTATTTTGAAACTATGGGCCAAAACATTGAATCCACCAAAACTAGGGTGTTATATGTATAGCTCAAAACCATAAGCTACATAAGCCATCCAAAAACTGGACGCTTATCAAATCATTTTAGAGAAGTTGAACCGATTGGAAGTGGAGGGTAAACTGACCATTATGGAGCCGACCCAACATTGCGAGCTGGACTAGTAACAAGTGACTGAACCGGTGGCTGAGCTGGTAATCACGAATACCGCAATCACAAAAATGCCATTCTCGTCAAGGATCAAAGATAAACGAAAAAGGGATGAAACAGATTTTGTAAGTTTTCTAAACTTATTTAAATCCCTTAATGTTAATTTACCCTATTGGAATTAATGATAAAAAATTGAAATATGCCAAGTACTTAAAATAAATTATCCTTAGGCATAAAAAGATTAAAAAGGGAGAACAAATTTACATTCATGCTTATTGTAGTGCTCTCATTGCTAAAAAGATACCCCTTAAATTAAAAGATACGGGTAGTTTTACAATTCCCATAGAGATAGGGGACATTTATTTTAATAAGGCCCTTTGTGATTTAGGAGCCAACATTAATTTAGTGCCCCCATCAATTTATAGAAAATGTGAACTAAGGGAGTTAGAGAATACTTTGATAACACTGCAATGAATTGATAGGTCACTAGTACACCAAAAAGGTGAACTTGAAGGCGTATTGGTTAAAGTGAGGAATTTTACCGTCTTGGTTGATTTTGTAGTCTTTGACTTTGAGGAAGATCAAGAGACCCCCATACTATTAGGTAGGTCATTTTTAGAAACTTCTAAATCAACCATTGATCTCAAGAAAAATGAATTAACAATGAAAATCGATGGTGAACTAGAAGTGTTTAGATGCGACAAAGATTCCCAAGATGAGGGATTAGAAAAGCAATTAGGGAGTCAATATTTTGCACTATTCTATTTAACCTCTTTTTGCCTTGATCAAAGGTATGTTTTGAGTGTGCCATGTCTAGGAAAGCTTGGTCTAAGGGAAGACAAGTGGATGGATTCAAACATAATAGACCTTCCATAGATAGAGTGTGATGATCGACAAAGGACCAAAAAGTCAACCCCGAATAGTAATGGGTTGCCAAATAGTAACGGGTTACCGGACGAGTCTAGTAGCCGCACTTATTTTAATCGTCTCAAATTATCTTTATAAATATGTAATTTTTTTTCAATTTTTAAAGGATTTTAATTATGAATTTTAATTGTAATTAGGTTAAAAATAGATTAGTTGAGGGCTGGATGACCTTAGAAGAGTTTTGAAGTGACTAGGCATAACCCAAAGGAGTTAGACACGTCCAAAAACATTAATTTAACAAAGCCATTATGTGTCATGACATAAGCATCCCTGCGTTGCGACACGTAACTTCGAACCTAAATTTTTTTAAAAACACAGTGCGTGTCGTGACACAACCCCTCTGTTTTGTGACATGCTACTTTAAAGCAAATGACATGGAAAACCATAGGCCGTGTCACGACACAAGTCCCCCTGTGTTGTGAGACACTACTTAGAAACATTTTTTTTAAATTTCAAGCATGTATCGTGACAAGCATAAGCTCGTTATGTGACACAACACTTCAAACCAAAAATCTTTGGAAATTAGGATGGCGTGTCGCGGCTTGCATACCCTGTGTCAGTACATGATACTATTTTCTGTAATTTTTGACCTTTTCAACGCGCGGCTCGATGAATTTGCTATTTAAGCCATACAATTTTAGACTTAAAGCACCACATTCGAAACATTCTACACCTTGTTCTTTGCCTTGGTAGTGGCCGCATGTATCCTCCATCTTTCTTGTTTCAGTTCTACGCACCCAAGCCTCTATTTTGTTTTGGTATTCTTATTCCTCATCAATTTGTTTGCTAGTATATCTTCTTTTCTTTTACAGGAACAACTAATCAGTGGGGGCCTAATCTAGCTAGCCTATGTCTCAATTCGTTAAACTATTAAAGTTCTAAAAGTTTCAATAGCTGAGGAATTGAAAGATTTAGATATTAAATTGATAGATTTGAAGTATATATGTAAAAAATGACTAAATTATGAAGTAAATTGATAGTTTCGTACATTAGGGATTGAACTGAATAAATTAAAAACTGTAGAAATGAAAAGTAGGAGATCCCTAATAGATTATAGTGAAATCAAATTTCAATTTGGAGTTTTAAATTGAAAGTTACGTTAGTCCCAATTTTAGGGGCTAAATTGAATAAAATGAAAAATTTGTATAAATTGAAAATTTATTCTAAATTTGGTTGTATATTGATGATGTGGTATGCTTAGGTTAATCCGTAGCTAACGTTGACCTGGATTCCTTGGGGGAAAGGAAAAGCTAAAGCCGTCGACGAATAGCTCAAAACTCTTGGTTTGTATTTCTATAATTTGAAGTACTACAATTGTTTCATATATATATATTTGTGCGTGATAAGATGTTAAGGTGATTTGAAATTGATGAATTGAGTTGAACTGATACGATTTGATGGCTTATTTAAGATATGGAATATATTGAATATATTTGAAAATCTTGTATCTTGATGCAAGCGTAAAATCTACTTCAAATGATGATGAATTATGTTGTTATATAATTATAAATGAATGATGGGTTGATGGTATGAAAATGTGAACTATGAAATTGAGTTATATTCAGAATTGTGAAATTGTTACTCTATTAACTGTTCAGGTAGGTTTAGATATGATTGACATGCCATAGAGTAGATCGAGTACGGATTATTTTGACTTAGTCAATGAGTGCTGGGTAAATTTGTACTTCGGTTATACCAACGAGAGCGTGGCACAATTTATTTACTTCGGATATGTCCGATGAGACACTAGGTGCCAAACTGGCGTGATTGGATGGATTCATGTATCAGTTCGGGTCCGAGTTATGTTAATAGGGAATTAGAATATACAATGTATAATTTTTCATGGAATTAATTAATATGATGAAATATTATGTTACAATATATATTGTTTTGCATTTGAACCTTATAGCTTTTTTTATTCATGCATATAATTAACTTATTTGTGTTATAATTTTTTATTATAGAAATACCACTAAGTTTATTTCTTAGTGTATGGTTTTAGTTTCCGTGCATAGGTTGGGCTTTGTTCATGATTTTGAATATCGACTCAGCATCCAATCAACAATCTCGGACTTAGCAAAGTTTGTAACAATTTTACTTTATGTTTTGAAATAGCATGTACCTAGGTTGAGTCATTTTGGTATAAACTATTTTATATGCTTTCATATGATATGCAACCTCCCCAACCCAGCCTAAACATTATGGCCAGATCGTGAAGAGTACATAAGTCACCAAAATGACTACGTAACCCTACGAACCATTAAAACCCTAATTTGACTCACTTTGTAAAACCCACGATTGCACTTGAGTTAGTTTGGAAAATGTAATTTTATTAAGCCGTCTACTTTTAAGTCTCATTTTTATTATTGATAGTGACCTTTTTGGAAACCTGTTGTTTGTTGCTTTGTTTTGCCAAATTTTGTTATCTTTTATTGTAGTGAAAAATACTAATCATGTTAGGTTTTAATTAGGTCGAGTAACATGTGTTTTCCAATTATCTTATATTTTCAATGTGTTGAATAAATGCATGCATAAGCCCAAAACCCAAAACCACAAAGTACAATCCAAGATTAAGCTTTACAGTCCCAAAAATCGAATAAAAACTTAAGGAAAATTATTTAAAGTGAAAATAGTCAGAAGTCCATTGTACGTCCGTATGCTGGGTCCGGTCATAGTCTTGATCATTACCTAATAAGTTAAGACTAAGGCGTGAGCAGATAATGGCTCAGTGTAAGTCAACAATAGCATGAACAATAAACAATTACCTTACAATTCAGTGCATGATACATGTCAATAACATTTCAATAATGCACGTATATGTCATAAGTATGATGCAATGCAAAGGAGGATTCCTACCTAATCGTCTGCTACACACCACGAGTTACCCAAAACTCATTTTCCAATCACCAATCAATGTGAGCCGGGGCTCGATGTGGATAAATCATCAATACAATAGTGCAATTAAATTTCGAATAATTACGCAGACGAGTTGCAAGTAATTTTGTAGATTAACCACTTATAACAAATTGCAATTTAATACACTGCCAGTAGGTTGCGAATACACAATGTGGTTGCAGATTAAGGTTGTCATTAATGTGATAAATTCACCAATCCCCTCAATAATCCTGGTGTAGTGCATTGACAACAATAATGTAAATTTTAACTGCCGCCGGTACTCAATGGAACTCCTCCAGCAACCACAATAGCCCACCCGTGCAATTGCAATATGACATACAATCAATGAACAATTCATGCTATCATTATCAGTCATAGCACAGTGGCATGCTTAACATGCATATCAATAATCAGTGTCGGTGTACACTTTGCACACTTTTAGTTTAACAATAATATTAGCATTTAATTATGCTTTTAGTACATGCTCTGTAACACTCAGACTTAGTGAAGTCCTGAGTCTGGGCGTGTAGGTCAAAGGAAATTTAGTTGGCTTGATTCTAATCGCCTAATTGATGTTCCGGTACACTAGTAGGATGCATATGCAATAATGGAAATTTAAAGCCAAGAATGTCCTCTATAAAGTATGTGTAAATGTAGAAGGAGAAATTGGAAAAAAGATGTCAAAGGTTCGTGAGTGGTAAGGGATGTCACTAGGATTAAGGCGCACCCAATTAATTTAGTTAATGTGTAGGTTATACACTAATGAGATAGTTAGAAATGAATGATCAGGAAAATAAAAAATATGAAAAGATTTTGGATTTTTATACACGTTTCTCATATCTGTAAGCGACAAATGAGGGCAGACTTGAAAGTTTACTGGCATATGTCAAGTTTTATGGTAAAAGCAATGATTTTTACTCAGAAAGCTTTTGAAGAAAGGAAAGTTATCTTCTTCATTCTATTTAAAATAGCACAATTGCTACCTTCCTATAGTTCTTGATCAGGGGATTTTCGTACTTTGGTAAGACTAAAGATCAGAGTTCAAGTATAGGGTTGTTTGTTCACCCGAGGTAAGTGTTCTGGACTCACATGAGTTTCTCCTTTGAAAGTGAGCTTGCTTAAGTATAAATAGAAAGATGTAGAATTAAGTCATTGCATATAGTTTTTTTAGGTTTTAGATGAAAGTAAGAGTTAAGTTTTGACATTATTTTTATGTCTTACAAGCAGTGACCTTCAAGAGTCTGCTTGTGGCTGCGTGAACTTGGAGCCCAAATTGCTATGAAGGTTAACAGGTGAGTCCCTAAGTAGACCCTTGCAAATGTATTATGCATGTTAGAACCTTCTGTGAAAATGAGCTAAGAATGCATGATGTGATGATTCAGTGAGAAATGTATGCATGATGAACTTGAATGAAAGAATCGTATGGAATATAGATATGATCTCTGAGGTTAATGGTTAAAGTGTTTGGATGAGTAAAGTGTGGCTATGTGTGTGTTGAATATATGAACAATTTTGTTGTGAAAGAGTCTGTCAAGTATGAGTTTGCATGATGTGTTTGTGTCTGTCTACAGATTCGTCTAAAGGGGTCCGTCAGGATTAGCAACAGGAATCTTTAAAAGGAAAAGTCCATGGCACTCTGAAGACCATATATTGTAAGACCATGGCTGGGCCATGGCATCATATGGAAAATAATTAAAGGAAGGTTGGGTGAGTAGCAACAATGAGAGGCAAACCTCACGATGGTGAGTTTAGGTGAATCCCTATAGTCAAAAACACTAATTTTTGTAAAAGTGAACCTTTGTGGATATCTTTGTTAAAGGAAGCCTTTGTGTCTAATCTCTATTAAATGAAGCTTTTGTGGTGATCTCTCTTAAAGGAATCCCTTATGGCTATCTCTATTAAAAAGGATGCCCTTGTGGCTATCTCTGTTAAAAAGGATGCATTTATGACTATCTCTATTAAAAAGATACCTTTGTGGCTATCTCAATTACATGAATGCCTTATGGCGAAGTATTTTAAAAGAATGCTTTTGTGAGGGGACTCTAAAAGGAAAACCTCTGTGGCTATCTTGGGAAAGGAACACTTTCATGGCGTAATCTAAAGAACAATTCTTGTGGTGACTATCCAAAGAAGATACCTATGGGCGAACTTTGAATGGATGGCAAACATGGTGTGCTTAGAATTGGCAAGTGCGGATTAGCTCTGAAAGAAAAGCCAATATGAAAGGTTATGGAAAAATCTGTACAATCGATAGGGTCAAACTTATGAACAAGAAACGAATGATGAAATCCTTGAATAATAACTCTGGTAAAAGAGAGTTTTCTCACTAAGTTCCATTGAACTTACCCCTCTGTGTTTCATGTCTCAGGTAAAGGAGACGCCGGGTGGGATGGCGCTAGGGCTGTGCCAAATGAGTGGCGAAGTGGGCACTTATGCATACAGAGCAAGGGTTGCACAGGCGTGTTCGAGTTTGATAGAAACATTTAAAACAAGTCTTGAAAATTTGTTTATAAGCTTTATGATGGCTCAATTGTGTTGCCCAAAATAATCTAAGTTAGTAATATTACTTAGAGGTTAAATAAGTGGGACAGTATAAACCAATGTGATGTGCAATTATATTGTAAGTTCTGTACATAATGTATGCCTAAATGTAAATTTGACGGGCAACATTACTTAATAAGATGTATTTCTTTGAAAACTTGTATGTCCTAAGCTTGTATAAGTCTATAATAGTAATGTAACATTCAAGATTCGGATCCGGTGAATCGAGTCGGGTTTAAGACGTTACTGCAATCGCGAGACAAGTGATCCAAGCGAAGCATACATGCTAGAAGAGTCGAGCAAGCGAATCCTCGACCATAAGGGCAATATGGGATGATATGTTTGGGCTTAAAGATACAAATTTAATGACCTCGCCTAGCGATTAAAAATATAGCAAATTACTTTATGTTTTCATTAAAAATTTAAATTGTGAACCGCTAATGTTTAATGAAAAAATCTGATATTTACAGATTTTATTATATACCAAGTTTGTTTTGATGTTCCCTTAATTCTCCTGTTCCTATAAATTTCTTTCACGCATTTGTTTGCAAAGCGTTGTTACCTTAAGTAGAAACTTGTGCGAACCATATTGGTTATCTTATTAAAGTTCGCCGAACTATTATTACAGTTGTTAGTGTCATAGTGCGAACCCTAAACGTAGCGAACTACATCCATCGAACCCTTAACATATTTCGATAATATTACTAAGAAAAGGGCTCTGTGAACCAAGTTCGCAGGATCTAAGCACTTAGGATGAGTATGCGAACCTTATTTTGTTTTAAGACCTTATTGTTTTAAGAACCTTGTTCGCAAAGCTAACCCTATCTAGAAATACCTAAGAATCTTCAAGTGTGTAGCACTTAGCAAAGTCATTAGGTGAACCCCTAGTAGACAATAGGTGAACCCTTATGTGAAACTTTACTTGTTAAAATATGCAAACCCTTATTTGTAACGAGTTGTGACTAAATGAAACTTGGTTAAGTGTTATTAAGTGTTTTTACGTTCACAATATTCCATTGCATGTGAGTAACTTATGCATATATTGGTGTGATAGAGGTTAGGTTGGGATTTAATGGAGAGTCATTGTGGTGACTATTATGGCATTCCATAGCTCAGTCTTGGCAATCGAACTTAGTATAGGGTGTTACATTTGTTGTCACATCCGAAAAATCGAGTTAGTATAAATTCGGGTCAGTAAACCAAGAGTGGTCATGCCTGATTTTTTAAAAGTTATCTTTGCGCATTAGATAATAATAAGTATTTAGTCTAGTGTTTAAGTAGCGATGGATTTGTCCTTGAAGATCTGAATTCGAGTCTTTTCCCTCATATCATGTTCTATTTTGAGCAATTTTGCTTCAAAATCCTAGTTTGTGCCTTGTTAAAAAGAAATGCCGTTAGCATTTAACTAAGAAATTGAAGTGATCTAGTGGTTAAGCACTTAAGTAACTTTTAAGTGGCCCAAGTTCAAGTCTCCATGTGTCACGTGTGAATATGCTAAGCGAATTGTGCAAGTGTACATGTCAGATCAAGTAATAAAGTGATAAGTGAGATCATCTCCACAAGGATCGATTAAGTATAAATTGGGAAAATTATTATAAAGGAGTGTGATTAATGCTATGGCAAAAAAAAAATGTAGTGGTATTTAGGAGAATAACGATGTATAAAATGTGCACAACAAACTAGTAAATAATTAGGGACACTAAAATAGAGATGCTATAGCAAAGGTTAAAGGATATACGATGTTGACTTGGAAGGTTGGGATTACTGAGAATCTATCCTTATTAACCAATAATGCCTTGGAAAAATCAATCTCATTCTACTGCTCGGAGGAGATTTAAAATGGCTTGCTTCTTTCGAGAACAAGACCACGAGTTACCTCACCTAGGGCACTATATGTCTATAGGTTTTGAGTTTGGTTCCTACTACTATTCTTCTCCTTTCTGTACAGAATGCTGCTCTATTTCTAGAGTCTGCTATGAGTATTCTTTCAAGTTCTCACTCATATTATTCAATTTCGATCTAACTAGCCTAACCTTGTCAAAATTAGATTAATTTTATAAACATGTTGCATATTCACCTATGTCTAGAGATTACGCACATGCTATTCATAAATACCATTGAATGAAATTGTAAATTAAAACTTATCTAAGCAGTGGCCAATAACGGAATTAAAAATTTTATCTAGTAATCCCAACTCTATGAGATTTAACTCATGCGTTAGTGAATAAAATCTAGATTCAAAATAGCATTCAACATCATTTCCTTTAAATCAAGTTACTAAAAAACAAATAAAGAATTAAATGTAGAACTGAGGAAGATAACTTTCGCCTGTCCAAACCACAACTCCGACTACGAAATGTCTTCTAGTGACCAGGAGGGACTGCCTTCGTCTTCTCTTTTTGCATCTTTGCCCTTGTTGCAATCGCTACCCTCTATTTTCGTTTAAGGATTTCTCTTTCCAATCGTCCCTCTAATTGTCTACTCCTTTTTCTCCTCATTCTTGTTGGGTTTCATACATTTTCGTTTAGAGTAGGCCCATTATCCCATGATCCCATGATCTCATGATCCCATGATTTTTTCCTCTTTTTTAGGCTGAATTTTCTAGCATACGTACAACAGGGCTGATAATGGTTAAGTTTGACTGGGTCACTTCCTAGCATTGCCACGACATTTGTGTTGGCAAACTGTCTAGCCTTTTGCCATGACAAACCTTCAATCATTTATTCCTTTTTCCTCATTCTACGCCTACCACTCAATCAACAAACAAATCCTTCCCGCAAACAACAAAGTAACATATAATAGCATTTAAGCACAATCTAAGCTCTTCAATGTAATTTCCTAAAAACAATAATGGAAAATCCTAAAACACAACTAAACTTACCTAAGTATAGACAATTAACCAAGTCTAAAGCATAAAATGTAACTCGTTTCAAAATTTATCACCATGCTATCAATTATATTTTTAATTTTAATGCACAAAATTGGTAATCTTTTCCCATGCAAAACCGCCCACTCTAACGCATGTAACTCTTATTTTCAAATTGCTAAGTAACTCATTGTTTTTCAAATTTGAAAGGGTAACTGCCAAGGTAATTGTTTTTAATTCTCTCTAACATCTTTATCCCCCTCTTGATTGCCTTGTTTGATGAGTTTGACCTTGTGATCATCAGTCTCTCTCTGTACTCTTTTTTCATTTCTTTTGAATTTGTTTTATCTTTCCTCTCTTTGCTCCTCCTTTTCCACCACATTGTCCTGCCCCTTTTTGGTTTCTCCTCCTTGATTTTCTTTTATTTTTGCTCTATTTTACTATAACAAACCGAAACACCACCATGCAACCACCATATCGCCGTCATAAAATCACCATAGCACCACCACACCACCACTATAGCACCATCGTATTAGCACCCTTGCACCACTTCCAAAACTGATTTCTTTGATAGCTCTTCTTCTCTTATATTTTTTCTTTTTTTATCATCACTTAAACACTTTATTCTCTTTTTGTTGCCAAATCCTAAGATCATTTTGGGGTGTTCTTCAATATTTGTCATCATTGAATATTATTGATCCTCACATTGATTCTGATCAAACACAATAAAAGTGTTGCTCTTAGGTTTTTTTGAAATAAATTGAGCAAATCAAGTCCCTGCTCTTTTGGATCAGAAGTGAACAAGTTCTATTAGGATATAAAATTTGGATCACTAGAGGTGTGTGTTTTATACAAGTTTCATATATGATGTTTTGATTATGATTAACTAATTATCTTTACAAACATAAGGCATAATAAAATAACAAGTGAGTGACTATGTGGATTTGAGGTAAGTTATTCTTACTTAAACCTTATGGACATGATATAATATGTATTCTTATTATGTGATATTTTTATAATCTCATGTTGTGTAATGTCTTGGCTATTTGTTCGTTTTGAAAGAATGGATTTCCATGACAATTGAAATTTATGTGTACATGTAAGCATGGTTAACATGCCTATTATTTTGTAAATGAGATTGCATGCCATGATGCATTACATGGGGTTGGGACAAATTGTAAAGTGGAAGATGTGGCAGCTTAATAATCTACAAGTACTGGTAGCTTATCCACAAATGTGTTTTGGCAGCTTGTCTGCAAATTTGGTGGCTTGACCAGACTTGATTAGTAAACCATCATTATCGGGCAACCCGGGGTGGCGGGTTATTGTTGCTAGGCAACTCGGGATGACTTAATTGGTGGTTTAACCACACATCAGTTCTGGTGGCTTGTTCACAACTATGTGTATTGGCAGCTTGTTTGCAAAATTGATGGCTTGTCCACATATGTGTTGATGTGTTTTGGCTGGATGGGTTTTGGGGAACTCCTTTTGGTGTGAAACAGAGATGGGTAGGATGTTTTGAAAAATATAAAAAAAATTATTAAAATTTGCATTGACATTATCATGTTCATAAAAGTTTTTATATTTGAATAATATGTTTGTAATAATAATATCGAAATGTTTTATGCGATAATTGATATTTAGCTTGTTATAAAACTCACACTGAGCTTATTAGCTCACCCCTTAGTTTTCGTAAACTTTTCAGATAATACACGAGCGTAGGACTTGTATGTAATATATGGAGGAGTCTCTCGGATACAATTTTTTAATAAATTACATTATAAACTATTTGGTTTTTTTTTTGGACATTGGACTTTGGACAACTTTTTGGGTTATTTGTACTTTTGATATAATAACTGTTTTGCATGCATAATCGATGAACTTATAAATGTCTTAATTATTGTTTTTAGAACTTAAATAGTTTTATTTAATCTTAAATAACTTTTAAACTTAAAGTTTTCTAAGTATTTTTAAAAGTCTGCTACAAATTATTTACATCTAGACCATTTATAAGTAATGTTCAAAATTGATGCCACAAAATTCCTATTTAAATGATTTAAGATGATAATTCGATTTAATTAGTGAAAATTGCAAAAATAAACATGTTTTACTAAATTTTTTACAACAATATTAAATTATTGAGAAATCAATTCTAGGTTTTCATAAAAATAAGAAAAAGTTTTTCAACGATATTAATGTGGCTTTCAAAATTTGGTCATAACATCTAGGCTGAGTTTGGGGGTTACATTGTTGGTGTCAGAGCTAGCCTGGTTGGATTTGGTCAGAGCTCACCAGGAGGTCAGCACACCAAGTCAGCTAGCCCGACACTTTCGCCAAGTTTATAAGCCAATTGAAGTGCTATGTATAACTGTTGTTTTCTTGGGGTAGGTTACCTTTGTCCAATAGTTCCATTTTCCGGGAAAATGCTTCAAATTAGCTTCTATTACTCACCATTTTAAGTAAATTGTGCCACGAATGCACCTTGGCGAACTGCATTCACCTATGTGTTTTGGTTACCTCTGTTTGCCTATGTGTCTAGCGAGTTAAGTTTGCAAATATGTCTGTTAAGCCTAGGGTCTATAACTATATATGCTTAAGATTGTGTCTTATGTTCATTAGAGTAAGATGCCTCTTGGAAGAGTAAATATGAACTGGGTTAATGGAATTGCGGACCCTCCAGAGGGTGACAAGACTTTGACATCATCAGTGCAAACTCGCAGGGCAAGCGATCTGGACGAGAGTGTCGAACCACTGGTACAAGCCATGATGAGAGCGTTTCAATGATATGCTGGTGTGAACCAAGCCTCTGCCAGCCAAGGATTGCCACTGGATTGTTTGTGAGCTCTAGGTGGTAAGGAGTTTAATGGTATAAAAGGAACCGATTCAACAAAGGCGGAGTATTGGCTTGAGGGTGTAGAGAAAATCATTGAGTAGATGGCTTGCACTAAGGAAGAATTTTGGGAGGCACGAAGTCCTTTCTAACTGGCGAAATCCATCACTGGTGGAATACTACGAAGCAAGGGACTGTTACGAAAAAATTGACTTGGGATTTCTTCTTAGAGACGTTTAAGAAGAAATTCATGGGCGAGCAGTACATGGAAGCTTGCAAGAGAGAATTCATCAATTTGGTACAAGGCGAATTGACTGTGGTTGAGTATGTAGAAGATTTTTTAAGATTGAGCAAGTACGCGGTTGAAATGGTTTCACTAGAAAGGGATTGTAGTAAAAGGTTTTGTTTTGGACTGCACCATGCTATCCAACTCTGTTAGGTAGCCCATGATGTGGAAAGCTTTGATGGGTTGGTTGCTAAAGGTAAGGTTATTGAGGAAATAAGCACAGAAGCAACACAAGCTGCGACAAGGTCCAAGAAATAGATGCTTAGAAAGCATGGTCGAAGAGGGATCATAATTCACGTAATTCCAGAGAGAATGTCAAACATATTTTTTTACTAGTCCATTTGCAATAGCAGGGTAGAACCCAAGCTGAGAAAGGAGGTTCACATAAGTTGCAAAGTTGGCCACTCTGTGAACACTGTGAACACAGACACCCTGGTGAATGTTGAAAGCTTGTCTAAAGTTTTCAAGCAAATTGGTGAGTATTCAAGGATCACCACTTGTATGTACGAACTGTAATTTTAATCAAGAGCTTACTGTTTTGACCTAAGTTTCGAGAGTAAACCTTTTTTATTACTTTGTTTCATGAAATTATTTAAATATATGTTTTCCTGAATAGCGACATGTGAGCTCTATACTATGAGATCTATATGATTATGTGCTTTACAAACTCTATGCTAAGTAAAATTTTTTAAAATAACCTTCTGAATTTATTAGATATAATGAAATGCAGTAAGATTGTGAGTACTCACCTATATGTTTTATGTTTTGGGCGTTGAGGCCCTAGGACAGGCTGGAGAAAGAAGGAAATGTCAAGCTGAGCTCCATTCATTAGGACATGTTGGTGTGTTGGAGAGTGTTTATCCTTGTGCTACACTTATTAGACATGTTAAGGACTCATTGAGTCATTCTGAGGTGTTATAAAGAGATCCGATTAACCAACAAAATGAACAAGTGAATAAGAATGTAATTCCCAAGATACTATGTTTTTACTAAGCTATATGATTGTAATTAATTGTGAACTAGACTTTGCACAGGTATGGCAACGCCTAATTCGCAGTTGTGTAATCTTGCCTAAGGTTCTGCTTAACTTATGTTTCGTGCTTACTGTGTGGGTATTATTGTTTGCTATATGTTCATTGAGTTTGAAAGAACTCACACACTCTTTCCTAAACACCACAGGTAAGTAGATCGCAAGGTGAGTAGCCGCAAGACAAATGTTCGAAGCAAAGCATACATGTTGGAAGGGTAGAGCAAGTGAACCCTGGACCATAAAGGCAATATAGAATGATTTTTTTGGGCATAGAGATATGAATTTAATGACCTCACCTAGTGATTAAAAATATACCAAATTACTTTATGTTTCTCTATGTTTTCTTTAAAAAGTTAAAATGCGAACCAGTTTGTTAAATCTAAGTACTTAGAGGGAGTACATGAACCTTATTCTATTTTAAGACCTTATTATTTTACGAACGTTGTTTGCAAAGCTAACCCTATTTAGAAAGACCTAAGAATCTTCAAATGTGTAGTCTTTAGAAAAGACATTAAGAAAACTCCTAGTAGACAATAGGTGAAGCCTTATGTGAAACTTTACTGGTTAAAATATACGAACCCTTATTTGTTGTGAGCTGTGACTAAATGAAGCTTGGTTAAGTGTTTTTATTAAGTGTTTTACCTTCATGATATTCTGTTGCATGTGAGTAACTTATGCATGTATTTCATATTTACATAGTGGTGTGATAGATGTTAGGTTGAGATTTAAAGGAGAGTCACTGTGGTGGCTAATATGGAGTTCCATAGCTTAGGCTCGACGATCAGACTGGGTATGAAGTATTAGGAAAATAGAGTTTGCCAGGATGGCAAATAAGAAGCCTATCTGGGCATAAAAAGGGGGAGATTTCTGTATGAATCGTGTGAGAAGTAGGATGAAAAAAAAATTCGGGCACATTTGGAAGTGCGAATAAGCGTGTTAAATAGAAAAAAATTTCCAAAAGGCAAAAGTAGAGAAATTGATTAAAACAAATTAAACATGGCATGTGTGGAAGGAAGGGGTAATTCCTTAAGAGATACTGGTGAACAAGCATCTGCAAGAGTTGATGCAAAATCATAATTGGCTAAGAGTACATAACAATTCAACGGTTTTGAAATTTCTAGTGAAATTTATAAGGAGGTAACCAAAGAGAATCCGTCAAGGATCACCTTGAGGGGATGTCTGCCCAATATGTCTAATTGGTAAAGTCCACCAAATATCTACAAAGAAAGAGAATGTCTGATTAGGACTATATATAAAGGGAAAGTTCGCAAGAGCTATCATATGAGGAAGCCTGTTGAGGACTACCTTGGGTCGAAGGTCCACTTGAAATAGCGGAAGAAACAAAAATCCATCATTATTATATAGCGCAAGAAAGATCACGTGGGACTACCAAATGCGAAAACCGCTAAGGGCTACTGATTGCTTTCGTATGTACCAATGTCCAGAGTAGAAATCTTGCACAAAATATGTTAAATAGGTGATGCCCACAAGTATATGGGTCAGGTTGTAATATAGTTACAACAAAGTAGGTCAATATTCCAAGGATCGTGCCCAATGTAACACCCCTTACCCGAGACCGTTGCCGGAGTCGAGCACGAGGCGTTACTTGACTTAACTTACTAGATCGGAGCATAAAAATTTGCTTTTAAAAAAAATAATTCACTTACATTCATTCAATATATCCCTAAAAAGAACCTTCAAGACCCTAAAACATGAAACGGAAATGGTTCGAGTCCAAACCGGGAGCATTAAAAATTTTCTGAATACTTAAACAAATCAAAATAATTTATTTCACTATTCACAATAAAACTGTCCACCTGCGTAATAGTCACTAATTTAATTATAACTCAAGTTACGAAACTTGAAATTTAGATCTATAAATTTTCCCTAAAACTAGACTTATATATCTTCTTACCATAAAATTTCCAGAATTTTTGGTTTAGCCAAATAGTACAGTTTATTCGTTAAAGTCTCCCCTGTTTCACTGTCTGATGGTTCTGACCCCTCTCCACTAAATATTAATTATCTCATTGTATAGAATTCATATAATGTTTTCATCTCTTTATTTTGAAAATAGACTCACTAAGAAATCTAGAAATATAAATTATGACTCATAATTCTTTCTGTACAATTTTTAATGATTTTCTAAATTCAGAACAGAGAACTTCAAAAAACCATTCTGACCCTGTCTCACTAAAATTAAAATATCACAAAATATAAAATTCTTTTGCGTACATCATTTCTTTCATATGAAAATAGACTCGATAAACTTTAATTATATATATCATTTACTCTTTAATTTCATTTATACTATCCTTGGTGATGTTTCAAAATCACGTCAATGCTGTTGTCCAAAAACTGTTCCTTTGCAAATTTTTACTCTTTTATAATTTCTTTGTATTAACTATCATTTAGGCATACATAACACCAAAACATGTTCTTAAATAGCCATTTGAATAGCTAATCATTATCAAATATTTACATGCTATTCATTAGCTATATCATAAGGACACACACAAAATAAGTAAGTCCCTATACATGCCATAACTTAATCATTCGAATCATAAAATACTGAGATGTCTTTTGATAGTGTGAAACGATCTCTAACGTCTTCACAATCCCCGAATTAGCTTGGCGATACTATAAAAAAAAGAAGGAAAATAAAGGGAGTAAGCGTAAAGCTTAATAAGTTTACAAGCAAATAAATAACAACATTTATCATAAATAATTATACTCATAAATTATATATCATCAAGTATCATGATCTTTACTTTCTTCTTTCCTTACTCTCTTACTTGTTTACTTACTTGCTTACTTAAATAACTAATGATTATAACTTACTCCTCCCTTGCTGAAATTTCTTTCTCAATTGATAACTGAGATATTCTTAACCCTTATAACTCACCTGAATCTATTTTTTATGCTTTTACCTGAACTTTCATGTAACATAGTCTATTTACTAGCCCGTTGAACTACTTGGAATACTAAGGATACTCGGGTCTCCTGTCTGATAATAACTTGCCAAAGCCATGTAATAGACATGGCCTTACTTGAGATGTTTCCTGTACTGCCAATGTCATACCCCAGATATGGTCTTACATGAGAGTTTTCATATCGGTGCCCATGCCATGTCCCAGACATGGTCTTACGGGGGACCTCTAATCTCGGTGCCAACGCCATGTCCCAGACATTGTCTTATGTGGGACCTCTCATAACCTCAATAATACCAATGCCATGTCCCAAACATGGTCTTACATGGGGTCTCATTCCCTTAATGTCATGACATTTGTATCCGATACATTCCTAAGTTTCAACGGGACTTTTTAATACTGATTCTCTGTCATCTCATACTTGAGTCAACATTAAATAATTTCATGAAATAAATACATAATTTCTGGAAAATTAACATCATCAATAATAATTATTGAAATATTGCATTTATTTACCGTAAACTTACCTTGGTACAAAATACGATCAAATCTAGCGACTTAGTCCTCAACCATTTTCTTTCCCGGTCTAACTCCTGATTTTTTTCCTCTTGATCTATAATAAAAAATTTAGCTTATTTAATACTCACATTCATCAAAACAGTCCTTGACTCAAACTTTGGCAAAATTATGATTTTACCCCTAAACTTTTGCATATTTACACTTTTTCCCCAAAGCTCGGAAATTAAACTTCATCCATTATTCATATTTACACTTATGAACATTAGGTATTTTTACCGATTATGTCATTTTACTCATTTTCACTTCAAACCGCTTAGCAAAAGTTTAACATAATCTCAAACTTCATATTCTACCATAAAACATCAAAATAAATATATTTCACCTATGGGTATTTTTCAAAACATGAACCCTAACATGAATTAATGGTGGAATAAGCTAAATCGAGCTACGAGGACTCCAAAAACGTAAAAAAATTAAAAACGGGGCTTGGATGCAGTTACTATGAGCTTGAGAAAGTGAAGAAACCCTAGCTATGGTGTCTCTTGAAATTTTAGCCCTCTGGAGAAGGTGAGCACATTTTGCCATCTTTTTCCCTTTTTAATTCTTTTTATTACCAAATGACTAAAATCCCTTCATTAAAACTTTAGTTACTTTTATCTATGCATGCCCATTTTTGTCCATGAAAATCTAATTGTCTATTTACCATTTAATGACCTCTACTTTAATTATGCACTTCAATTAAATCCTTTATCATCTAAAACTCATATTTACCCACTTTTGCAATTAAACCCTAATATGCAATTCAGACATGTAATCGCTGAAATTTCTTATCAGTATTCTACCACATGCATCCAATCAATCGGTAAATCATAACAATTAATCACAATAAAATTTTCTATCTTGGATTTGTGGTTTCACAACCACTTTTCCGTTTAGGCCCTATTTCGGGATGTTACACCTAAGGGAGGCGAGCAATAAATTAATCCTAATCTAAACAAAAATAGATCTAATTAGTACTTTAACTAAATTATATTAAGAATAAATATAAATAGAGATTTTCGTGGTTTTTATAATAATAAGGACAATAATATAAATAGGGAAGCATTGGGAAATCGATATGTAAACTCTATCAAATCTGAGCATGAGTGATTAGCTTACTTCAGTAATTATAACCAACTGTTGTTTCGGGCTTCCCGTTCAATAAACTACTCGTTACCCTAGCTTGATCTTTCAATTTTCCATTAGAATAACAAGCCGTACTTAACTCTTGACCTCACAGTCCAAACCGGTTCGGGGCTATGGTGTTTACGGATAGGCCAACCAATTTTGGGTTAATTCCCACCTAAATAACTTCTTAAGGTTGTCAGGCCTAGGCTTTATGTTCTTCCTCTCCCAAACAATTGTTTCATTAAGAAAACCCTACAAAATAGTTAGTTAATCATACCTCCACTCGCTAACCCCCTTAAAAGGATTAGTTCCTCATAGATCTCGTAAAAATCATAAAACTGATATAAAAAATAAACATGAATAACGATTCAAGAAAATATAGTTTAGAAGAATCCTAAACTGTATTGAAAATAATGTCGAATCAACACAGACTTAATTGAGTTCCACAGATCGGATCTCCTAACAAAAGCAAATAACAAAACTAAAACTAATCCTAAAGCCTAAGAAAAGAGAAAACTAAAGACTAAAACTATGAAGAAAATTATACAATATGAAAAACTGTCCCTAACATGTGTTAAATGAGCCTATTTATAGAATTAGAATGGTCGTCATCTTTAACCTTAGGTCAGCTACTATTCTTCTACTTTAATGTTTGATTGTGTGGGCTAAAATGCCCCTAGCTCGTAAATATTTCCCATACAGAGTCAATGTCGTGACACACCAATTCTCGTGTCATGACATCGAAGGCAGTATGGTCATCTTTAGGGTATCTTCAGGGGTGTGTCATGACATCGTCAGGCTGTGTCACGACACTGAAGGCAGTCTTGAAAGCCTTCTATTCTGCTCCTTATGTTGTGACATCCATCACTCTGAGTTTCAACACAGTGAGTGGTATTGAGTTAGCACACCTTCTAATGGTCTCCTGCACACTCACAACACTTATTAGCTCACCTTTAGGTCTCATTCGACCCCTAAGGTCAAGAAAAGACTCAAATTACACAATTTATTAAATTTAAATAATGTAATGAAAACTTAACTAAAACATAACTAAAGTGCTTCTATTCAAGCTCTTCAATTGAGAAAACCAGTTTAATCTGCAACACCAAATTACGACAGATCAAAATACCCCACACTTAAGTCATTGCTTGTCCTCAAGCAAGGCAAACAAAAACAGTAAATGAAAAGATGACCCTTGAGCAAATATAGTACAACTGTTAGCTTTGGATCACATGACTAAGCCTCTCATATTTACACATAATCTTGGCATGATATATAGCCGACTTACCATTTTTAATATCAAACACCTAAGTTTAGTATATTACAAAGCATACAAGCAATAAGGGTTTCAAATGCAGGGATCCATCAATAGGTTATACATGTAATTTGATTATCCTAGTAGAATACAAACAATCGTAAATGCAATTACTCAATATGATGTCAATTCATAAACAAGTCTACCTAGATCAGATAGGGCTTTTCAGCTTGTAACGTTTTGACATTCAGGACAAGTATGAAATTCAAGAACAGTAAGCATCAAATAGTTTCAAGCACAAAAATATTTTGGTACATTGTATTGTTCCCTATTGTCCCCCTTAATGACCTTTACCTGTCACATCCCAATAACAGGGCTAGTAGAATCGGGATAGTAAATCGATAATTGGCGAATCAAAAATCGTAATAAAGTTAAGTCATTAAAATAATTAGGATTTAATTAAATAAAATATTAAAATAAATAGAATTAATAATTTTAGGTTAAGAAATTAAAATTGAGTGTTCGAGAATTAATTTGGTTAAAACAGAATTTTAAAAAATCAGGTTTGAAAATGATTGAAAAAATGTGTTTTAATTAAACTAAGGACTGAATTAAAAAACAAAGGAAAATTGGAAGTTTTTAAAATGATTTTTTCCTTTTATTTTAAAAAACACTGCTCATCTTCATTCTTTAACAGCCCCCACCATCTCCTTCCCTGCCATTCTGCATCTTCTTTAACACTTTTCCAAATACCAAATCAAAGCTTTTCTCCCCGAAATTAGTTAATACTCATGTTTTTAACCTCAATTTCTCCAAAGTTCTTCACACGTTCAAAACTCGAATTAGCTTCATAGCTCGTTGATTTTTCAAAATTGAGGTAACATTCTAACTTTTCATGATCAAACTAAGTGTGTTAGCTTTTCAAATTGAGTTTTAATCGATTAAATCATGATATCAACAAATCATTTGATTTTAAGCTTGAAAATGGTGGATCTCATTCGATTAAGGTATGTTGCAGTTTCAAAGCTATTTTCAACTTATTTTGATCCTATTAAAAGGTTTTAAAGTCTATTTTAAAGATGTTTAAGGAATTCAAAGGATTTGGACATTTTCCCCTTTTTAATAAACATGTTTAGCTTGATTTTTCTAGAAAAATGAGATCCGTGTAATTGACCTAAATTGAAGGCTTAATTATGTAATTAGATAATATTTAGGATGTTTGGAACTAAAATTAAGGTTTAGAAACTAGATTTGAGTGGTGAAATCATATTTTCGACAAAACTAGCTTATTTTCGGTAAGTATAATAGATGAGTTGTGGTTTGTATTTTTTATATGATTTAAATGTGTTTGATGTTGTTTATAATGTTTTTGCAATGTATTTAATGTGAATGAAAAGTGCCAGACTCTTTGGAAGCTTCCACGAGCAAGGAAAAAGGGAAAGAAAAGCTTGGTTGTCATTGTTGTGCAAGAGGTATCGATAAGGTGAGTGGTTGGGTGTGCTACAATTAAGCACAAATTAAAGTGTTAAAGGGGAGCTTCGGTAGCCTAATCATCTATACTAAGTTCCATGAGTAATTGTTTCTACTTAATTTAATGATGATTTGCAAATGATGCTTAAATGTGATATGTTATGTGATGTATATTGATATGACAATGAAAATGTTATGTGTTTAGGATTGAATATGATATGAGACTTGAAAATGTGATATGAACATGAGTTGTGTGATATGTGAAAGTGTGCATAAAATAGTAAGTATACATGTTTAAGAGGATGTGTTTGGAGGGTATATTTGGTTGTGTTGGGAGGCTATATTTGGTTGTGTTTGGAGGGTAAATTATTTGTGTTTGGAGGCTATGATTGGTTGTGTGGGTGATAGCTTTATGCTACACATTATATTGGTCGTATCTAGAAATTGGGTTATTCCTTGTAATATATTTTTTTATATATGCTTCATAATTACATTGTTCCAACATATCAATGTGAATGCTATGAATTATGCTTCAGTGCTTACCATGATTAATTGTGATTGTATGCTTTCTTTTAACATTGGATATTGTGATTACTTGTGGCAATCTTTGAGCACTTACTAAGCAAATAATACCCCCTACCCATATTCATCGCCGAAATAGGGTATGAGGCATTACCAGGTTTTACCGAATAAATTTTTCGCAAAATCCCAAAGTTTTTTTTTTAAATTCAATATAACCCCTTTTACAAGTATCTAATCTTCCCTGCAATTTTAAATAGAGACCAATCCAACACAACCAATCAATTTCAACATATTTTCAAGATAGATTTAATGTATTCATAAGACAACCTCATCACATACCAAAACCAAAATTTGTTAGCCATACCAATGGCTAGCCGTACATTCATTTCACATTAACATTTACTTTACTAGCTTATACATGCCATTGATTTCCAAAATAAAGTTTCTTTATATACCGAGATCTTGAGGTTGATAGTGTGATACGTCTCTGACCGAATCCGACCTCCGAGCTCTTAACACTACAAAACAGGGGAAAAAGAAACAGGGTAAGCACATGCCATTGATTTCCAAAATAAAGTTTCTTTATATACCGAGATCTTGAGGTTGATAGTATGATACGTCTCTGACCGAATCCGACCTCCAAGCTCTTAACACTACAAAACAGGGAAAAAGAAACAGGGTAAGCACTTTGTGCTTAGTAAGTTCATGTAACAAGAATTATACTTACCTAATATTTTCAATACAATGCAATAAACATTCATACACCCATTCCATACATTATTCCCCTATCATGCACAAACTCAAAATTCAAATTAGTCCAACAATTTCCATGTATCAATAATTTATACCATGATTAATGAGCTCATTAATTCCATGATTTCCATTTCCTTGTTATTTTTCCATATTTATCCCGTTAAACTTCTCGAAATTTTGATAAATTTTTATGGGGCACCTAAGTGTACAAATCCGGGTCCGTCAATTCATATTCATGTGTACACATTTCCATTTCAGAGAGCACACTCCCACGAACCTCATCCTTACAGCGGGATTACCAGTCCAGGCTAAATCCCCTGTAATATACACTCATAGAGTATTGTCGGGATTACCAGTCCAGGCTAAATCCCCTGCAACGATAATTACTCTAATGAGCTTGGATCTGAATTACCAGTCCAGGCTAAATTCAGACCCTAATTAAGATTACCCATCCGGGCTAAATCCATTTTCCACATATTTTTCGGGATGGCTATATCAGGATAGGATCACCCGTCCGGGCTAAATCCTTTTTACCGTCAATTCCTTTTCAAAGATCCATCGAATTTTCCTTCCATTCAACCAGGATTTCTTCCCCTTTTTATCAAATATATCAATGTTTCATCAATTTTCATACAATGAACATTCAAATAATATTCACATCAATAACAAACATTTCAAGCATTTAATAATATAATTCAACTTACACGAACTTACCTCGATACTTTTTCGTAAACAAAAATCTACTAATCCCGAACTTTTTCCTTTCCTCCATCTAGGTTCGTATTTGAATTTTTTGGATCTAAATAAATAAATTTAATCATTAATCTAATACATTTCATGTTCATATGTAACATTCTCCATAATTCCATTATTATTTATAGTGCATTCAAAGCAGTCTCACTGCGTCAGAGTCACTAAATTATTTATATCTTTAGCTACGGAAATTCAAATTAAGATCCTCTAAATTTCCCCAAAACTATACTCACATATATTCTTACCATAAAATTTTTAGAATTTTTGGCTTTTCCAATAAGTATAGTTTATTCTTTAAAGTTTCCCCTGTTTCACTGTTTGACAGTTCCGACCCCTCTTCACTAAAAATTAATTATCTCATTTTACAAAATTTGGATGATGTTTCTGTTTATTTCTTCTGAAAATAGACTCATTAATGATTCTAATCATATAAATTATAACTCATAATAATTTTTTTACAATTTTTAATGATTTTCCAAAGTCAGAATAGGGGAACCTGAATTCATTCTGACCTTATCTCACAAAATCTATTATATCTCATGATTTACAATTCCATTGCTTACATCGTTTCTTTTATAAGAAACTAGACTCAATAAGATTTAATTTCATATTTTATTTATCCTCTAATTCAATTTCTAAAATATTTGGTGATTTTTCAAATTTAACACTGCTGTCCAAAACTGTTTTAGTGCATGATGTTAATTACCATTTTTCCCCTAGGCTTTCAATAAATGATAATTTCATCCCTACTCAATTAACCTCTCAATTGAGCTGATTTTTCTCATTTAACACTTTATTATATCACTTTAAACTATTTTATAACCTTTGGAAATCATAATTTTAGCACTAGAGTTTAATTCCAAACTTTTTCACAATTAAGTCCTACAAATCAATTTCTATTGAAATTACTTAATAAAATCATCACATAAACAAATTAAAGCTTCAATTTCATGCTATTTCATCATAAACTTCGAGCACATATTCATAGCAACTTTCAATTTCATTCATAAAATTAAAAACTAATGAATTTAGTAATAGGACCTCGTTGTAAAAGTCTTAGAAACACAAAAATTACAAGAAAAAGGCAAGGATATAAACCCTTAGGACGTTTTTGGCTGATGAGAATGCAGAAAAATAAAGAGAATTCTAGATATTCCAATTTGGTCCCATTTTTATGTTAGTAAAATTTGTTATTTTCCCTCATTTCACTAATTCTCCTAATTTTTCTCAGCTTATGCCACCCAAAATATCTCCTTTTGGGCTTATTTAGAATTTATGTCCATCCTCATTTAACAATTGAGCTATTTAATCATTTTAGTAACTTTTACACCTTTTTCAATTTAGTCCTTTTCACTTAATTGACTACCCAAATATTAAATTTTTCTAACGAAATTTTAATACCATATTACTAACATTTCATAAATATTTATAAAAATATTTCCGACTCGGTTTTACAAGATCGAGGTCTCGATACCTTGTTTTTACCCAATTTCATCAATAATTTCTTTTTCTAACTAACCACAAAATCGGTAAAATTTTTTTATCGATATTTTCATACGATTTTCCTATCATATCAATATTCATGCAAAAATATTAAAATAAATTTCTCTTTAAATCGAATTTGTGGTTACGAAACCACTGTTCCGATAACCTTGAATTTAGGCCATTACAAAGCTTGAAAAAGCTGACACTCTTTTATGTTTAACAATGCAGAGATATAGCTGAATCGAGGAGAAGTGAGGTACCAAGTGATCCAAAGCAAGGAAATTTACCTTGAGTACAGTTGATGTGTTTCCAACTCAATAAGGAAGGCAATGTGGGACTAATCAAGAGGGTTTTAAACTTGAACTATTAATGGTTTATAACTAGACAATATGGACGATTTAAATGGTTTTTAGAACTTTTGAAATTGGTTCAGACAAATGTTTTCAACGGAGCTCTTTGAAATTTACATGACTTGGTTTTGTATATTGAATTTTAATATGATAACTTCAATTTCTTTAAATGGTTTTATTGGATATTTTGAATAAAATTTTGATTTAGTCTTTAAACTTTGTTTTGAAATTAAATGAGTTTTAAATATCGTTTTTAGCTACAATTTTCTCCAATGGGTTAAAATAAATTACCCACGACACTTGTGGGATTAATTTTATGATTTACGTGTTTATCATTAATGTTGTTTAAAATTATGATTTTACCTCTGGTGCTTTTCGTTATATTATGACAAACGAAGCATGATTAGGATTGTTTGTTTAAAAAATAATATATTTAAGCATGTTTTAGATGAGTATGATGGTTGTTTTGTAGTGTGTTGGTTGATCGGTAAGGAAAGTCACATAAGTGGCTAATGTGACATTCTGAATTCGGGTCGGCCCATTTCGGCCGAGTTTAGGGCACCACATTACTCACTCACCGACTTATTCCACCTTCTTTTTTTCTCCATATAAGAAGTCACAACATAATATAGCAACTACGACTAGCTCACGAGTTTTTGTGCACTAATGAAATTTTTTTTCTACTTTTGTGATTTTGTCACAT
Organism: Gossypium hirsutum; assembly: GCF_007990345.1. Classification (NCBI taxonomy): domain Eukaryota; kingdom Viridiplantae; phylum Streptophyta; class Magnoliopsida; order Malvales; family Malvaceae; genus Gossypium; species Gossypium hirsutum. The sequence goes on from NC_053442.1 coordinate 26,862,898, forward strand.
TATTTCCTTTTTCAGTACGTCTCACTCACAAATGCTTTTATTTTTCTTTTTCAAGTACTTTTTCTTCTTATTTTTCTGTTTCTTTTGTATTTTTCTTTTGCTTGGCACATAATGGCTAACCTATAATCATTATATCACACTGTTTTTTCCTATTTCGCTTTTATTTTTACAAAATTCGCCTTGATGCATTTACTTAACCCTCAATATGCATGACCAGACATCTATAGTTGTGCAGCTCAGGACGAAGGAAAAAGGGTAAAAACAAATTAGCATTTTTGGTTCGGATTTTGTATAAAGGTTCATCGGGAAATGTATTTTGGCTCAAATATATGTACTAAAGATGAATAAATAGGGTTAGATTTTTGGCTCTGGGTGTATACCAAACAATGCCTTAGGTCATCCTAGGCATCTCAATATTCACAAATTTAATCCATCAAACAATCATAAATTCAACAATATATCACACATACTAGCATGCTCGTTTCCTTATATTCTTTATATCCTTTGGTACATTCAATTGCTCAATGCCTATTTACAGTATAATATATAGAACTTAGTAGTCTAATAATAAAAAAATTTCGTCTAGTATCATGTCAAATTTATAGTAAATGCAATTAACCTGTATACATGCTCCTAACCAATCACTTGTATTTTTACAAGGTCAAGCACACATTTGACAATAGAAATTAAAAGAAAAGCGTAAAAGATTAAAAACAAGTTTCCTATGTTACCCCCACACTTTAGATAGCACATTGTCTCTAATGTGCACCACTATAGATAGGGAAAGAAGTTACCCGATTAATCATGACATTTCCATAATCTAATAAAGTGTGCTTCCCTATTTTGTTCATTACAAACTCGTAAATGGCGTGCTTCTTTCATGTGAGGTTCATACATAGAAAACTTGAAACAACAAAGAAAACAAATATATACAAAATCTATTGTTAACCTATTCCTAAAAAATAAAAATTGTCCAAAATTAATTATAATCCAAAAATAAAAATAAAAAGTTTGGGCAATCATCATCTTCCTCAATATCCATCTCATCCCCTTGCTCTTCACCTTCGTCATCTTCGCTATCCTACATTTCCTCACTTTCTTTCTCTTCTACTTTATGATAGGAATGTATTGGACCAAACATCTCTGGCGGATAATTTGGTATTCTCATATTGTTCTATCGCGCATATTCTTAAAAAACAAGGCTCGTTTCTTGCATCCATCTTATCATCTATTCTATTTGTGGAATTCTACCTTAGCCAATTTCTTTGTGAGATCTCAATTTTACTTTTCGTTTGAGCGAGGCCAGGATTTTCATTTTTTCTTTTCGGTGTTGGTTCCAATGCCTTATTTGTTTTCATTGAAGCTCAGTATATTGCATTTATACTATATCCCCTATGATACTTTTGGTTGGCTCATACTGTTCAGTAGTTGCCATTGGAACTATTTTTCTTTTACACAAGGTCGTCACTAAGTGGAGGAAGAAAACCCCGACTTTTTGACAATTAATGCACCGCTTCATATTATGGTGGATCCAAGTCCTTATACACACATGTTTCTTCTACAAAACAACATATAGCAAAATAGCTCGAAAAGTATTGACATTAGAGACATTTAAAGTAGGATTAATTCGGGTGCATAAAAATTGTATCAACATCTTTGCAACTGGAAACATAATTGCTTGATTAAAGGAGATGGGGATGTCAGTACCAGGGTGACATTTCCATTCACATCTAACTCTCTTAAATAGTTTATAATGTTATCCATATTAATATCTCTAAAATATTCTAAATCAATTTCTTCCAGAAAATTAGATTCATATATAGAGCGTTATGAAACTCACAAATCGCTCTAAGGGTGAAAAACACCTCTTTCCCTTGTACCGATATACTTTCCCATTTGGCAGCTTTTGGTCTCTTAGACTCTTCGTCCCTAAAAGATGCATAGAATTCTTGTACTACTGGGACTACGACAGAGTCTTTAGGGGTTAAGCAAAAGCTTTCCCACTTATTGTATTGAGCCAAGGTCCAAATTTCCCAACATAAAATCTTTGATGGTTTAAATCCATGTTCCTGTATAAAAAATTTTCCTTGAACTTCTAAAAAACATTCTCGACATTTGGGTTTGAAAAACTTAAAGGTTTTGTCACCATCGATGGTTCGGGCTCGCTAGTTCTTCTGGCTTTTCGAGGAGGCATTTTTGATAAAAAAATTTTAACTAGAAAATTTAACTAGATATCAAGCTATATATTTCAAATGTAATAAAACAGTAAAATTCTAAGTTAGAACTTTTAACCTTGACTTGAAAGCTCGTTACTCTGTTCAAAGGTTTGTTCCAATCTCCTTTATGAATCTGGATTGTTTAACCTATACTTAAAAAAAACAAAGAGGAGAAGAAATATTGTAGCAAAATAAAGAGGAAAGAGAGGAAAATATATTTTAAGGTTTAGGGGTTTTGAGAGGCTGTTGAGAGGTTTTGAGGCTAATGAATGGTTAAAACAATTTTTAAAAAAATTTAGGTTTAATTTTTTTGTATTTGATCCTTAAAAATCAGGTTAAAACAAGGGTTAAGCCATCGAGTTGCATGATGGGTTGGGTCAACCCTATAAAAAATTGCAACAATATCGCAACAAATGGGTTCCGTCTCGCGACACCCCTTACAAGATATCGATGTCGCGACATCGGGGTTCAATGTCAGGACACACTTTGATATTTCAAACTTTGGGGTATACTGATTACTTTGCCATGACACAGAGGTACTGTGTCACGACATCGAGCTAAATTACTCAATTTCTTGAACCTATTAGTGGTGTCGCGACATAGAGATTATGTGTTGCGACACCAGCTCTATTTTGACTGTTCTTCTCGAATTTCAAAGTGTGCAGAGAAAATATAACCTACTTTGGGGAAAGATTAAATCCTAATATAAATGATTCCTAGTGTACTTCCCCCATGCTTTAGAGCACTAGCCGCCTCCAAACGTACGAATGTCCTAAGTAGAAATCCTGCACAAAAAATGTGAAAAAGTGGTATTTGTAAGTATACGGTTCAAGTTGTTGTATAGATAAAATGGAGTAGGTAAGTACTCTTAGGATCGTACCCAAAGGAGGTTAGCACTAAATTAATTCTAATTTAAGCATAAATAGATCTAATTAATACTCTAATTGAATTATAGTACGAGGAATTAAAAGAATGATTTTTAATAAACTATACTAATAATAATCAAGGTCATAATAGAAAATTACATGAATGAAAAGAATGAAATCAAATAAGAAAATATATATCAAATCTGGGTATGGGTGATTAGCTCGCTTTGGTAATCGTAATCAACTGTTGTCTCAAGTTTTTTTGTTCAATCAACTAGTCAATACCCTAGTAGGATCTTCTAATACGTCCACTGAAATGCTAAGTCGACAAGACCTACTTATCTTCTAACCTCACAGTCCACTCCAGTTCAGGGTTTAGGTGTTCACGAATAGGCCATATCAATTTTGGGTTAATTCCCACCTGCATGACTTCCTAGGGTTGTCAGGCGTAGGGTTTAGATTCTTCCTTTCATGAAGAACTAATCCATTAAGAAATCCCTACAAAATAGTTACTTATTCATACCTCCTCTCTCTAATCCCCCACAGGAGGATTAGTTTCTCATGGATCTAGTAAACAATATAAGCTGGGCACATTTCCCAACAATCTCCCACTTGCCCTAGTGAAGTAAATGTGTCATGTTTTGCATTCCCATATCCTCGACATGTTTGTTAAAACTCCTAGTTACAAGAGTCTTAGTAATTGAATCTGCAAGGTTATTTTCTTAAGCTACTTTCACCATATTTACAATTCTTTCAACTACTATCTCTCGTATCAAGTGATATTTTCGATAAATGTTTTATCTTCTATTATGACTTCTCATTTCCTTGGTATTCAATATTGCAACACAATTATCACAATATAGTGTTATAGCTTTTTCAATACCAAGAATGACTTCAAGATCGATTAAGAACTTTCGAAGCCATATTATTTCTTTCGTTGTCTCAGAAGCAACCACATACTCGGCCTCCATAATAAAGTCGGCAGTGCAATTTTATTTTACACTTATTCATACTATGGCTCCACTACCTAGGACGAATACATTTTTTCATGTCGATTTCATTGAATCTTTATAGGTTTAGAAGTTCGAGTTTGTATATCAAATAGGAGTAAGGTTCTCCCTATAATACAGAAGCATATAATCCCTGGTTCTTTTAACGTACCTTAATATATGCTTTACAATTTACCAATCCCTGAGACCAGGATTTGCCTGATATGGACTAACCATTCCTACTGTGAAATAGATATTTGGACGAGTGCAAAGCATCACATACATAATATTTCCAACTACCGAAGCATATGAAACCTTACTCATATGCTCTCTTTCTTATGTTGTCTTAGGACAGTCATCTAAAGAAAGATGACAACCTGATGCGGTCAACTAAGCACCCAGCTTCGCATCGGTCATTGCAAAGCATTCTTGTACCTTATCGATGTATAAAGCTTGTGATAGAGCTATAATTTTATTCTTTCGATCCCCAAGGATTTGAATTCGAAGAATATAACTAGCTTCACCCAAGTCCTTCATGCTAAACTATTGAGCTAACCATAGTTTAATCGATGACAATTCTCTTACATCACTTCTGATAAGTAGAATATCATCGACTTACAAAACGAGGAAGACCACATTTTTTCATTTATACGCTTATAAACACAAGGTTCATGAGTGTTTTACTCAAACCCAAAATTCTTGACCATTTGATCAAATCTTTTATTCCACGAGTGGGACGCCTGCTTAAGTCCATAAATGGATCTTAGCAGTTTGCAAACTTTCTCATTTCCTTTGACAACATAGTTAGTGGGTTGAATCATATAAATGGTCTCATCAAGATAGTCATTCAAGAATGTTTTCTTGACATCTATTTTCCATATCTCGTAATCGAGAGAAGTGGCAATGAATAAGATTAAGCGGATAGACTTGAGCATGGCTTCCAGAGAGAAGGTCTCATAGTAATAGATGTTTTCTTTCTATTTGTAGCCTATCCATACAAGTCTAGCTTTATGTGTTTCCACTTTTCCTTTCGCATTTCTCTTGTTTTTGTAGATCCACTTACACCCTATGGGTTTAATCCCAACTGGTAAGTCTACAAGTTTCCACACTATATTGGATTTCAAAGAATCCATCTCGACATCCATGGTCTACTTTTTATCTTAGAATCAATGTCCTGCAAAGCCTCCTTGTAAGTGAGTGGATCATTATCCTCATTATTGGCTTCTGTATTATAAATACTACCATCATAGATGAAAAAGTCTAGTTTCTTAAAAACTCTCCCACTACGATGGATTCCCTTATATTGTTGATTGTTTGCAGGGTTTTCTACAATTTTCTCGAGAATTTAACTTGGTGATTGTTCTATAACTCCCGAAAGTTCCTCGAGTACCACTTTACTTCGAGGCTTAAACTTATCAATGTAGCTTTCCTCAAGGAAAATAGCATGAGTATAAAATTTGATCGTATTATCTTTCATATTGTTATCCACGGAGTGCTCAGGGTAATTAATTAGGATCAAATACCATTCTTTATGAGGTATCCTAAGCACTCGTCAGACAAGTATTCCCTAACTCGGTCAGACTGAATATTCTTTATGGATAAACCTAATTATTTTTCCATTTTCGTACGAAAATCTCAAAATTTATCAAATTTTACACTTTTTGGTGCATTAGATACACATATCCATATCGAGAATAGTCATCAATGAAAGACACATAATAATCGTAACTTCCCTCCGGCACTAATGCTCATGGGACCACAAACATCAATGTGCATCAGTTCTAAAGGTTGGTTGGCCATTGTACCTTTCACATTAAAAGACCTCTTAGTCTTTTTACCATCCAAGCAAGATTCACATTGTGGAAGACTAACTTCCTTAAGCATACTAAAGGGACCATTTTTCACGAGTCTACTGATTCTTTCTTGGTTAATATGGCCAAGTCTTAAGTGCCATAGCTACACCCTCATTAGAGTGAGAATTTTTAAGCTTTTTATTCACTATTTTAGTTTGAAGCATTGAGTAGTTATTTGGTTTGATAAAGTAGAGATTGTTTTCAATCCATTCATTACAGATTAAAGAATGTTTTCTGTGAATAGTAATCCCTTTATTAAATGTCATGGTATACTCTTCATAAAATAAACATGCTACAAAAATTAAATTCCTCTTAAAATGAGGTAAATAAAATACGTTCTTTAAAATAATATTTCTAAAATTATCAAAATAACTTCTCCTACTGCTTATACTGAAACATAGCTCCCATCTTCGGTCTACAAGAAGAAGCTTCTGTCACATGAAGTTCTCATTTCGTTGAACCCCTGTAAAGAAAAACACACATGGTTAGTAGCTCCAAAATCAATAACCCAATTGTTAATTGATTCTTCCACTAATTAAGCTTCAACTACAAAGAGTTCCATACATTTGCCCTTTTCAACTAGGTAATCCAAATACTTCTTACAGTTTGATCTGAAATGCCCTTTCCTATTGCAGAAGAAACAATTGATATTTTTAATATCTTTTGACTTCTTAGCCTTCTTCCTACCCATACGAGGTGGAACTGAAGACTTAGTTGGTTTCTTCTTTCCTTTAGCTTTTTGTTTCCCCTGAGAGGACGAGGGCCCACAACTAAGTTTCCCTCAGGTTTTTCTTGAACTGCCTTACCACCATTTAGCATCCACTAATAGGATTGTAATTTTTTCATGAGCTGATTCAAGGTAAGCGCCTTGTTCCCCAAGTTGTAAAGGCCCCTAAAACTAGCAAACCCCTTGGTTAAGGATTTGAACACTATTTTAATCTGAGTGTTCACATCTAATTTAGCCTCATTATACCCCACTTCTACAAAGAATCCCATAAGCTTAAACATATGTTCTTTGACCAGAGTGTTGGGCTTCTATTGAGAGTTCATCAAGTTTGTAATAGCGAATTGTCGAGCCAATGTGACTTGCCCTCCGAGCAAATCCTCAAAACTTTTCATGATCTCTTTGGCAGTACTGAAATTCTCGTGTTGCTTTTGCAACACACTACTCATGCTCGCTAACATATAACATCAAACAATCGAGTCAGAATCTCTCCAGCGATTTCTCGCTTTGGGCTAAGCTTTAGAAAGAAATGTTTCTCAAAAACGAATTTGTGTTTCTTACACTAAGAGCTATTAGCAAGTTTTGTTTCCATTCTCGAAAGTTATCCCCTTTCAAATTATTCTCAATAAGAATGCTAATAAGAGGAGTAGGAGACATATTTGAATTGGAAAAATAAAGATTTACTAATTACTATATTTGTATTAAGAAAATATTTCCATTTCAGCAACATATCAAAAACACAATAATTTGTGCCCTTGTTTGCACTTCGGTGCCCCTGACTGCACATATGTGCCACTGTTTTGCATCTATGATGCCCTTGAAAATGGAGTAATTACTGAGTATATGAATCGAGTACTAATGATTTAGACTAAATGTTATGGAGTCCTATGGACTAGTTATATACGTATATGTAAAGTTTATTTATGGATTGTTACTTGGAATAGATATAATCCTATTATGATAAATTTCCAGAGAAGATATCCGTTTCGATTTGGTTGATTGTGAAATTAAACGTACCATGTATTTGAAGATTAGTATGAGCATGTTATAACTTTAAAATGTTTATTTTAATTAAGTTAAGTAGATGTTATACTATGATTTTACTAAGCTATTTAAGCTTTTTTTCTCATGTTATTTTGTAGTTATTAGTTGGGGACTGTTTGGATGGATCGATCGAAAAGCTCACACTATCCAGTCCTCTTTTGTAGCTTTTGTATCTCTTTTTGGGTTGTGGCATTTGTATATAGGTTTTGTTTGTAAGTTGTTAATGTTAATGGTAATGGATGATTAAGAAGATTTATTAGCTTTTTTTTTAGTATGTTTTGTAATGTTGGAATATGAAATCTTATGTATAAATGGAAAACTTGATGTTTATTTGGTAAAGTTTGTAGCATGTTCAAAAGGTAATAATAATATGGTTAGTTTTGGGAGTTTAAATTGGAAAATGATATTATACAAATTCTTGTTAGGTTATTTGAATGTTTAGTTATGAATTGAGGTGCCTATGAATGGTACATTGCTTAAAAGCTTTAGGTTGATTGTTTTCACATGTTTGAGAGTGTATTAAGATTTTTTTGATCATGGGAATGTACGTGTTATTGGTATACCTTGTTGGGAAAGATTTGGTATTGACTTGACTTGAATTAGGGGTTAAATGGTGAGTACACAGCCTGGGACACTGGTTTTCACACAGTCACCCCACACGGACGTGTATGCTTTATTGTTTTAGGTGCAAGTTTCACACTGTTTGAGACACAATTTGAAACACGACCGTATGTCTCAAGTCAGTGGGTTACATATGCTAGCACACGGCCTGCGACACGGTCGCGTGTGCCAAGTCAGTGAGTTACACGGTTAGACACATAGGCTAGGACACGGTCATGTGTCCTTACTTCGAATACTCACACGGTCTGAGCTATGTCACACGGCCTAGCTACACGGCTGTGTACCCTTGCTTTTTAAATTTTCAAATTTTTCTGGTTTGTTTCGATTTAATCCCGAATTGTTCCTAAACTATTTTTAGGGCCCTGTAAGCCCGATTCAAGAACTATAATTGTATTCATACCATGAATTGATATTTTTTGTTATACTTTTATAACTTAATTGTTCAACTTTTCTGAAATAAAGTGAAATGTTCTGTTTTGATCAGTAATACTCTATAACCTTAATCCAACAATGGAGACAGAATAGGGGTGTTACATTTAATGGTATCAGAGCTATAGTTTAGTTGATTTTAGCACTAATGTAGCATGTATAAAGTCTAGAATACATGTGGCACATATACCCTGTGATAGTGTGATGCTTTTGATCCGCTCTAGCATTGTATTTTCTTCTAGATTCAAGATGTCGGCTGAGTCAAACTGGGCTGTAGCTAACGAAGCTGAAAGTAATGTGCAACCTTCGAATCCAGAAGTAAGTAATAGTGTGTCTATTTCGTGGTATTTTGGTGATGAAATGAGAAAAATATTTTTCGGTATGATAACCGGGTTGCACGAACGGATTGGGTCAACCTTGCAGAAAATTGCAGCAATGTCGTGACACACCCTGTAGTTTTGAAATTTTGGGAAAATGTCCACCATGTCACGATATAGGAGAGTGGTGTCACGACATCGGTAGGATTCTCAAATTCATTGCTACTGGACACAGTGTTGCGACACGAAGTGACCATGTCGCGACATCGACGCTGTTGTCCCAAATTCCTGATCTTTAGAGTGTTTCACCTACCGTTAGCCTTGTTTTTAATCTTCCTGTAATATTTCAATTAATTGGTTTGTGAATTATACAATTTTTTACAGTTAGTTAGATTTATGAAAGAAAATATCAGGTCTTGCTGCCGAATTCATCCGTCAGCTCAATTAGTATGCACTTAGGCACATCTTGCAAATTATTTCTGTTTGCATTGGTCCAACACCCATCGTGCCATTCTGTTTATCTACGGTTATTTATTTCTCTGACTTTTCCTTTTCGGTCTGCCTTTACCATTGCCAAATCTTTCCACAAATCATAATTATTAACTACTTGTAGGACTACGTAACTTTGCAACCACTTTAATTTTTTCTTGCTCCGTAAGAAGGTTAAGAATTGTGGTTCATACTTGTTACTCAAAATGTATTTGTTCATTTCAGCCATAAAAAATGACCTTACAGAAGTATTCTCTTGGGTCAAGGAATTAAATCCTACACCACTTGAATTCCAATTCTATGGGTTTTTGAATTTTTCCACTTGTTTGCAAATAACTCTCTTAAGTGGTGCTTATAGTAATTAGACATTTTATGGCTCCCACAACTCAATGCCTATGCTTATCAATCTTCAAGTTTGATTGATATGTGTTATGCGATCATAAGTCCTATCAATATATATTTTTCTGATTCTTATCAGTGTCTAAAAGATTAATTAGATCATTGAATTCTTAAGGTGCCTGGTTTAGGGCTAATGATGTGTAAAGGATAGTTAAATCTAATTTATCAGAATGGATTGTCTATTCATCCTTGCTTTTCTTTGTAAGCTCTCGATTTGTCAGTGATTCTTCCACTAAGTTGGCCATGATACTACTGTTTCTATTGGTAAGTCTGTATTATACTAATCTTGTGTTTTGGTCTTATTGGAAGAACTCAAAATTGCTAGAACGATGAGTCCCATGCCTGTTTGATTCTTCTATTCACTAGTCATTTCTTCAACTGGTTTTAGAACTTCCCTTGCTACTATTTCGATCAATTTGTTTGCGTTGTCTATTGTCTACCAAGATGAATAGTATTCTAAGAGTTCCTTTCTCTCACAAGCATCTCTAGTGGCATTCTCTCCCTTGCTGAATTTTGAACTTGACACATCTGGATGCCTTTTTGGGTGTACACTAATGTTGTTATCATCGTCTTGAGAAAGAGTTGAGGCCTCTCCTCGGAGTTGACTTAATTCAAGCATCAATAATCATTGGTTCTCTTGTAACTCCCAATTCTCACAGACCCCTTCTTCATAAATATTATCATCGTTATCTAAGTCTTTATCTGACCACATATAATCAAAATTATCCAAGCTCTTTTTGACTGATCTCTTATAGTTACTATGGTAGTAGTTCGTATTAAGAATGTGCACTAAGTTCTTCCTAAAAAAACAAACAAGGAGCAGTGATGTTAATTAGTTAAATAAATTAGAAATTGTATCTATAACCTAAAAATTTCCTAATTATTCTATTTGTAGTGCAAAAATTAAAATCAAACTAGTGATGTTGCCTACTCGATAACAGTGCCAACAACTTGATTGCCTCCGGACATACTAACGTCCAGAGTGTGAATACTGCAGTAAAATATATATAAATGAGATGGTATCCGCAAGTATACGGGTCCAGTTCTAATATAGTTACAATGAAATAGGTGAGTACTCCGAGGATCATACCCAAGGGAGGCTAGTACTAGATCAATTTTAACCTAAACACGAAAATATCTAATTAGTACTCAAAATAGGTTATACTACGCAAATATAAATAAAAGAAGTTTTTAGGATTTTTCTAATAATAAAATATAATGAAGAAACAAATATCAAGACATTGAAAAGTATAATTAATCAAATCTAGTTATGGGTGATTAACTCGCCTCGATAATCTTTGTTAATAGTCGCTTCGGGTTCCTCGTCAATCAAGTAGTCAATATCCTAGCAGAATCTTCCGATACGTCCACTAGAATAACAAGTTAACAAGGACTACTTATCTTCCGACCTCACAGTCCAAATTGGCTTGGGGTGAAGGTGTTCACGAATAGGCCATACCAAATTTGGGTTAATTCCCATCTTGAAAACTTCCTAGGGTTGTCAAGCCTAGGGTTTAGGTTCTTCGTTTCCCAAATAGCTGATCTGTTGAGTAACCTTACAAAACAGTTAATAACTCATACCCCTACTCACTAATCCCCTATAGAGGAATTAGTTCCTCATGGTTTTCATAAACACTATACAATCGATATAAAGCATGAACATAATAATTGAATCGAAAGTATAAGGTTTAAGAAAAATTCTGATGTATATTATCAATAAAAGTGAATCCACAAGAGTTGATTGTATCCTCAAATCATATCTCCCGAAATAAAACAAAGAACAAACTGAAAATAATCTAAAACCTAAGAAAAGAGAAAAGCTAAATTGGAATTAAAAGAGAAATTCTAAGCTAAGTAATTGGTGTTATTAATGTGTTACAAATGAGCCTATTTATAGATTTAAGGTGGTTTTCGTCCCTAACCCAAGGTTAGTTGACATTCCCGAGCTTTCAATTTGATTGTGCGAACTAAAATGCCTCCTGGCTCGTATTAGTTCCCATCCAGAGTCGATGTCGCAACACATCAAGTCTTCTATCGCGACATAAAAGTCAGTATACTCCTCTTCAAGATGTTCTTAGGGGTATGTCACGACACCCTTAAGCTGTGTCGGGATTTCTCCATTCTGCTCCCTATGTTGCAGCATCGAACCCTTCGTGTTACAACATAGTGACCAGTACTGGTTTAGTACGCCTTCTAATGGTCTCTTGCACACTTGCAAAGTTCATTAGCTCACCCTTAGGCCTCATTCATCCCCTAAGGTCAATAAAAAACTAAATTTGCACATTTTATTGAATTTAGTTAAACTTACTAAAACATAATTAAAACCTAATGATAATGTTTCTTTTCAAACATCTAAAGTGCGAAAATTAGTTTAATCTGCTGCACCGAATTACTGTAGATTAGTTAGTAATTAGTTTAATCTCTAGAAATTTTCTGTAATAATTTCTTTAGAGAATTTACTCTCTACAACTTTCTTTTGAATTCAAATGTGTGTAAATAATGATCCAAGGTTCTATTTATATAATGAGAGTTTAGAGAGTTCAACTATGATTAAACTTAATCACTTTAATATTAAATTAATATAATATTTATCAAGATAAATATTATATAAAATTTAATATTAAATCTTATTTAATTAGTGGAATATTTATCTACAAGATAAACATTAAATTAAATTTAATATTAAGATAATCACATTAATTTTTAAATTAATAAAATCCTATTAAAATAAATATTAAACTAAACATTAAATCTATTAAAATAATAATATTTTTGAAGTAGTTAATCTGAAATCAAATTCTCTAGTAGAGTTCTAGTAGGAGTGTAATTCTTCCACTGCTCAACAGCCAAAGACCCATCGTTGTCGACAATTTCCTAGCCACAAGAATGCCGCAATCGCAATCGCTGGCACCCCGAGCTGGTTCGATTTCTTTTGGCTCAATCTGGGCCAATGATGGTCCGATCGGTCTGGTCCAGCCACCGGTTGGACCGTCAGCCCGGTTTGACCAGTTTTTACGTCTTGGTCTTGGATTTAGGCTCCCAGGCTTAATTTATGATCTCATGTCCAATTTTCAAGTTCAATTACCCATTGGGCCAATTGTCTGACTTGAAAATTAATTTCTAAAAATATCATATTAATTTTAATTAATTTGATTAATTTAATTTTACTTTATCAAAATAAATTTTCTCAACAATTACTTAGATTTTCAAAATTAATTTTTCAAGAAAATTCTTTAATCAAATTCTCTAGTTGAACAATTCTTACGACCGCCCAATTTAATTCCATATTGAATAAACTGACCCAATTAAATTATTTCCAAAGTCGTAAATTTTTTTTCTAAATTAAAAGCAATCCGATCGAGCTTTTGTTGAGCTAGTGGAGGGACCAATCCGACAAATACAATTAGGCACTAGTAATTGTAATTATGTCCAGAAGCATTGTTAAGATAATTCGCTATTAGTTAATCATAGAGTTAGTCCACAAGAAGTACCATGGTTGAAAACTCCTTATTGTAAACTCTTTATGAAAGCAATTCATCCATCAGCTTTGTCTAATGACCTCGTCATATGTGTGTTACCTTCATATGATATCCTTGATTCCTTTGAGTTAAATTCGTTCACTCAATACAATCATATTTTATCTCATTTTCACATTCATGTCTTCTGAATTATTAATATGATGACTGTCAACAAATGACTGTGATAAATTTCTCATTCGAGAAGAAGCAACTCATGGTCACATTCCATATTTATCAACCCACACAATGCCAATGAGAGGATATCATTAACTCTTTAATTGAGCTATGAATTTTACTGTTGCTAGTAAAGTCATGCCATACACAAGTCATGTACCCAACATACTGACTATCGACTCAATCATCTTTATATCATAAGCCTTCACTTATATCAAAGCACATAAGTTACATATACATAGTCAGTGACTAAATCAGGTTTTAGGTAAATCACACCATGAATGTCACAAGTGAATTAATTAACAAACTGATTCAGAATTAATTTATCTTGGGTCCAGCCCAATGTATAATTCTGCCAATAAATACATCTATGTCTCTACCCGTGGAGTCAACTGCTCCGATACCCAAGACTAGCTATCTCCACAATTGGACTTGTATATGACATAATAATCCTTCTAGTCATTTGAATCAAATGCTCACTTTAATTCTTTTACGGGATTACGAATACAGACACATTTAGATTATCTACTGAAGTAAGTTGTCTTTCTCACAATGTAAACGTTCTTACAATGCCACTTATCATCAGTAAGACAATTAATGAGCTAATATTTGCTTGTCACAATTTTGCTATGCATGCAAAATATGAAAGACAGAAATACAAAAGACATAACAGTGAAATGTGAAATTTATTTATTCATCGTTCAAATACATACAAAACAATTACATGTTTACTACAATATGGGCACATTTCCCAACAACGTAACATACACCTCATCTTACACATTCTAGACATGTTCTTATAGTCATATTTTTTACTCTAGATTTCTTATCACATACTCTACACTTTTCAGATTCTTAAAAACTATACATACAAATCTTATCCAACATTCATATATCAGCATACTCATCGTACCATTATTTTCTAATCTCAGTCCATGGTTCATATGATTCTTCACATGAGCATCTAAAATAAACGAGTATACACACGTAGAAGTCAACTTTAGGACTCATTTGATTCTCACGTACAGAAGTTCCAAACTCCAGATCCAGACCTCCCTTGTAATATCAGCAACAACTACTGCTATAGAATATGGAAACTCACCAGGACCTATTCAAATACCCCCATTTTCAACACATTTCTAACACCAGAAATCTCCAAGCAGGGCCTCATATCATCCATCTTACAGATCTACCAAGTTAACAGATTTACTCTTTCATAACATGATATGGAGGGCAAAAAATCTTACATTGACATAAAGCATTCACAGGTAAAGATCCAGATCTACAACTTAGCTTAAATGAAAGAAGGAAATAGTCTAGTTTCCTTTAGATATAAACAAATACTTCTTGAAAAAGGAAAAAGAAAAACTTCCCTTTTCCAATCCTGATTATCTAGATATACAACCTTTTTCCCTATGGAACTTGACACGCGTCATAATTCTGTTCAATCCGCCATATAGGTGGTTTACAACTGTAAACAAACGTGTATGAAAATCTAAAATTTTATATATATATACATATTTATATAGAAGGAGAGCAGTTCATCGTTCTTTCCTAACCACCCCGTTAGAACGCAACCACATCGTAATGAACCAAACTTGGCATACCATCTTTTCAGTGATAATCCAATTACCTGAAATTTCATAATACATTACCAAAATCCTTTCCTTAACAATTCATCATTTCTAAGACAATTCCTCACAATAATCCATTGCCTACTACACGCCCACTTTTACACGCCAAGAGCATCAGTTGGGCAGATAGCACTATGCCACTTAGAACACTACGCCACAATTGGAATTGTAGATGACATAATAATCCTTCTAAGTATTTAAATCAAACACTCAATTTGATTCTTTTACAAGATTAAAAAACTTGTTTAGATTATCTACTAAAGTAAGTTGTCTTTCTCACAATGTAAGCATTCTTACAGTGTCACTTATCACCAGTTTGAAGTTAGACAATTAATGATCTTATATTTGCTTTCACAATTTTTCTATATAGGCGAAACATGAAAGACAAAAACACAAAATATATACCGATGAAATGTGAAATTAACTTTATTTATTCCTTATTCAAATACATAGAAAATAGTTACATATTTACTACAATATGGGCACATTTCCAAACAGTTGCGACACCAGTTTGACGAGGCCCATATGACTGTCTGGTGTTTTGTTCCATACCATATTCAGTAACTTGTTATACAACTTATAAATGACGTAATTTTTTCATATAACATAAGCACTATAAATATTAATTCATAAGACCTGATTAGAGAGTTTTGATTTCAATTTTCTTTTCAGTTAAATACACAGAAAAATTTAACAGTAATTTCTTTTATGTTTTCTTTTATCTAATGTTTTTGTTATTTTCTTCTTTTCCAAATCAAAGATCAACATCATTCGTTGGTTCAACAATCCAGGCCACCATTTACTATTCTCAGATTCTATGCATTATTTTCCTTTATCTTTATTTTCACATTTTTTAAATGTTTGATAATCAGTTAGGAGAGATTGCATCTAGAATGGTCATGGACTATGTAAAAAAACCAGTTTGAAAACGATTTTCTTGCATAGTGGAAAATTAAAATTTTAAAAATCAGCTTGGTTTGTGATATTTATAGAAATAAACCTTAAACCAAAATAGTACCTATGTTTTTGGATAAGTGGATCCTTGATGTTTTTTGGCTTTCAACCAAACAATCTTCTCTGTTATTCTCGTACCACGAACTAGTTTGAATCTGGACTCGAACCAATAGAAGTTTTCTATTCATTTTTGGGTGAAAACAGAAATTCTCTCTTCTTTAATAAAAATCGATAAAATTGTTATTCTGGAAAAATATTTTTAATAGTTGAGAATAAACTCTCTCTATTTTTCGACAGAGTAACAATCTCTCAATATTTTTTTAATGTCCTATTGGTGCCATCTATTTATAAGAAAAAAAGCTAGAACCCTTATTGAATTTGAGAGGTTTATTTCAAATAGAAAAATAAGTTCCTACTTAGAGTAGGAGTAAGGTGAACGGCATACCCTGGTGTTCCTACTAGGGTTGTTGCCCCCTACATGTTCCATGTGGGGATTTTGGACCTCTCTTACATCAGTTCCAATTACGAGTGCTTCCTGGGCTTTTCGACCCAGTAATTTTGTAATTTGATCCAATCCAATTCTGTTTTTCTATTTCCCAAAATAAACTTCAATATTTTATATTAAATAATTTGCTCATCCCAATTTTACCTAGTAAATATATGAAGATTTTACTCCTGGTAAAATTTAGAGAAAATATGTTTAATATTTCACCACTCAACATGTTCACTATGACTGAATGGTTTATTTTCATTTTCAAGCTTTAAAACAACTCAAAAACATAAACATAAATCCGTGTACATTTGTAAATGTATCATTTCTCATTTTCATTTTCATTTCCATATCCATTTTGAGAAACATACATTCATTTCCAAATGATTTCGTTTCTCAATTTCAAAGAAAACCATAACCATTCCTGAATGTTTCCCATTTCTCTATTTCTATTCATTTTGTTCATTTTAATTCAAATGCGTACTTCATTTCTGGTTTCAACGAGCTAGCGAAGGCACCAATTAAACATATGTAATTAGAGCTCAAATGATTTATAATTATGTTCCATCTTTTCTCATATTAATTATAAACTCATTTAGTCACGAAGTAATTCCACTATAGTATCATGACTGAGCTCTCCCTAATGACATACCATTACAAAAGCATCTACTCAATGCCCGTCCAATGACATTGTCATAAGTGTGCTACCCTCATAAAATATCCTTAATCTCTTTAGGGTAATATCCGTTCTCCCAATATGATCACATTTTATCTCATGGTAACCATTAAATCTTCTTTCATGAAAAGTTAATTACTATTAAATAGTAATTAAGTCATTCATCACAAAGACGAACAACTCGTGATCACGTTTACTTTTCACCAACCATGTAATGCAAATGAGAGGATATTATTTACCCGTGTCTCGAGCTATGAATTCCACTATTTTGAATGGCGCTACGTACTGCAGAATTCATACACCCAATGCACCAGCTCTCGGTTCCTTATCTATTTGAACTTAGGCTTTTACTTACATCAAAGTGTACGAGTCACGCATACATAGCCCTCCATCCACTCAAGATTTAGGTATGACACACTATGAACGCCAAAAATGAATAAATCCATAAACGGATTCAAGATCTATTCTGCTTGGGTCTAGTTCGATGTATTGTTAGTCCAGTTAGCCACATCTATCTCTCTATCTTCTAGGAGTCATCTGCTCCGATGCCCAAGACAAGACATCTCCCCAATTAGACTTGACAAGTAAAATATTAGTCTTTCAATCGATTTGCTTATTTCTTATTAGACTAAGGGCATGTTTAGGTTCACCTACTAATATAAGCTGTCTTTCTATATTACGACCTAACCATGTAATACCGCTTAGTATTAATTAAACATTAGACAACCAGTGAGCAACATTTGCTACCATTTTGCTTTGCATGAAAAATCCATATAAGGAAATTTATACAAAGTATTAATGTAATTCATGAATAAATTTATTAACCAATCTGCTCGAAAAAATTACAAGTGTATATCGACGAAAATACTACACTTAGAGCACCAGATCCAACACTAAAACCCTAAAAAGGTTGACGAGCTAAAGTGAGAGTGACTAGCTTGGTTTAAGGTTTCAACACTAGTTGGTTGGATTAGGTTAAGTGAATTAAACCCTAGAATTGATGACCCTAGGATGTAATTCAAGTAGATGATGTCGAAAAGATAGTCTGCTTAGCACCAACTTAATTCAACCTGATTTAATTTATCAGGTTAAAAGATAAGTAAATTAAGTCGTTCAATTAATCTAGTTATATGCCAAAAGGTATTAAATAGGTTAACTGGTAGTTGATTAGTGAAAACCCTGAACCTTAGTTAATCATGATCATGGAAGTGAGTCACCCTTTTGTCTGCTTATATTGATTGTGATTTTGGTGTTTAGCTTTTAGATATTTTAGTTTGTTTCATGATTCATCTCTTTACTATTCTATCGTAATATGATTAGTACGTGAGTAGTTATTTAGACTTATTTAATGTGTGATTTATTCTATTAATTAATTCAAATGAACCTCTCTTAGATACGATCCTCAAAATACTTCCAAAGTGTTTATTTATACCTATAAACTATATTACAATTTGTGTGATGCCTCAAACCCGACCGAGACAATCCGACCCAAATTTTAAACATCACGTTAGCCATCGAGGTGACTCTCCATTAAAAATTTACGAAGCACACCAACCAATCATACACACCACTCATTTACAGAATATTTCATATAGGGAATTAAACCTAACTACATGCTTTTCTAAATTAATCATTTCATTCACACAATCAGAAGATATAGGGCGTACCTTAATACTCGGCAGTCTCTTTAGCTGCAAAAATTTGTTAGTTCATTTACTTATCATTAGATTAATCAAGTAATAAAACCATCTAAACAAGAATTCAAGCAATCAATTATAATGTTCAAAAATCCAAAAAAAAAACAAACAGTTCGTAATGTTCGTTTATAACCCGTTAAAAATTTTATTTAAAAAGTCTAAGTCTAATTTTAGTACAAAACCCTTAGAACGAACAACATTTCCTTCGCTTCAGAGTTTACAAGCTTAACACACATACTCTAAAAAATACCTTAGGACAGATCACCGATTTGCCACCCTCCTCGCTAACCCACGAACTATTTATCTGCAAGGTAAAGTAAGTAGTGTGAGCCTGGTAAAGCTTAGTGAGTACACATGAATACAACACAAGTAAACACACCAAACATGTAAGGATTTGATCATACTTGAACAATTCACATATAACACAATTTTAATAAGCAACATAGTGATATATTGGCAATTCGTGAATATGAAACATAGACAAATTATAAACTCATTAAATAAACGGATCTCCAAAACACACCACATGACTCATAAAGTCTACGCTATATCCATGTAAGTGTAGCATGTACGCTCACACACTGCAAACACACCACGCTATCTATGGTGAATGGAGCTATGCTCGACATTCCCTTATCTCTCCACGCTATCTCCAGGCTACAATGCCCAACACTTAATAAAAGGGTCAGTACTCACAATCCTATGGCATGCCAATGGTATCCAACAGTTTCAAATGTTCACATTTCAAACATATCTAATTAATCATGTTTTATTACACAATATAATTGGCTCGCACTACTGTTGAGCTCGCACTTAGCATTTCACAATAATATGATTTTGCACTAATCAAAACTCGCAATATCGTAAAACTCATAATTCATTTACAAGTTCGTGCTTGCATAAATGTGAACCACCAATAGAATTCACATGTTATAAAATTCTGCATTATATTATTTACTTTTATGTCTAATTGCAAGTACTACATAACCATATACGAATATATATATTACATATATATACATATCTATTTAGTGACCTTTGTCACATCAACTTTAGCATACATTAAAAGTCCTATATACATTTATATATATTAGATAATATAAAACCTATAACCGCATATATATTATATATAATAAAACTCACACATATATCTTATGTATTGCAGAACCACGCAAATATATTATATATATAACACCCATGCACGTAAATATATATTATATATATAACACCAAAATCCATATATTATATATAAATAACAAGACCCCTATACATATATATTATATATACATACCTTTTAAATTTGCACAACATAGATACTCAACAATTCAAACAAAATTACAAGAATTTGCACCAAGAAAAAGTCGAGGTTCACATACCATAAATGAGGGTTCACAAGCCTCGCTTCGACTCTCTGGATCTCGTAATTCATGTTAAAATACGGTATACAAATGCACTCACCTGTAAATCACCACGACTTGTCGAACTAGACAACTTTATGCTGCCTTTATCCCGGTTTATTGAGGCTCCACCAACGTTTTCGGCTTCGAAAAAAATATACATATTACTAAGCATTCAAAAACAATCTAACTTATTTCTTTGTGCTCATGCAACAACACTCCACTCACACATACTTATTTGACTTATTTTGTACAATCTATTTCGCTTAATTTTTTTCTTTTTAACTTAATTAAATCCTTAATTTCTACCTTCTAACCCCCTAATTAAGGTTTAATTATAGATTTAGATCTTTAACTTTGCTCAATTTCTTTAATTAATATTTTTTTTAGAAAAAAATTGTTCATCCTCATTCTCAAAAGAAAACCATTTAATTCATGCAAATACTTAAAGATTTTAACCATTTAATCTTGTCAAAATATACTGAAATTATTTTAAAAACACCTCTTAGCTCTTTATTTCTTCATTCACCATTTTTTTATGCAAAAGATACCTTTAAAACCATGGATCTTTAATGTTCTTACTTAGATCTATGAAAATTTAAATTTAAAACACCTAATAAAAATTTAATACATAAGAAAATAATAGATTTACCTTTAATTTAAAAACCTCCACGAATTTGTACCAATTGAGCAAAAACGAGCTAAGTTTAGGTGAGAAATTAGAGAAAAAAGAGTAATTTTCTTACAAAATTGAAAGAATAGAGTGTTTGGATGCCAAGAAAATTTTAAAGATGTAGAAAATGTTGATAGAAAATTTTTCAATTTAGATCTAACAAATTTTTAAAATGAAAAAGTAAGGAGACAAATTGGGAAGGCAAATGGCTTTTATAACCAATTAATTTTTTAAAAAAAATTGGGCTATTTACCCTCTAAGTCCTCTCTTATTTATCTCTTGTTCTAATAACTCCCTTTTTAACCACTAGTCTTAATTTACACATTTAACCTCTACTTTAACCACTATTCCAAATTAGTCTCTATTAATTTTTACTAATGCCCCAATTATTAATACCATTATTATTTTATTTAATTATTATTTTTAATATTATTAACTAATTATTTATTTATCCTATTTTAATTCCTATGACACAAAATCCAATTTTTCACTCGAGCCCACAATATAATGTCCAATTTTACTAACCCAATTTTTGGGATGTGACAATTTGACCTGTACATTTGTAGACACCACACTTAATTTTTTATTCAATTGCATTTTCTTCAGCCCTAGTGCATGCACACTAGGGCGCAGTCAAATACCTAGAACAAAATTAGCTTCTCCCAACTCCTTCGGACTAAACTGTTGAGTTAACCGCAGTTTAACTGATGAAAATGTCCCTAAATCATTTCCAATGAGTAGAATTTTATCGACATATAAAACGAGAAAGATCACCTTTCCATCCCCAATACGTTTATAAACACAAGGTTCATTTACATTTTTCTCAAATCCAAAAGTTTGGTCGCTTGATCAAATCTTTGATTCTATAAGTGGGATGCTTACTTAAGTCAGTATATGGATCCAAGCAGTTTACAAACTTTATACTTATTTCCTTTAGCTTTATATCCTATGTGTTTAATCATATAGATGCTCTTTTTAAGATAGTTGTTCAAGAACACTGTCTTGATATCCATATTCCAAATCTCGTAGTTGAGAGTTGTGATAATGGATAACAATATATGGATTGACTTGAGCATGACAACTGGAGAGAAAGTTTATTTGTAATCGATACCTTTTTCCTTAGTATAACATTTTGCTAAAATTTTGGCCTTGTAAGTTTCCACTTTTCCATCCATATTTATTTTTTTCCTGTAGATCCACTTACACCCTATGAGTTTTATCCCTTCGGTAAGTCTACAAGTACCCACATTGAGTTGGAAGCCATAGAATCCATCTCAGCTTTCATAGTTATTTCTCAGAGGTTGGAATCAGCACTTTGCATCGTTTCATCATATGTGAGTGAGTAATTATCTTCCTATTTGGCAAACTCATTGTTTAAAACACTTCCACCAAATTGGAAGAACTCAAGCATACGAGAAAGCCTTCCACTATGACAAAGCACCCTAGGTTGCTAATTTTTTGTAGGTCTACTATTAGAAGTTCGTTATGGAACTATTTCTATAAGGTTTTGTGTATTTCCCAAAATTTCCTCGAGTACTTCTTTACTTCGAGGTTTGAAGTCATTCATATAACTCTTTTCAAGGAAAGTAGCATGAGTTGACACTATCATTATTTTCTCTTTTGGGTTATAAAATAAACCACTCTTTTTTTTTGGATATCCTACAAACATGCACAATTTAATTCGTGAATCCAACTTCCTCGTATCTTTATCTAATACGTGGGCCAGGCATCCCTAAATCCTTAAATGATTTAGATTTGGTTTTCCGTCATGCCACAATTCCTATGGAGTTTTAGATGTTGCCTTAGTTTGTACATTATTCAAAATATAGAAAGCCATTTGCAATACATATCCCCAAAATGAGATTGACAGCTTCGAATAGATGCCTTCGATATTGACAGATGAAAAGAAGAAGTGTAAAGATCGAAAGGCCTTGATGCAATTACATTCACATTTTTCTAATGAAATTTTATAGGATGTAATGAAGGAGAAGACAACCGCTACATTATGGGAAAAACTGGAGCAACTATGCATGTCAAAAACCCTAAGTAGTAAGTTACATATGAAGCAGCGTCTTTATGCTCATTGTCTAAAAGAAGATGCGTGTGTGCACGAACACTTAACTATGTTTAAAGAAATTATCTAGAACCTAGAGGCCATGGAGGTTCAATTTGATAAAGAAGATTTAGGGTTAATTCTACTTTATTCGTTGCCTCCGTCCTATTTAACCTTTAGAGACACAATTTTGTATAGCCACAAATCTCACACAGTTGATGAGGTCATGATTCTTTGACCTCGTATAACAGGATGAAGTATCTTGTGATTAAATTTGACTCTTAGACAGAAGGTCTTATTATTCGTGGGAGAAAATAATAGAATACTGATGATGGTCGTGGAAAGACACAGGAACGAAATCCTCGCAATAAATCTAAGGGTAGATTGAGATATTCAAACAAAGGTAAAACCTGTAACTCCTGCAAGAAGAAAGGGCACATTAAATTCAACTGCTATCATTTACAAAAGAAGATCAAAAAGGAAGCTACAAATCAGAAGGGAAAACAACCAGAAAAATCCAATGAAGCTAATATTGTAGAATACTACAATGATGGTGAACTCCTAGTTGTCTCTGCCAATAATTCTAAAGTGAGCGAGGAGTGGATCATTGATTTTGGCTGCACCTTCCATATGAGCCCCAACCGAGATTGGTTTACAACTTATGAAACAATGTTTAAAGGTATTATTTTAATGGGAAATAATGTTTCGTGTAAAATCGCACGTGTTGGAACGATTAAAGTTAAGATGTTTGATGGAATTGTTAAAACACTTACAGCACGTTCGGTTCGTTGTATTGGAATAGAGGTGTAATGAAATAGAGGTGTAATGGATTAGAGGTGTAATAACAAATCAATTGTTTGGTTGAATGTAATGGAATAGAGGCGTAATAGTATTCTTGTGTTTGGTTGAATGGAATAGAGGTGTAATAGCATAATGGAAAAAACTAAAATGACTAGAATACCTTTAGCATAAATTTGTTTTGGTAAATGATTATTGTTATTGTTATTTAAATTTTAATAAGATTATTAATATCAATAATAAATAATTTAATCATATTTAAACATAATTATTATTAAATATATTATAATTAAAATATATAATTTAATAAAATTCTTAATAAATAATATTCTTATATGAATTTACTGAAATCATAATATATGATACTATAAAATATAAATTAACATAATTATTATTAAATATATTATAATTAAAATATATAATTTAATAAAATTCTTAATAATTAATATTCTTATATTAATTTACTCAAATCATAATATATGATACTATAAAATATAAATTAACATAATTATTATTAAATATATTATAATTAAAATATATAATTTAATAAAATTCTTAATAAATAATATTCTTATATTAATTTACTCAAATCATAATATATGATACTATAAAATATAAATTAACATAATTATTATTAAATATATTATAATTAAAATATATAATTTAATAAAATTCTTAATAAATAATATTCTTATATTAATTTACTCAAATCATAATATATGATACTATAAAATATAAATTAACATAATTATTATTAAATATATTATAATTAAAATATATAATTTAATAAAATTCTTAATAATTAATATTCTTATATTAATTTACTCAAATCATAATATATGATACTATAAAATATAAATTAACATAATTATTATTAAATATATTATAATTAAAATATATAATTTAATAAAATTCTTAATAATTAATATTCTTATATGAATTTACTCAAATCATAATATATGATACTATAAAATATAAATTAACATAATTATTATTAAATATATTATAATTAAAATATATTAGTTATTTAAATTCTTGATAATAAATTTTCTTATATGAATTTATACAATTTAAAATAATTAATATTAAATATAATTTAATAATGATATATAATTTCATAAAATTCTTAATAATAAAATGTTCTTATACGAATTTACTAAAATCAAAATATAACTTGAGAATTATATTCTGCATAAACATAATTAACTTATATTAAGAAAAGCTTAGATGAAAATGAAATTCTACATCATAATCCATATGTTATATAGTTTTACAACATCAAAAAGTTTGAACATTGATTTTTAATGGTGAGCAAGAAATCTTCTGACCCATTCCAATCGCGCAACAGAAGGTAAACTAAAGAAAACGATCATTTGAGTTGGATGATCTGGAATTTTACTCAAAGCTTCATACCGCTGATCGTTGGTTAAACCTTCAATTTCCCATAAGGTTGAATATAAATTTGAAGCTTTCTCTTCCATCTTTTGATATTCTTCTGACTTCTGCTAAACCACCACCTCCGAGGCAATACTCCTACTGATTTGATCGCCAACGGCCTTGATGTTTTCGGCCAATAAAGTGGCAGCCTCATCAAATGAAGAATACATATTATCACGAGCATCAGATTGCTTCTTTCTCTTGTTTGAAGATGAGGAACGCCCTTGGTCTCTATCTCCTCGCGGCTCCGGACCAGAAACATCCATGTCGTCCAAAGAGACGTCAGCTTCGCAATCATAGAATGTGTTTCTCTCTTCATTCATATCTGTAGTGGGTACATCCTCAGCATTTATTTCGTGAAGAACATCAGCAGCTGTTTTAGCATCTTCCCCAGTTGCTCGATCTCTTGCATATATGGTAGTAAACTGGTCGTAGTAAGGGAAAGTACGATGTCTGAATTGAGCGGCTTCTTTGTGACTCTAAAAAAATTTAGGAAATCATATTAGTTATAAGTTTGGTAAAAATAAGATAATAAAGACTTGAAATAATCTTACCTTTAAATAGGAGTCCCAAACCGCATCTTCAGCAATAACGAGCTGCCTATGCTCGTCCCAACCAAAACCGCATTGTTTTGGCCATTAAGAATGTCATAGACGATTGACCACTCCCTTTTTAGTAACCTAATCCTCGATTCAATATTAAGTCTCGCCTTCAACATTGCATTTGGTAAAACCTTTTGTAGCATTCTTTCCAACTCGTTTAAATAACCGGCTTTGAACCCGGTATCAGCATTAAATGTTCCAACATTGTGCAGGTCCACCATGCAGGAAACCAATGCTGTATCTTCTTCTGGAACCCATTTTCTTTTGCTTCCTCGAGAAGCTTGAGAAGAAGCATTTGATTCTGGAACACCTGACATAATTATCTTAAGAACAAAAAGAAAAAAATTATATTAATTACTATTTTAATATCATGAATCAAAAGGTGAACACTTTATAAAATTATAATTAAGTTCAATATCATGGCGTAAAAGCTCCATACCACAAAAAATTTAAAATTATAACATATGCTGAATGAGAAGAAATTAAATTATAATTCAACAAGTACAGTACAATACAAAAGTTTCACAAAAGTTTCACAAACTAATTTTTAGATGATTGCCATTCATCGAACATTTGGTTGGCTAGTTCCATCCTCCAAGTAGCCCAAGCATCCGATGGATGAATATTTGTGATATTCGGTTCATCGTCATCCACCATATTACTAGGTAATCCTTCTCCCACCTCCGCTTCAATGGGATCAATACTCATATGGGTTCGAATAAAATTATGGAGCAAACAACATGCAATAATAATTCTATTGTGCACCCTTACAGGATAGAACGATGGAGTCCTAAGTATTCCCCATCTAAGTTTTAATAACCCAAAGCATCTTTCAATAATATTACGTGCTGATGCATGTTTCATATTAAAAAACTCTTGCGGAGAACTTGGCTGATAACCTTGATGCCACTCGTTCAAATGATATTGTTGTCCTCTAAAAGGTGCAAGAAATCCCTCACAATTTGTGTATCCAGCATCAACTAGATAATAACAACCTATAAAATATTTTTTTAAATGATTAATTCAGCACAAAAAGTTTGATCTTAATGAATAATTCAAAGTCCTTTAACTATCCACTTTACCGTGAGGAACTTTTAGTCCATGTGTTCTACTAATGGCATCTCGAAGAACCCGTCCATCAGCAACTGAACCTTCCCAACCTGGAAGAACATAAACAAATTGCATATCAGGTGTACAAACACCTAGCACATTTGTTGCTATGTCACCTTTTCGCGTTCGATATCTAGGTTTATCAATTGTTGGAACCCTAATCTTGATGTGGGTTCCATCAAGAGCACCTAAGCAATTCTATATCACATTATATAAAACCTTGAGTTAGAATACTAATTTAAATCTAAATCAACTAAATGTTGTACAAGCTATATATAAAACTCAGTCCAATACCTTAAACCATTTCCACCTTGTGTCTAAAGAATTAGCTGTAATTGGCTCTGCCTTTTTAAATAACACATGTTGTAAGCGTATGACAGCATTTAAAACACTATGAAATGATCTACTAACGGTTTCCCCGGACCTACTAAAGTGATGCTTGATAACTCGATTTTTCAGGTGATGGGAGATGATATGTAAAAACATTGCAACTTGCTCATCAACAAGCATGTTTCTTGACGACTTCAATCCCCCTAATGATTCTAACATCTCACATAGTTTAAAAATGGCAGTTCTATTCATCCTAACTTGTTCAATACAGGTCTCATCACTAGCATATACAAGTCTTTTCACATAATCCCGTTTTGCATAAAAATCTAAGGTATAGGACGTAATCTTTGGTCTATAAGTATGTAGGCTAAGGCTGGCACCCATTCTAAATAAGAACCAAATCGCAATTCTACAAATTTCCAACCATAGCCTCATTGCAATACCAATTCTTTTACGCCTCACACTTTGTGCAATTAAAGGCAGACGAGCCATCACTACAATATATTAATGTGTTCTATATTGTCAAATCGCAGTAAAAGGGTCACATTTCTCCAATCATAATTTCAATAACAGTAAAATACAATTAAATAATTTAATTGCCAAAGAACTTACAGTGATTGTGTGAAAAGAAGACGGTACACTGTGGGTGGAGGAAGCAATCAAACAAGCCGCTTCAGTAGGAAGCAATATCACACTATCAAAGAAAAATGAACAATACAAATTTAGAATCTTAATGAGTACATTGCAACAAAGCGTAACTTCAACAACACAGATGTGTATAAAAACAAGGCTATTCAATAGAATAGGGTACCATAAAAGAGACTAACAGGCAATGATTAAATCAAAAACTTACACATACTTGAACAACTAATGATGACTAACTAATGAGTGTGATCGGTTAATTATTAGTTGTGGCTCTCCATCAAAGATACAAAGTGATTATATATATATATGAAACTTATGACTTGTAAGAAACAAAAAGGCAGGAAATAAAAGAGGCATTATGGTCAAGTTGAATAAAGTTGGAATACTGCTTTGTGACAAAGGTGACAAATAGGTAACTGTGGTTTTTATTACCTTTATTTAATTTTCTGGGAAATTTTCATTCAAAAAAACCACAAAATTAAGTAATTTCTTTAAGAAACTCATTTTCTTTTGTTAAAAAAAGGGGGGAATTGGATGTTTTCAAGTATAAAAAATATGTATAGAAATATATTTAACTTTTTTATTTAAATTTATATGTATTATATATTTATTATATTATAAATATATTTTTAAAAAATTAAAAATAATATATATTAAAAGTCATTTAAGTTCATCAATTTGGTTATGAAAATTTATATTCTGATAACTGACCAACTTAACTTTTTTTAATACAATACTTATTTCTTTCCCGACTTTTAAATTAGAGAAAAAAGAATTTAATTAAACATGTTCAAATTAACTGCCTATATTCTGTCACTTTTCAAGTTTGGTCTTTCCTGCCTACTTCTTTATTTTTCGATCCCTTCTTTTTCTTCTGCCTTTTTTTGAGGTTTGCGTATATGTTTCTGTTGTTAGGTTCTTTTCTAGAAATAGGGTACCACAAAAGAGACTAACATGAATTAAAAATGTGCCAAATTATCTAGAAATAGTACAATACGCCATGTAAATATTCTCTGAATGGTTACTGCTTGCTTAAGACTAAATAAGGTTGATTTAGCTGGATAATAGATAGCTAATAACTAAATATGTAAAACAAAATTACATCTCTTCAAATCATTCCAATTAATAAACAACAATACAATTTCAAGCATTGAATAAGGAACAAAATGAGCACCATCATTAAGCAACAAAATCCAAAAGGTAAACAAAATGATGAGCAAAATGAGCACCATCATTTGCAGCCTACGAAACAAAATGAGGAACAACAAAATAGAGAAACATTGGATTCCCAATATGCAAATCCAGAAGGTAATTAAAGAGCATCATCATTTAAGGATGTATAATAGAAGTAAGAAATTTCAAGCATATACCATCTAGATCATATGATAAGCCCACACAGTAAGTGGATGCATAGCCAAAGAACCATATTTAAACTAATAATTAATAGAACTATGGTAGCTGCAACCAGCTATTATCATATAATAAGCTGTCGACACTTTCACTATGTTTAAGGGGCCTCATCGCCTCCACTGTCATGATTTGGATTCAAGAAAACTTGGGCTGGAATTGGGGTTTTAAGATATCTGTGGTCACACTCATTAGAATTTTTATAGATACAAACGCCCCGGCGGTAGTCCACTCATTAGAATTTTTAAGGTAAAAAAACTAAAACATTGCTTGTAATACAAACACAACTTTTTATGAAGTTCAATTTGGAACTTAACAATGGGTCTAATTTTGTTTCTTTATAAAGGTGTTAGCTTCAGCTATTGCAAACAGGAAAGCATCACTACCAGAGGCAGAGAATACCCAAATTTATGGTGAAAAGAGAAACCATGATAAGTTCAAATATGCAATTAGTTTAACAGAAAAGTTAGAAAAATATGTGATTGGGAAATTGGGCAAAACAACATAGATGCCAGATTTTGGACTTATTCGAAGGGCAGAATCTATAAACAAATAAAAAATTTCTCACATAAATATTGAACTACACGTGGAACGTGCATTAGGGCGCAAAAAAATTTGAGAAGAAAGAGCAGGTACGGTACCGAGAAGAAAAGCCTAAACTGGGTCTAAACTTTGAGTAAGAAATTCGACACCAGCAGAGTTACATGATTAAACTTTCTAAAACCTCATGTTAAAGGTAAATGCATGATTCAATTTCTAGAAATGTTGAATCTTTCGTCATAAAAAAAACATAAAAGGGAAAACATGTTGAAAGAATGTTAGGGCAGACAATTTTTACCTTGATTGAATTGGAAAGCTTTTCTTGAGGGTTTATTTGGAGATACTTGGGATTGATCTCTACTCACTGCATTTGAAGAACACAAGTCTATTTTGGTCGACAAAACAGTGCTCTGAAAAGGTGCAAGAAATCGGAGAGTTCTAAAAAGGTGCAAGAAATGAAACAGGAAGAGGCTGAAAGTGAAACAGGAAGAGGCCGATGGATGAAACAGTAAGAGAAATCGGGAGCTTCTTGATGTTAGGAGGGAGAGGCTGGAGATGGCTCTTGTATTGGAAGGGTAAAATAGGGCAAATCACAATCGGGAGAGTTAAGCGGAGCTAATCTAAACTTTTTGAAGGGAATAGAAATGGGTCATTCATCAGTAATACAGACGTAATGTAATAGACCCGTAATAGGGCATTACATTCAACCAAACATATGCATAGGTGGGGCCCACAGAATAGGGGTGTAATGGCAACCAAACATGTTGTTAGTGGCATACGACATGTTCTAGGATTGAAGAGAAATTTGATTTCGTTGAGTACTCTTGATTTAAAAGGGTACAAATTCATAACCAAAAGTGTGGTTATGAAGATTCCAAAAGGTTCCCCTGTTGTGATGAAAGTACAGAGAAAAACTACCAAGTCATATGTTTTGCAGGGTTCTACTATTATTGGTGATATTACAGTTGCTTCCTCTTCCTTGTAAGATGATGATGTTATTAGACTTTGGCATGCGTCTAGGGCATATGAGTGAAAACAGTATGGTAGAATTGAGCAAAAGAGGACTTCTTGAGTGGCAAGGCATTAGCAAACTAAAGTTCTGTGAGCATTGCGTTTTTGGGAAGCAAAAGAGAGTTCGATTCACCAGAGGAATCAACAACACGAAGGGAACGTTGGATTATATTCATTCTGATCTTTGGGGACCATCTAAAGTGATTTCAAGAGGTTGAGCTAATTATATGCAAACTCTTATTGATGATTTTTCTAGAAAAGTTTGGGAGTTTTTCCTAAAGCAGAAAAGCGATGTGTTTTCTGTGTTCAAGTTTTGGAAAACCATGGTTGAGAAATAGATAGGAAAACAAATAAAATGCCTCAGGGCAGATAATGGTTTGGAGTTCTGTTCTGATGAATTTAACGAATTGTGCAAATCAGAAGAAATCGTGAGATACTTGACAATTCATTATACTCCACAGCAAAATGGCATTGTAGAATGAATAAATAGAATGATCATGGAGAAAGTTTGATGTATGTTGTCGAATTTTAATTTACCAAAATTGTTTTGGGCTGAAGTAGCCTTTACTACATGTTTTTTGATCAACTGATTTCTATCTGTTGCCATTGAGAAAAAGACTCCACAAGAGATATGGTCTAGTAAGCGTGTTGATTTTTCTTATTTAAATATTTTGGGTGTCTTGCTTATGCTCATGTTGATAATGGAAAATTGGAACCAAGATCTATTATGTGTTTTTTTTTGTTATAGGGCTGGTGTAAAAGGGTATAAGTTATGGTGTCCTGAAAATAGAAAAGTTGTAATTAGCAAAGAGTTATTTTTTTATGAAATTGATATGCTACTTAACTTATCTTTTAAAGACTCTTCAAATAAAGAATAGTAAAATTAAGTGGAGCTTCAGATTGATCTAGTCTCTACAACAGAGTCGACTCCTCAAGTTAGTACAAAAAATCAGAACAGAGCCATTTCTTCACCATAATATTCTATTGCCAAAAATAGAACTAGAAGAGAAATTAAACTTCCAAAGAGGTATGTCAAGGCTGATCTAGTGGCTTATGCTTTAAATGTGGTTGAAGATATAGATGAAAATCAAGAGTCGTCTACTTATTTCGAGGTAGTTAGCTATGAAGACTCAAAAAAGTGAATGTTTGTCATGCAAGAAGAGATGGAGTCACTCCACAAGAATAGAAAATTGGATCTTGTGAAGCTTCCAAAAGGTAAGAAGGTTGTTCATTGTAAATGGGTGTTCAAGAGGAAAGAAGGGGCTCTAGGATTTAAAGAACCCAGATATAAAGCAAGACTTGTTGCAAAGGGTTATAGTCAGATTTCAGGTGTGGACTGATAACTCTTGAAAAGAGTTATATTTCATGCCTTTAGACCTAGTCAATTGATTCTACTTAGGTATATTTAGTAGCATTTTAGGACATTTCACTAGTATTTTTATCATTGCATAAGGAGCTTGGGCTGTGTTTAAATATTATGTATTTTTAATTGCATGTGGTAGGGTTGTGTTTGGTGGTTTGGCAGGTGCAGGTTGAGGAATAAGAAATAAATGAGTGAAGGTTTGTCAGGGCAAAAGTTTGGACATTTTGTCAGTATGAATGTCGTGGAAATTCCAGGAAGACCGAGTCAACACTCAATGCATACTAGTTTCAGCCTAACTATACTTGTACCAGAAAAATCTGCCTAAAAAAGGAGAAGATAATCTTGGGCTGTTGAAAAAAGAATTTAAAAAAGGAGAAGATAAACTTGAGTTGTTGGATTTACCCTAGGGAAAAAGCTTATAAAAAGCCAAAGGAGTTCGAAAAGTACAATGGGACTACTTGTCCTGAAGCTCATATAACTATGTTCTGTCGAAGGATGACGGGATACATCAACAATGATCAACGGCTAATCCACTACTTCCAGGACAGTCTGATCGGTACGGCTGCCAAATGGTACAACCAACTGAGCCGTGCCAACATCCACTCATGGAAGGACTTGGCATGAGCTTTCATGAAGCAATACAACCATGTAACAGACATGACACCTGATAGAATCACACTGCAGAACATGAAAAAGAAGTAAAGTGAGAGCTTTAGGCAATACACCCAGAGATGGAGAGAAGTGGCAACGCAAGTCCAACCCCCACTCCTAGAGAAAGAGACAACCATGTTTTTCATCAACACTCTGAAAGCACCGTTCATTAACCACATGTTAGGAAGTGCTACCATGAGCTTCTCAGATGTAGTAATGTCTGGTGAAATGATTGAAAATGCAATAAGAAGTGGGAAGATAGATGCGGGAGAAGGCATCAAGAGATCAACCCCAAAACACAAAGACAATGAGGTGAACAACACGAGTACATATAACAAGGGTTATTCAAAACCAATTACGGTGAATCAGCCAAGAAAAATGGTCGCTAACCAGCAAGGCTCATTGAGGCAAGAACCTGGAGTGAAACCAGGTACTGAGAAGCTCCAGTTCACACCAATTCCGATGTCATATAAAGAGCTGTATCAAAATTTATTCGATGCGCATGTTGTTTCCCCTTCCTACTTAAAACCCCTACAACCTTCGTATCCAAAGTGGTATGATGCGAACGCACAATGTGACTACCATGCAGGAATTACGGGGCACTTAATAGAGAATTGCATCACCTTCAAAAAGCTAGTTGAAAAACTCATCCAAATAGGTATTATCAAGTTGGGTGACTCATCTGCTGCAGAAAATCTGCTACCCGATCTTGATTGACAATAAGGTGAATGCGACGTATGAAGAGATCTTGGGAAGTGTTCACATCAATGACATGCATGAAGACACAACTAAAGAAGGGACCTCGTTAGATGTCTGCCCTTATAAATTTGGAAGTGTTCTAAATAAATCAGACTGTAAAAGAAGTCTCTGTAGTATTTAGAGCCTACTTAGAGTAATATTCAGAATAAACTTGTTGCTTTTAGCCTGAAGCAATAAGAACTCCTTTATGAAATAGGCTCATGTCTGAACGTCGTTATTTTAATGAAATGCATCTTTACGATCATTTTTGAGCCAATATTCTTTCATTCTTTATGAATAATTATTTTTAATCTTTCATTCTTTCTTCCAAATCATTCATTCATAATCATATTGTACAGATAAATATTCTTAGATTCTTTTATTCTTTGGATCTACCTTCATCCCTACAATAGGTCTCCAGATATCAAAGACATGAGCGACACTGCTATTGACTCAGACTTTCCTTTTGAGCAAGATATGTGTCTAGATGAGCCTCAGGACTTTGGAGATAACTAAGACTGTAGCTTATCCCCTGATTTGTTAATGATGGTAGAACAAGATCCTACCTTACAAAGAATCTATGGAAGTCATGGCCTTTCTCTATGAGGGGCATGGATGTCATTAGGCTGACCTCACCAAAAGCTTCTGGCGGTTATCGATTCATCTTTGTGGTCGGCGATTACTTCATAAAGTGGGTAGAGGTTGTTTCATATGCCAATATCGCAAAGCTGACAATCAGCAAGTTTCTTGAAGAATCATATGTCAATATGGAATGCCAAAAAGGATCATATTAGACAATGCATTGAATTTGAACAACCGCACGACATCAGAAGTTTGCAGTCTGCTCAAGATTAACACCATGTCACCCCAAAATGAACGATTCAGTGGAAAAAAACCGAAAACACAAAAAAAAAGAACAAAAGAGACAAAAAAAAACAAAAAAAAACCTCTATTGGGGCACCTCATTTCTCATTGGTATATGGAATAGAGGCAGTCTTACCTATCGAAGGTGATATTTCTTCCCTTCGAGTCTTGTCAGAGTTGAAGTTGGATGAAGCAGAATGGATCCAAGCCCGATATAATCAGCTAAATTTGATCAAAGAGTAAGGGTTGAAAGCTATCCGTCATGGTCAAATGTACCAAAAGCGAATGATACGAGTTCACCAAAAAAAGTTTGCTCCAGAGAATTCCATGAGGGGGACCTGATATCGAAGAAGATCCTTCCCATACAAAAGGACTTCAGAAGAAAGTGGATGCCAAACTAGAAAGGACCTTATGTGAAAAGCCTTATCTGACGAAGCATTGATATTGACTAAGATAGATGGCAAGAACCTGCCTAATCTTGAGAATTCTGATTCAAGCAATAAATACTTCACTTGAAAAAAAGAAACACAAAAAGAAAAGAAAAAAGAAAAGAAGAACGAAAAAAGAAAAAGGAGAGGCCAAGGTGAAAACCCGCAAAGGGCACCTTGAGACAAAAAGGGGTTTTGAATTGAAAACCCAAAAATGGGCAATTCAAACTTCGATCAAATGTGGGGCATGCGGTAGCCTTGTCCTCTCTGAATTAGCAAGAAGGAGAGATGCTACATCTTGGGGCATCAACAAAGCCTTCTAGGACTTCTAAACACATATCAAGTTTAAAAGAGGCCTCAAGGAGTTTGGGGCAGAGAAGCTCATGCTACGATATCTGGGGCACCTATTTCCATTTTTGTATTTCGGCAAAATACACCATCTTGATTAATTTATTCTCATTTTGTATTCTAGCAAAATTTGCTATCTTGATTAATTTGTTCATTTAGAGCTTTGCTCTCAACAAATTTTCATCTTATCCATTGTGATAATCTTTTTCATCTTATACATCTCGTATCTCAGCAAAATTTGCTATCTTGATTAATTTGTTTGTTTAGAGCTTTGCTCTCAACAAAATTTCATTTTGTCCATTTTGATAATCTTTTTCAAGCATTTTTCATTGAAATAACGATTAATGGGCTAACAATACTCATGCAGAAGGAGTTCTGCATATTACTCTGAAAGTTTCTAAAAAATACGAGGACCTGAAACAGGACTATTGTTTAGAACTGACCAAACCTAAGGGTTGAAAACATTTGAGAATGGATAGTCTAATTTGAGACTATTTATTTGAATCTTCTGTCAAAGATACTTGCTGAACGCGAAAACATCAGTGATAGAACCTTGATGAACAACGAGGAATGACAACCCAAATATTAAAAAGGGATCATTCTCGAAAAATGACATTCTGTATTCATGAAAATATCATACATACAAATCTAGTTAGGAGCATTTGATTCATTCTAATCACGACATCCTAAACACTAGGGATAAATAGGTCCATGAAATGGATTTTACATGTCATGTTCCCCAAAGAACAGATCAAAGAAACAGATCCTATACCCATGGAGTTGCAGCAGTGGAATAGATTGAAAATCACAGATCTTATCTCTCTGAAGTTGCAGTAGAGCAGATCGCATCCAGTCTTATCTCCCTAAGTAGTAGTGGAGCAGACAGAAGAGACCAATCCTATCTCCCTTAAGTTGCAGTGGAGCGGATTAAAACCATAAATCCTATACCTCTGAAGTTGCAGTAGGTCAGATTAAATTTACCATGACAAGTCTTATCTCCCTGAAGTTGCAGTGGAGCAGACTAAATCCACAAATCTCATCCCCATGGAGTTGCGGCAGAGTATATTGAATTCATATCTCTCTAAAGATGCCGTGAAGTGGATCAAAGCGACAAGACATAGTAGATTGGAATGAAGCTACTTGAAGAGAAGTACCCAAAGAAGTCAAGCCTCGGCGAGGCCAGGCAAATTTGGTCCTTCTTAGTCTTTGCTCTGTTCTCGTTACACGAAAACGAACAAAGAGGGGCAGCTGTAGAAGCCCAAATTTGCTGGCCCAAAAAAAAATACAACCCAAAACAAAAATAAACCCACTACCTAAATCCTAGCCCAATACAACCCTAGCCCACAAACAAATTGTTGCAGCAAAAAAAAAAGAAACCCTAGGGTGCCGTTGGCCGCCGCCTCTACCCATGTGCGCCGTTCCATCTCCTCGCACGCCATCGTCACGCCTCTGACACCTGCAGAGAGGAGTGAATGCAAGAGGATTACAAAGAACTAAAGAGCAAAAAAATAAAAAGATGAAGATAAAACGGGTGTAATATGGCTATAAAAGCCAGAGGATTCTCATTGTAACTTTTTTTTTACAAACAGACAGCAGTGAATCAAGAAAAACAGAATTGAGATTCTAAAAGGTTGATAGAAATCTGATTATTTTCTTTAGTTTTTCCGATTTCCTTTACTTATCATTTATCATTTATTTATTTCATTTATTTATCTACGTATCTTTTACGAAATTTTTGCAAAGAAAATGTAAAAATTAAAAGGGAATAGGGGACTTGCCGAGGAAGCGCCGGGATCGTGCCCGCGGAGGGCTCTCCTCCTTTGCAGCCGCCGGATCTAGAGGGTGCTGAGAATCTTCCTCTTTTATTTTTTTGGGGTTTGTGGGTTTAACCTTCAGGGGTGTTCCAAGGCCGAGGTTAGAAGCTTCTTCTCCATCACCGGCCACCGGTCTGTGTGGCCATGGTGGTGGCACACCGGAGGCCAATAAACCCAAGGGTAGGGCATTTGAAAAAAGAGGGGAAGGGTTTTGAAACTAAAAACGAAAAAGAAACAGAAGCTAGAATGAAAATTTTGATTAAATGCATGAAGTAAAACGGCGCCGTCTGAGGGATAGTGGCCTGTGCATTCTTGCCCTAATGGGTAATTTGCGCCTATGGTCCCTCCAATTTTGCGGCGCATTTAGTGAACCTTTTATTTCTTTTAATTTCGGCCACAGAATTTTGCGCCTGATTCAATCTGGTCCTGTACAGACCAACGCGCATAAGGGACGGGGAATATTGCACAATCAGTCCCCCATGTCCTCAGCGCATTTTATTTTGGTCCCCCTAGCCACCTGTTTCATGTATTTGCAGCCCGTTTTTTTTTATTCTGTTTCAACCACGTCCTTAATGTGTTTAATTTTTATATATGCTATTTTATCATTATTTGTTTTAAGCCTTTACATTTATTATTTATCTGAAATTGTTTTGCATTAAATTTTTTATATATTTTAAAAAAAATTGTTTCTTTTATTGTTTAAGATTTTCTTTTGTATATTGTTTTATTTTAAACTATTTTAGATTGACTAGTATTTATCTCAAGTTTTTATTTATTTATTTGGTTTAAATTTATATATTATCATCTTATATATTATTATCTATATTAAAATATTTTAATATTAATAATTTCAAATTGTTCATACATTTTTATAATATATATATTTACATACATACTTTTCATTCATTATAAATATATACTTTTTATATTTTATATTTCATATTTTTATATACATAGATATACGTAAATATACACATTTTAATTCATATATATGTACTTGTACATGCTTAAATATATTTTTCATATTTCATAATTCTTATATACTTACATAGATGTAAACATATTTTACTTCACATACATATATTTTTATATTATTACAATTTGTAAATATATACACATGCATACATATATTCTATTCTTAGTTTTATTTGTTTGTTTCATTGTCTTGGTGTTTTGCGTTATGTTTACCTTTTCTTATTACGTGTCTCCTATTTTCATCTTATTTTATTTTGTGTTGCTTCATTTATTGTTGCTGCAATTTAGTTATCAATATCACATCATTATTATTGTTGTATCCCATTATTTGTCTTTCAAATATTTCGTCCACATGGTTACTTTACATTATTTCACTATTATTGCATCTTACATTATGTTTTAGAAAAAACATATTTGTTTGCTCCCATACGATGTTTAATAAACTAAGCATAAATCATGTTAAATATCACGATAGTTCTTACTCAAAATTCATCAAAAGGGAAATATTTGAAAACGAGGCAGTGTTTTGCTTTTAGAAAATCGAGAAAATGTACCCTAACGTGCTGGGTTTCGATTTCTCGTTCGACCAAATAGCCAAATATCCTTTCAATAATTTCAAAACGAGGCAATGTTTTGCGTTTGTAAATTCGAGAAAATGTGCCCTAACGTGCTGGGTTTCGATTTCTCGTTCGACTAAATAGCCAAATATCCTCTTAAAACTTCAAAGTATGGTTTCGTTAAACTATAAGGTGATCTTGGTTTTGATGGTTTAAAGTATCGTGTCCTAACGTGCTGGATGTGATATTCCTCCGGAACAAGAGAATCCTAAATTTCAATTCATGTTATCCGAGTTACTTTTAAGGATCGTATTTTTAAAACCCTTCGAAGTTTTCAATTTTCGACACTAAGACACTAATTAATCAACTAGGTACCAATTTTGGGCGTATCGAGGGAGCTAATCCTTCCTTGTGCGTAACCGACTCCCGAACCCGTTTTCTGAATTTCGCAAACCAAAATCGTTGTTTTTATAAAAATTAAATCGTTTATTAAAAACAACCACTTTTTGAGGTGACCCGATCACACCTCATCAAAAAAGATTGGTGGCGACTCCCATTTTCATTCTATTTTCAAAATCCAAGTCGACCCCTTTCATCAAAAAAATGTTGTCAACAATGTGTAAATGTGATAATGTGCAAATGTGAGAATTGGATATTGGTTTTATTTGAAAAGTGAAATGAAACCCTATTAACTGTATCGAGCTAAGTCAGATATACATGGCATGCCATAAGATAGGAAGAGTTCAGGGATTACTTCAACCTTGAGTTGATGAGGCATTGGGTGCCAATTTGTTTCGATTTAACCGATGAGACACTAGGTGTCAATTATATAGTGTTGGCGCAGTTGTTACTTCGAATTTATCCGATGAGGCACTGGGTGCCAAACTGGTGTGTTGGTTGGATCCGTGTATCCATCCGAGTCTGAGTCATGTTAATAGAGGTAATTAAATAATAAATTTCTATAATTGATATTAATGGCATGGTATGTGAAATGGAAATGAGATAGTGACTTGAAACATGAAAAATAAGATATGTTGTGATTAAATGAAATACATTAGTTTATGATACGAGCCAAAGAGGTGACACTCAAGGGGTTGTTTTTCCTTGTGGTCCAATCACTCGAGGCAAGGCACGACAATTAAAATCAAAGATGAATGCTTTTGTCCAAGACTTTGTTGCTACAAATTTAAGTCATCATATTCGTGACGTTGACAAATACAGGAATGCAATTCACTGGACCAATCTTGGAATAGTGAAAGCCCATAAATTGGTGGATTAATCTTTTATGTATCTTATTATTATTATTTATTTAATTCTCATTGGTTGGGACACATCACTTATGAGTTAAGTAATTTTATTGGTTAGGTTATTATTTATTTTATTTTCTTAGATAATTTTAAAGAGTTTTATTAGGATTCAATTACTCTTGAAAGAGTTTTATTAGGATTCAATTACTCTTGTAATTTGCCTATAAATAGGCTTGCTTTCTACACATTGGGAAGGATACATAAAAAGAGAGTATTTGTTTTCTTCCAAATTTGTGTGAGGCAAATTTTTTAGAGTAGAGTGATTCTTCTCTTGTTATTTAGTTTGGAATGAAGACCCTAATTGCTCTAAGAGGCCAATAAACTTGACGAGGCAATTTGTAATGGAGGCTACACGGATGAAGGAATTGTGCGTGCCTTTAATATCTGTTAACACAAGAAGAAACAAAGTGTTAGAAAGCGTAAAAGAAACAAAAAAAAACGTAGACCTGCAACGATCCCTAACTCTAGAGTCAAAGAAAAGCTTTAATAAGAAGAAAACTTAAGAAAACTCTACCCAAATTAA
The DNA here is from genome assembly GCF_007990345.1 of Gossypium hirsutum. NCBI lineage: Eukaryota > Viridiplantae > Streptophyta > Magnoliopsida > Malvales > Malvaceae > Gossypium > Gossypium hirsutum. The sequence goes on from NC_053442.1 coordinate 26,903,559, forward strand.
AAAAAAACAAAAATCGGAAATGTTTGGTGTCTTAAGATTTTCAAAAATTGAAGCTTTAATTATACTTGAGTCAAGAAAAGAAGAAGGAAAAAAATTCAATTTTGGGAAAAATAAAAATAAAAATAATAACAATAATAGGAAAAGAAGAAACCTATGTATGAAAGGTAGGCAACTTTTTTTTTGCGCTTTTTGCTTCTTCTTCTTTTTTTGCGTTTTTTGCTTTTTTCTGTTTTTTTTAAAGAATAAGAGGAGAATAAACACAAACTTCAAAAAAAAGAGAATCGACGAAACCGATGAAAAGTGTTTTTGGTATTTTGACTCGTTTCGGATTTGATTTTAGCTTCAAAAATAACACCGAATGGCCTGAAACTGATACCAACTGATGCGGAACCCCGGATCTAGACACAAGAGAAACACAAATTAGAAATAAAAACGAGAATAAATAAAATTAGTTAAATAATAATAATAAAAGGATAGATTTTCCCTATGGAACCCTTGGTTAACTTGCAACCAAAAAGGCCAATGATTGAGCGGCTCCCTACGAAACCCCTAGAAGAAGAACCTCTAGAAACACCGATGAACGGGAAAGAAATTTGAATATTTGTAACTCCGAAATACCCTCGAAAGTAACAAACTCCAAACTAAATAGCAAGAGAAGAATCACTCTACTCTCAAAAATTTGCCTCACACAAATTTGGAAGAAAACAAATACTCTCTTTGTTATATATCCTTCCCAATGTGTAGAAAGCAAGCCTATTTATAGGCAAATTACAAGAGTAATTGAATCCTAATAAAAATCTTTCAAGAGTAATTGAATCCTAATAAAACTCTTTAAAATTATCTAAGAAAATAAAATAAATAATAATCTAACCAATAAAATTACTTAACTCATAAGTGATGTGTCCCAACCAATGAGAATTAAGTAAATAATAATAATAAGATACATAAAATATTAATCCACCAATTTATGGGCTTTCACTATTCCAAGATTGGTCCAAGGAATTGCATTCCCGTATTTGTCAACGTCACGAATATGATGACTTAAATTTGTAGCAACAAAGTCTTGGACAAAAGCATTCATCTTTGATTTTAATCGTCATGCCTTGCTTCGAGTGATTGGACCACAAGGAAAAACAACCCCTTGAGTGTCACCTTTTTGGCTTGTATCAGTTTATGTACTCATGAATTGAATATGGAATGGATAATTCCATTGTATAAACAAATGTGGATGGATAATTGAAAAGTTATTTATATAGCAAGTGATGTGAATTGAGATATTCGTTAAACAAATTAAATATGATAGCATGCGAAAATTGAGTATGGTATGAAATTATACGGTAATATGCATGAATTTGAAATGATGGTATATGGTAATTGTATACTTAGACAATAGTATGTTTGTATAATTCAAATTATGTATTTTTGTATCATTATGTCTTTAATTGTTTAAATTATAGAAATATTACTGAGTTTTACTCAGCGTACGGTTTTGTTTTCCGTGCGCAAGTTTGGTACTTCTCTTTGATCACCAACTCAGCATCCAACAATGATCCCGATCTCAAATGTGGTGAAGTTTACCTTTTGTGTTGGCATGTACCTAGGATGTCTTAAGTTGATAATTATTTTGTGAATGGTTTGTAATAGAGTTAAAGTATAATGTTGGTTAGAGTATATATAGTATATGTTTGTGTTTGAAGCCATAAATTGGTATGTTGGTTTGAACCAAGACATGTTAGGCATATGTGAATTTTAAGTTTGATGTGTTAGGTAAATATAAGCTAGGCCAAATTGATTGATTTTGGCATAGTTAAAACCTTGAGTTGAATAATGTATGGATGATATGTTTTGATGATATAACTTGTGGTACCAATGAGCATACATTGGTTAGGCACCTAGGATGATTGTTTTAGCATGTTTTGAGTATGTTTGATCGTATTTTGGATAGGTTAAACGAATGGTTTTTAAGTTGCTTAATGCCTAAGTAAGTAAGAAATGGTAAACTTGTTGTTTAAGGTGCATTTTAGGTCCACACAGCCAGACACACGGGCATGTGACTTGGCCGTGTGAGACACACGGCCGTGTATCATCTGTGGGGTGCTTGGAAAGTAAGTCAGCTAGTACACGGCCTAGCACACAGGCATATAAGTCCATTTCAAGAGTTACACGAGCGTGTGGCTTGGCCGTGTGACCCAAGCCAAAAAGTTACACGGGCTAAGACACGGGCGTGTGTCTCAGCTGTGTGTCACAAGGCTGTGTGACCCCTGCAGTTGAAATTTTTCTAACTCTTTCCTAAAATTTTCAAATGTTCCCGATTTAGTCCCTAATCGTTTCTAAAGTGATTCAAAGGCCTCAATGGCTTGAATAAGGGACGATATGCATGTTTAATGATGGATTATGTTGTGATTGTTGAAATGTTTTAAAATAAATTATTTAGGTAATAATTATTCAATAATGCTCCGAAACCTTATTCTGGCGATAGACACGGATTATGGGTGTTACAGTCCCTCTTAGTCACCGTAAGGCACTGTGCTGCTAGAGTGTGAACTGGACACACGAAAGTTGTCTTCCCAAAGTCTTCCGTATTTCTTACTTTGTTCTTTCGTGAATTGAAAGATGAAAATGATGTTGAATGATATTTTGGTTTTGAATTTTATTTGCCAACCCATAAGTTAAATCTCATCGGGTTGGGATTATTTGATGAAACATTTGTTTTCTTTAATGGTTGAAGCATAGATCTGAATTAATTTACTGTTTCATTCAATTGTTTTATTTCTAAATTGTATACGTGTAATCCTTAGACATAGACGACTGTGCAGCATGCCCATAAAATAATTTAATTCTAAAGAGGTTGGATTAGTTGGATCGATAGTGAATGATATGAGCAAGTACTAGATCGATACTTGTAGTAGACCCTAAACATAGAGCAATGTTCATACAGAAGGAAAACAATACAGGGTACCGTATTAAGGCCTATAGACACAGATAAGGTAACTTAGGGTTTTTTCTTTGGAAAGAAGCAAACCATTTTAGAACTCTTCAGAGAAGTAAACTGAGTATGATTTTACTAAGGAATTTTGACAGTAAGGGTAGATTCTTAGTAATCCCGACATTCAAAGTCAACATCATATATCCTTTATTCTTTGTCGTTGTATATTTACCATATCAATCTTAGTTATTTACTTGATCGTTTACATAATATTCTCATAATAATTCTCATAATTGCCATTACATTTCTACTCTCATTTTGTCATAGCATTTCCAAGTTTTCACTAATTCCACATATTGCACACATCATTATTCCTTTAATTGTCATTGCATACTTACCATAGCATTAATCGCATTGTATTATAATAACTTGACCAGTTTTGTGCTTCAATCTGATCCTCGTGGGAACGATACTCATTCACCACTTTATTACTTGATTCTACATGTATACTTGCATAAATCGCATATCATTTCACACGCGACATGAACTTCATAGATGTGTTTTCTCCAGTTGTAAAGCACAATTCGGTTCGAGCCTTACTTGGTATTGTGGCCATGTATGATTTGGAGCTCAAATATTTAGATGTAAAAACACGTTCTTGCATGGAGAACTTGAGGAGGACATTTACATGCAACAACTAGAGGGCTTTACAGTCTCCGAAAAATAGGACTATGTTTTCTTGTTGAAAAAGTCCATTTATGGCTTGAAACCCTCACCAAGGAAATGGTACAAGAGGTTTGATTCTTTTATGACTTCTCATGATTTCAAAAGAAGTAGCTTTGACAGTTGTGTTTATTTTAAGAAGAACAGTGATGGTTGTTTTGTGTATCTACTCATCTATGTTGATGACATGTTGATAGCATCGAACGATAAATGAGAGATAAGAAAGGTCAAAGCCCAGCTTAGTGAACAATTTAAGATGAAGGATTTGGGAGCAGCAAAGAAGATACTTGGTATGGAGATTCTCAGAGATAGAAAAGAAAATAAATTGTACCTAAGTTAGAAAGGGTATGGTGTGAAAGTTCTTTGCAGGTTCAATATGCAGAGTGTTAAGCCTGTTAGTACTCCTTTAACGGCTCATTTCAAACTTTCATCAGCTTTGTCTCCACAGCCAGATGATGAGATTGACTACATGTCAAATGTTCCATATTCTAATGTAGTGGGATCTCTTATGTATGCTATGGTTTGTTCAAGTCCAGATTTATCATATGCAGTCAATGCAATTAGTAGATACATGGCGAATCCTGGTAAAGAACATTAGAAAGCAGTTCAGTGGATTTTGAGATACTTACGAGGCACTACTGATGTTTGCTTACAATTTGGAAGAAATAGCAATGGAGCCATTGGGTATGTTGATGCTAATTGTGCAATCAATTGGAAAGCCACCTTGCAGACTACTGTCGCTTTGCCTACCACTAAAGTTGAGTACATGGCGATTATTGAGGCTTGTAAAGAAGCTATTTGGTTAAAGGGTTATTTAGTGAACTCAATGAAGACCTTCAAATCAGTACAGTATTTTGTGACAGCCAAAGTGTTATCTTCCTTTCGAAAGATCAAATGTTTCATGAAAGAACAAAGCACATTGATGTTCGGTATCATTTTCTCCGTATAGAAGTTTACTTCCTCTATTTAATATTGATTTGAATAAGATGTTTCAACCTTACTGCATTACTTCTATTAAATGTTGATTAGAATAATATTTTCTAAACCTATAAATAAAAGCAGCCTATACTCCTTGTAATCATTCGAATTTGACATAGTGAATTTCTTCTCCTTTGCACGTGGTTTTTTCCCCGAAAGGGTTTCCACGTAAAATCTGTGTGTTTTATCACATTCTATTTTTTATAGATATGGAGAAAAATTTAAAAGCTTATATAACTATAGCACTACAAGAAATTCAAAATTTCAAAATAATTGATGGTTATGACCACTTCAAGTAGGTCCAAACATTACCAATTCAAATTAGTTTAATGGTAGTGAAAGAAAAAAAAATGTTTTCTTTTTTCTTTCTTTGTGGCTTGGACTTGGCATGTGTTATTTTAAGAAAGGTGGAGGAAGTAAAAGTGAGGGCAACAATAGTAGTGACGGTGGGCAAAGTGGAAGAAAGTAATTTTTTAGAATCAAATTGAAACTATTTATAAATTTTAAGGGTTATTTTTAAAAAAATTATGACTACATCTATGATATATAAATTTTGATGCTTTTATTAGAATGGGAAAATTAATTATTTATCATGTATGATGTTTTAAGTTTAAATTTGATTATGATCAAATTTTTATAGATTTATTATATAAAAAGATAAAAATATTCTTATAAAAATATAATTTAATTTGTATATGAAAAAGATAAATTAATAATTTCATAATTGAATTTAAACCCGGATAATCTTACCACCAAATCAATAAGCTAATCAATAAGCTACTTATGGATACGTAACCTATTAAAAATGAGGTATGAAAATGTGCTACAATATATATATGAGTGTATAAACTAAGAGAATAGAAAGACCCATTGGGCTTATTCATCTTCAAAGTGAAAATCTCTGCTGGTCCATTGGGGCAGTGCTTAGACAGAAGTAGTTTGTTTAAGGAAGGGATAATGATGGATAATGCCGAACTCAATTCTCTGCTTACGTGGCAGCATGTAATCCAGTTCTTAACAGGGGCAGTGGGTCCCCTTTGGATTTCTTATTCTCCCCGTTCCCTCGACTATTGGTTTAAGCCAGCCACAGCTCTTCTCCTCAGAGTCATTTGGGATATCCGGCGGCCATGGCAGCTTGTTCCCTCACTCTATCGTCCTCCTTGCCCCAACCTAAACCCTCATTTTTTGGATCGAAACCCTCTCATCTATCCTTACACAGCACTTCGTTTGCGCTCAAATCCCAGTGTTTCAGGGTTTCCTCAAGTTCCGTTTCCATCTCCAGTCGCCCCGCCGATGATCTAGTTGCATCTCTTCTCTCCAAGGTCTTCTGTCTTTCTCCTCCATTTAGTTCCATCAATTTGTTTTTTTTTAATGCAACTGAACACCAAGTGAGAATTAGGTGATAAAAACGGATGGTGGAGTTTCACTCACCACAAAACAGCACCAAGAGGTAGCTCAAGTGGCTAATGAGTTGAACAAATATTGCGTTGATGAACCAGTCAAATGCCCTTTAATCTTCGGAGGTAATAAACAGACCAAACCCAAATTCGAACACAAATTACTGTCAAGTGAAAAGTGGTTTAATGTTGGTCTTGTGGTTTTTCCAGATTGGGATGTGGTTTACTGTTCGAATCCCACGTCACCAGGAGGCGGCTACAGAAGTGCATTGGGGCGCCTTTTCTTCAAGACCAAGGACATGGTCCAGGCTGTTGAAGCTCCTGACTCCGTACGAAACAAAGTCTCCTTCTCTGTTTTTGGGTTTCTTGAGGGAGAGGTCTCCTTGAAAGGTAAGGCCACTCCCACCCTACGTTAACCTCACTAGTCATCACTTGATTTAATGTCGGCATGTTTATCTTTAACTGGCATTACCATGTTGCCACATTGTAATTCTATGACTAATAACCAAAATTGACTCATGGGTTCATGCATAAGCACCTAGAATCCCATTTATTCATCTTTTCCGCGAAACTCCATTAATTGTGGATGTCATCTCCACTGATACATGTTCCTTCATGCATTGTGCAGGAAAGCTGAAGGTCTTGGATCATCAATGGATTCAAGTCATTTTTCAGCCACCTGAACTGAGGGTAGGAGCAATGGACTTCCAGTATGGTGGCGAGAGTGAGGTCAAGCTACAGATCACGTATATTGACGAGAAGATCAGATTAGGAAAGGGCTCTAGAGGTTCTTTATTTGTATTTCGAAGGCGGCACGGAGGCTCAACCAACGTTTAAGACCCCTATCCAGTGCCAATAATTGCCAATGTTATGAAACACAGGTGAAACGTTAATTAGATGGAGAGAACCATGCAATCTGAGTTGTTGAGTCAAATGCAGAATTTGTATGTATGGACATGCTTTGGGTATGTAAGAACATAGATGTGATGGATCAAATATACAACTTTCACTACTCCATATGAAAACACCCTAAATAGGGATGAAACCATAAAAAATTTCTATGGTGCTAAGAGAGCATCATTACTCCATATGAAAACGCCCTAAATAGGGATGAAACCATGAAAATTTTTTATGGTGCTAAGAGAGCTCGTCACAAACACAGCAAAGGTTCATTGAAACTGGAAAAGTTTTAAAATACTAAGTTTCTGACAATTGATTGCCCAAAATAACATGGGGAGACTTGGTGCAAACAATGGTAATACCTTTAGAACTCTGAAATCCAGACAAATTAACCAGGGCCAACTTTAGGGATGTCATAATGCTCAGTTAGATTAGCCAAATATTGGTTAAATTCCTGAATGCGATCATGGTGTGATTTGGTGGCCATCTTTGCCAGTCTTTGGAGCTCAAGTTGGCGTGTCTGCTCTAGGAATTTTCTTTCAGCTGGAGTAAGATGATCCTCAAAAGCAGTAGCTTCGTCGCCATCTTTTGCAGCCTCATGGTTGTCGTCGGTCGTATCTGTTGACAGCCTTCTGTTTTCACCTGTCAACCTCCAAAATGATGAACACAATAACTTCGTGAGCCAAGACTGAACACCTCAGATTAGCAAATTTGAAGGGCAAATGCACTTAATAAATCAGAAACGCATGATTAAACAAAGACCAAGATACCTAGTTTGCATTGATTTAGGGGCTAACTTGGAAGGCAAAACAGAACAAAAGCTCAAAATCAACTACACATTATTAGTATAGAAAAGCTTCGGGCCTACTACACTTGTTTGAGTCTACATAGAACATTCAGTTTAATCATATCATAGAATTTTAACACCAACCCACAACTAATCTCCGAAGTCTTAAAAGAGTTAAAAGTTGAAGCAAAGGGCAAGTGGAACCAACCCTGGGAGTGGGGGGCATAACGGTGCTTGTGCTTCTTCCTCTTCTTTTTGGAAATGGGATCTGCTTCTTCGGCTTTAGCTTTAAAAACGTGGAGGGGTTTCCCTTTCAGCCTCAGTCTCCCCCCGGCAACGTTCTGGTAGGACGACATCTGTAGATATACAACACAAATGCAAATGCAAATGCTCCGTCTATAAACAAAATTATACCAATAAAATAAATAAATAAAAACTTAACAGAGAAATGAGAATGCAAAGAAATAAGGATGAAATGCCTGTATATATGTTAAGAACAAGCTTCGCCTCACATCAGATCCCAAAGGTGATGATGATTGATGTCTTTTCTTTCTCTCCTCCTGCAGGTTCTAGAGGCAAAAGGACGTTTCCAGAACCCCAAACAAATTTCATTTTATTCTCGGTATTTAGAAACGCTGTCGTTTCTACCCTTTTTGACACTTCCCACCCACTGCTTCCCGCGATAAATGAAATCAACAGTTTCTTATTTCTCAATTACAAAAAGAAGACAAGTTACGGTCTTGACGCCATTTCCAACTGTAGAATTATTAAGTTGATGATGACAATGGCAACGGCAATGGGGATCTCAGCATGTGGGGTTAGTCTTCAGTGGACGAATCCCAACTCTTATTCGTCAGGTTATCAGAATCAAACTACTAATATTCGCTCTTCACTTCTCTATTAATCACTATTTCAAATCAAAACTATTTTCAGGTAAAGGATGCAAATATGCTGGTCAATCCGTGGTAAAATTTTCCCCCTTTGTATTCAAGTTAGGATGCCGTTTATCAATAGTAAATTAATTAATATAACAACTATGAGGGTCTCAATTCATTGGCGGCGCTGGGCAGAGAGCGTTACCTATTCGAACCCTAACGGTAGGGAAAAAGAGGCTCCCAGGTGTACAATTGCTGGTGGATGAATATATTGCAAAGCTCAAAAGTTATTGTCATGTTGATGATGTTCAAATTCGCTCCAATCCTAAAAATGCGCGGTACATCCTTTCCTTTTTATCCGTTGATGTAATTAGTGGTCTTAGAACTGCAATTTCACGGGTTGAATTCCTTCTTGTAGCAATGTGATGGCTCAGGTTCATGATGAAGACATAGCTGTCATCAACCTTATCACGTCTAATGATTGGGTGTGTTCTCTAAAACAATTCAGCTTAACTTCCTTGTATTGTTCGTATATTTGTCCATTCACTTCTTTTTTAGACACAATAAATCACCCTTGATTTGAAACTTTTTTACTTGTAGGTGGTGATGTTGGATGAGCGTGGACTAGATCTTAGCTCTGAGCAATTGGCTGAATTGTTAGGGGATGCTGGGAATACGGTGTGGAATACTAACCATTGAAATGATTATTGGGATTTACTTGAGGTTAACATAGATATTAGTCACCACTATCAGCCTACCACTTTTCTGTATTTGATGCTTGTAGCTACAAATATCTTAGTAGGCGCAACAATTTTACTTTTTGTTTGCAATTTGATGATATGGGAGGCATGCTGATGAATACTTTTAACTCCATATTGCTTGATTTTGATACTTAAGAGACTGACTCGTGCGTAACACTTTTTTTTTTTTCTTTTGCAATTTGTCATGTTTAAGGCAGCTTCAAGATTATCATTTTGCATTGGTGGACCATATGGTCATGGACAACGAGTGCGAAAACGTGCAAATGTGTCGATCAAGTTGTCGTCGATGGTATTGAATCATCAAATTGCACTTGTTGTGCTCATGGAACAAATTTATAGGTGAGAAAAATGTCACTTACAGTTCCATCTTCAGTAATATCTTAAGCATCCAATCTTGTGAAATGTTGAAAAACATTCATTACGAAATCATATTGGTACTTATAACAGAAAAAATGCTTCTTTGACAATAAGGTGACTTATTTGGTCATGTTTGTTCACTGGCTGCTTTCAGCTTTAGGTTTGGATTTGGGTTTGGGTCTGGGTCTGGGTCAATCGATGGTGGAAATTATTGGAGATAATAAATGAGTTAAAACCTACTTGGATTGTTTGAAGTTGTTAGTTTCTTTCTGTTAACAGTTTTTATGGTGGATGGTTATAATGTCTAGTCAAAATGGATAAACTAATTGAATAGTTAAGTATATCTTCCCTTTTTGTTTCTTTCCTTCACCTTGTCCTCTCTTGCCTTTTACTTTTTTATTTATTTTTTGTGATTGCATATGACACTGGTAATCGAAGAAGAAAGAAAAACTTGCCCCGTTCTCTGCATTTTGCATGGTGCTTACCAGCAACTTGTGTTTTAAAGTCACTGCACTTTACCCTACGGGAGGTGATGTATCATTTTATTTCAGATCATGGACTATTTTGAAAGGACAAAAGTACCATCATTAGCCTTGATTTCCGGCCAAGCATGCTGCACAGGTAATACTGAAATCTGAATCTGCTGCTTACTATTCATTCTATATGCTTATGCTATGGATACGATTTATGTTTGCATTAGTCAGATATGCAACAAAACATCCCACCGGGAATGCATGATACATATGATTAGGCATGAAATCTTTGCCCTCCCTCCTCCCGGCCTTTTCTTGTCTACTCTTTATGTTGTTGTCAAGAATTGAAATCTTATATTAAGGTTTATCATTAATTATCATGCAGGCCTTCAACTCCATTTATCAAAGGTAATGAGTTAAGACCGCTTAATAGGACGGTCTTCTTTTACGCCAGCTTAGCATACGTAGGATACCGCTGCATGTGTTTTATTTACCTACTTGCATCTCCAATTTTGATATGCCACTTCCCTTTCCTATCATTTTGCTTCTACATGTGCAGATTGAAATTTTTGTGAGAACCTACATTCGTAGTCTTGCACTCGACACCAATAGCAAATGAACTAGATGGAAAGGTGTAAAGTATGCTGCAGACTGACATAACAATCTTGAAGAGGCATAGACAAAGTTTGGGAGTTGTTGAACTCGGTAAATTAAGTTTATGCATTGTTTTTATTGTATCTTCTAGCTACAACTAAGAGATTCACAGTTGTAGGTGTAAAAGGATTTAACATTCAAGGCAATCCCAAACCAGCAATCTGTGTACCAAATAAAAAAAGAACGAAGGTTAAAATGTATTTGACATTGAAGTATATTATTGTTTTAGCATTTAGGGAAGATGGAGATGCAAATTAGGTTTGAATGAACTTGATATTCAAGGAATTGCATTGTATTCTTGATTAATGATTGAAAACTTTTGGAGTAAAAAACGGAAGAAATGAAAGCTGATTGTTTTGGAATGTCCAAAAAGCAGAATTGTCCAACTGATATAATATAATATAATATAATATAATAGAATAGAATAGAATAGAATAGAATAGAATAGAATAGAATAGGCTGGGATGAGATTTGTTCATTGTGCCCCATGGGCCATGGTCATATATACAGGGACATGAGATAGGAGGGTTTTATTCCCAAAGTATGCCAAAGTAAAGGTAAGCGTTCAACCGAATCGAATCAAATCGAATGAAAAAATTTTGAGTTAATTGAGTTGATGAATAATATTTTATCATCCTAACTCAATTTAAAATTTTCTCAAATCAAGTGAGATGGAATTTAAATCGAATCGAATATATTTGTTCGAGTTAAATTAATAAAAATGACTTTGGGTTCTTGTAATTACTGTCACTCACCGTAATCAAATTTGTTCACTGTAATCAAATTTGTTATTAACTTTTATCCCCTCATAATTTATTTATTACTTTTATATATTAATTTATTTATTAATCTTTTATATATGTGTTAGTTTCTTTACTTATTTAGTTGCTTCAATTAGCTTTTGATCTTATCACTATGTATTTTGAAATAAAAATATATATTAAATGCAAAAAATGTGATTTTTTAATAAAAATTATCTTAAAAGATAATATGTGAAATTGATACAAACATAAAATTTTAACACGAATATTTTATGACATCAATAATTCATTTTTAATAGAAATTTATAAAGATTTAATATGATTAAACAATTCAATAATATAAATAGTACAAAATGTGAAATTTAATTTAATAATATAAATAGTATATATAAATAAAATTGTTATTATTTAGGTCTAGAGATTTTTTTTGTATGATTTTTTATTTTGGGCAAAGGGTGAGGAGTAGAGGTGATCATGGGCCGGGGCAGAAAAAATTTCAGCCCACGTCCTAGGCCTGGGCCTGGCCCGACCCGAAATATGGGCCTAAAATTTTATCCAGGCCTGGCCCGGAAAAAATTTTTAAGCCCGAGCCCAGCCTGGCCCGACCTATTTTTTTAATAAACACCAAAATTTTATTTTAAAAATAAAAAAGTATTTTAAAAATATTTTAAAATTAAAAAAATAAAAAATTTATTATATATTCGGGCCCGGGCCAAAAAAGTGGTGCCCGAGGCCCGGCCCGTTTTCTAAACGGGCCTCTTTTTTTGCCCAAACACATATTTCGGGCCTATATTTTTACCCGAACCCTCCCATATTTCGGGTGGGCCGTTGGGCCGGGCCGGGCTGCCAGGCCCATGATTACCTCTAGTGAGAAGTAAAAGTTTAAGAGAAAAATAAAAAATTTTGAGGGTAGGGGAGTAAATTTTTGGAAGGAAAGTAAATGTGGGGAGTAAAATTTTGAGGGAGAAATATTCAAAAAAAATTTAGGGGAAAAATGGGTTTGGGGTAGACAGGGGGTGAGATGAAAGCGGAGTAAAAGTTTTAGGGGGGAAAGTGAGAGGGAGAAAATTTTGGGGGAAAGTAAAAAGGTTTGGGGGTTTGGAGTACAAATGTAAAATATTATAATTTGGTATTTGGTTTATTTGAACTCGAAAACTAAACTCGATTCGAACTCGAAATCCAAAACAAAAATTCAAGTTGACTTGAATTACTCGATTAACTCAATTCGTTTAACTCAAAATTTAATTTTTTTCGATTTTTTCGAGTCGGACCGAGTTTTGCTCACCCATATGCCAAAGGAACCAAAGCTAGCTCAAATGTCAAACCTATCGTATGTTATGTAATGGGGTAAATTGTCCAATTGAACACTCAAAATCCTTGTAATTTAGTCATCTAACTTTTAGGATATTTTCATTTTAGTCACCCAAGTATTAAATCATTAATGGCGGTTAATTGTACACGTCAAATCATGCACATATTATAATAGCTCGATTTTTAGTGATGTCGGAAACAGTGATTCGAGACCACCAAATCTGGAAAATAAGCTCATAAATTTTATTATTTAATATTTACGAGCCAAATGAGGTTTTTAAAAGATTTTTGAATTAGTAAGTTTGTGGTTATAAGGATTTATTAGATTAATTGATTTAAAAAAAAAAGAGGTATCGAGACCTTAGTGTTATAAACTGAACCGTAAATATTTTTATAAATATTTACGGTGTGTCAATAAGGTATAAAGTTTCGTTAGGAAGTTTTAACATTTTGATAGTCAATTAATTAAAAAGGACTAAATTGAAAAAGATGCAAAACTTGCTAAAGTGATTAAATAGTCTAAATAGTAAATAAAGGATGACTAAAAGGGAAAATAGACCCATATAAATGGCTGAGGCAGCATAGCATGAAAAAAATCAATGATTTATGTGAAATAAGGGTAAAATTGTAAATTTTCCCAAATTAAAGAGAAATAAATGGGAAATGAAAAATTCTAGACAAATTCATCATCATTTTCAGCTCAAAAACAGCCATTGAAGAGGGTTTAAGCTATTTTTTTCATATTTTAGCTTCATATAAGTTTAATTCTTGCTTTTTCTTTGAAATTTTTATGTTTTTGGACTTTTACAACCAGGTCCAACTTACTATTTCATTAGTTTTTGATTTTGTTGAAAGTTTTGGAAGATACCATTGATGAGTTCATATTATTTTAGTTATTAGATGATGAAATTGAGATGTTGATGGGTATTTAAAGGTATTTTATTAAGGAATTTTGGATGAAATCATGTTTTAGGGATTAATTTGTAAAGTTGTTAAATTTATGTGAAATTCTAAAATTTCATGGAATTTATGGGCTGCTATTGATATATGTGAAAGTATTTAGGCTTAGAATAAGGAATAAATTACATGAATTTCATTTTCCGAGCCTAGAGACGAAATCATCATTTAGATCCAGATGTGACTTGGATAGAATTGAATGTAAATTGTATTAAATTGATGTTAAATTTACTCATATAGATCCAGATAGAACAAATACGGAACTAGATGAGGTAAAGAAAAAGTGACGGATTAGTAGACATCAATTCATGAACACTTGTCGAGGTAAGTTCGTATAACTAAATTGTGTATATTTATATGCTTAAATTTGGATGTTGAATATGTAAATTGTAAAAATGTCATGTATGTGTATATAATTTACCTCATATCCGATAATTCCTGATAAATGAATAAGTCTCGATAAAATGAATGAAACTCGATTGGATCAGGGTTTTGTTTCCCAAAATGGTAATGGTCCTGCATATGTTGCGGACGTACCATAGCTCGAAAGAGCGTCCAGTTACAAGCCCTCTCAAGCTTCATGTTATACTGTTCTTGCGAGCTTCCCGTTAAATGCTCTTCTGAGCATCCTGACTGGTTGTGTTCTGCATATGTTGAAGACACACCACAGTCTTATGGGCATTCTGTTTATAGGTTTTTTGTGAACCTCCTGTTAAAGTGCTCTTCGGAGCCTCTTGTTAAGTACTCTTCAGAGCTACCTGATATAGGCTCTTTGTGAGCTTCCCGTTACTAAGCCCGGATAAGCTTCCCATTACATGGCTCAATGAGCTTCCCATTATAGTGCTTGAGAGAGAGTTTTCTGTTTAAGTGCTCTAATGAGTACTCCCGGACATGAATTGACGGATTTCTAGTTTGTACACTTTATGTATACTACCCTCATATCCATCGAGATTTCAAATGATTTAACAGGTGAAATTCTAACATGAAGACAAGTGAAAATCAAAACAAAATCAATATCTGAAAAATACATGAAATGCATGGAACTTGGTATTTGATGAGCTCATCTTTGGTATTGATATTTACCTGAATTGATTAACTAACATATTTGATGAGATTATGTGCTTAGGCTATGGCCAAGTTGTTTGGAATGTATGAGTATGTTTACTTAGTGTCCAAATGAATGGTAAGTTTACTTCCCGTTATACGAACTTACTAAGCACTAAGTGCTTACTCTGTTTCATTTTCTCTGTTTTATAGTACTCGAAAGCTTGTTGGGTTGGAAGCTTGGCAAATATCACTCACACTATCCATCGGCTCACTTCAGTATATTTATGACATTATTTTTGGATATCATTGCAATGGCCCAAATTTAAGATTATTGGAACAGTGGTTCCGGGACCACAAATCTGATGAGGAAATTTTATTTTTCTTATATTTTTATGGTCTATGATTTCACAAAATGATTTAGTGAAAATTTCGTTCAAAAATTTCGACGTTTGGGCACTCAATTTAGTCAAAAGGACTAAATTGTAAAAGTGCAAAAGTTGAGTTCTACATGTTAGAGGTGTCCAATTGTTATGAAACTTTAAATTGAAGGTCCTTATATGGTAATTATACCATTGGTAACTTGGTAGACAAAAATGGACATGAAATAAGTGAAATAGAAAATTTTTAAGTTAGGGGCAATTTGGTAATCTAGTAATAAAAAGAATTAAAAGCGAAAAAGATGGAAAAAATCTTCTTCTTCTTCATTAGGACGAAATCTGCAAGGGGGGGAGCCATAGTTAGGGTTTTCAAGCTTCCAAGCTCCATAGTAAGTGATCCCAAGCCCCGTTTTTAATGTTATTTACGTTTTTGAGATCCCGGTAGCTTAATTTAGCTTATTCTAGCAATAATTTAACCTAGGGTTTATATTTGGAAAAATACCCATAGGTGAAAAGTGTTTATTTTGATGTTTTATGATAGGATACGAAGCTAGAAATTATGTTAAACAACTTTTGCTAAGCGATTTTAAGTGAAAACGAGTAAAATGATATAATCGGTAAAAATACCTAATGTTCTTAAGTACATGTTAGAGTGAGAATTTGATGTTGCCATAGAAGGAAAAAGTGTTCAGCATGTCATAAAACATAATAATAAGGGATGAAGTTTAATTTCCGAGCCTTGGGGCAAAAATGTAATTATGCAAAAGTTTAGGGGCAAAATAGTAAATTTGAAAAAGTTAGAGTCGAGGGCTGTTTTGATATATGTGAGTATTAAATGAGTTAAATTTGCTATTTTAGATCAAGAAGAACGAAACTCGAGGTTAGACAAAGGAAAGAATAAAGTTGAAGACTAAGTTGGTGAATTGGGCTATATTGGTACCGAGGTAAGTTTATGGTAAATAAATACAATATTTTAATAATTATTGTTAATGTTGTTATTTTCCAGCAATTATATATTTATTTCATGAATTTATTTGATGATGACCCAAGCATGAAATGATAGAGAATTAAAATTTAAAAGTCCCGTTGATACATAAGGATGATACTGGATACGAATGTCATGACATTTGGGTAAAGAGGTCTCATGTAAGACCATGTCTGGGACATGGCATTGGCACCGAGATGTGAGGTCCCATGTAAGACCATGTCTGGGACATGGCATTGGCACCGAGATGATAGGTCCCCTGTAAGACCATGTCTGGGACATGGCATGGGCACCGAGATGAGAGGTCCCCCGTAAGACCATGTCGGGACATGGCATGGGCACCGACATGAGTACATCCCATGTAAGACCACGTCTGGGACATGGCTTTGGCATGTTATGATCAGAAGATGCCCGAGTATCCTTATTATTCCAATGTGGTTCAACGGGGCTAGTAAACGAATCAGGTACATGAAAGTTCAATTAAAGATAAGATATGGCAAGCTCAGGTGAGTTACAGGAGTTAAGAATTTATTATATTAACATTTGATATTCAACAATGCAGCAAGAGAAGAGTAAGTTATGAACACAAGTATATTAAGTAATCAAGCAAGAGAACTAGTATGAGATTAACTAAAGAGTAAAATAGAGATATAGACACTTGAGTTTAATTATTTGTGTTAAATATTGTTATTTATTTGCTAGTAAACTTACTAAGTTTTATACTTACGTCTTTTATTTCTCTTTCTCTTATAGTATTGCAAGGCTACTTCAAGGATCCTAAAGAAGTCGGAGATCGTCCACACTATCAAGAAAAACTACTCGGTATTTTATGATGAAACATGTTTGAGTTATGGCATGTATAGGGATTTAGTTATTTTGTATGCTTGTAATTATGATTTTGCTAAAGAATGAGGTGTAAGTATTTTATGGTGAATGGTTATTAAAATGGTTAAGTATGAAAGTGTTTGTGGTTATAAGAGTCTAAGTGATATATTATGCATGGAAATCATGAAAGGGGTAAAATTTTGCAAAGAAACAGAATTCAGGCAGCACAGTGACGTGAATTTGAAAAATCACCTAGAATGTTATAAAATGAATTATAGGGTGAATGATATATGGAAATAAATCTTGTTGAGTCTATTTTCATGGAAAAATAACGGTGTAGCAAAAGGAATTTTATATTTTGAGATATATGAATTTTAGTGAGACAGTGTTAGAACTGTTTTTGGAGTCCCCTGTTCTGAGTTTAGAAAATCACTAAAAATGGTACAAAAATAGTTATGAGTTTTATTTTATATGTATGGAATCCTTATTGAGTCTATTTTCTGTATAAATAAGTGGTAGCATTATATAAAAATCCCATAATGAGAAATTTTATTTTTAGTGACAAGAGGTCAGAGCAGTCAATTGGGGAAACAGGGGAGACTTTAACTAATAAACTGTACTTATTGGCTAAGCCAAAAATTTTAAAAAAAATTATGGTAAGTAGAAATATGAGTTTAGTTTCAGGAAAAATTTACGGAATTAAATTTCGAGTTCTGTAGCTCGAGTTGTACTTAATTTTGTAACTGCTGCGCGATTGGACAGATTTGCTGTAAATAGTGAAATTAATTTTCAAAACAAGTTTTTATGCTTCAAATTAGTAAGATAAGATAAGTAATGCCTCGTGCTCGACTCCGGAAACGGTCTCGGGTAAGGGGTGTTACAATCATGGCATGTATAGGTTTGGTTAGCCAAAGTTGGCATACAAATATTTTGGTTGTAAATAGCCATTGGAATGGCTTGTGATGAATGTGTTTTGGCATATTAACATATAAGTTAATTTCATGTTTGGTATAAGTGATTAATTTGGTTTATGAATATTAGTATGATATTAAGTAAATGTGGTCAAATAGATAAATTCACAGACATGGATTATGAAGTGATATGGTAAGCATGAGACTTGAGTTTTGCATGTTTTTAAATGTTTTGTATTGGCTTTTGTATGTGTTAAAATGTTTGTGTAGGTGAATGATCAAATGGGTGAGAAATAAGGCTTGGAAATAACCTTATTTTGTCCACACGGGCGTGTGTCTCAGTCGTGTGTGACACATGGCCTAGCACATGAGCATGTGTTCTAGCTGTGTGTCCCCTACATCTTAAAATTTTAAAACAGAGTACTTGAAATTGATCATACGGCCTGGCACACGGGCGTGTGACTTGGCCGTGTGACCCCTTCACTTAATTAAGTTACAAGTTGGAGAGTTACACTGGTTAAGGTCACGGGCGTGTGCCCTACCTCATATGCCACACGACCTGACCACACGGGCGTGTGACCCCTGAACCTAGGAAAAATTTTGAAATTTTGTGAAAAATTCTCTGAGTTCCCGATTCAGTCCCGATTCGTTTCTAATGTATGATTTGGGCCTCGAGGGCCCATAGAAGGGACGATATGGTTAAATTTTAATTAATTTCCGATACGATTGTAAAATAACATGAAATATCTTAATATGATTTGTAAATTTCGGTAATGCTCCTAAACCCTGTTCCGGCGATGGATACAGGTTAGGGGTGTTACACATATTATGTTTACACTTTTATTTTGATCATCCAACTTCTAGCGTCACGAACTTAGATTTTTCACATTGCAATCCGTGCAACCTTAGACAATTTCTTCGCTCCAAAAATGTCTAAGTCAACCTAACTCCCAACAGTTGAAATTCAATAGAATTCCTCTAAGGCACTAACGAAGAACAAAGTGGAAACAACACAAAAGTTGAAAAGAACTCGAAAGATGAACAAAGCCACAGAAAAGCAAGAACACTAGAGAGAATGTTTGTGTGAATACTCTCAAGAATTCTATTACTCAATGAATGAATTACAATGAGGAGGAGAGACCTTTATTTATAGTTGAATCCCCTCAAAATCAACGGTACAGATCGAAATACATCAATTGGTAGGATTAAAAGCTATCTACAAATCAAATATCTAAGATTACAAAATCATATATTCTAATATTACATATCATATTTAAGATTACATATCTTCGAAAATCACGTTCCATATTTGCAATATTTTGTAGATGGGCTTTTAATCTTTCCAAGCAATGGGCCAATGCAATTGAGCCAAATGACCTCTCTTAAACATGATTGATCACACAAATGTGCCATGGTTGCGGGCTCCCATGAGCAACCCGTGGCACTAGGTCATTTTCATTTTGGTCACAAAGAAATCATTTTTTTAACTCTTGATCTAGATAAAAAAAATTTACGGATTAAAATGAAAAGGAAAAAGAAACTAAAATAATGCATTAAAAAGTTGGCAAATTGTATTTTTTTATTCCGTTGCTAAAAATTTTAAAATTTTCTTATCAGTTTTAAAATTTTAAATTTCATAACATCAAAATCAATTAAATAAATTGTTGAAAAATTTTTATCCCTTAATAATGACAACCGATTTGTTACTATAATAATGAAATTAAAAAATTAATTAATTTAATCTCTTCTAAATTTTAAAATTTTATTTTATGTTTACAGATTATCCTAAATAAAATAAATTCAAATAACTCATATTTAATAATTGTTTGTGAAACTTAAAATTTCTTTTAATTACATATTCTTGAATCTTCGGTGCTAAGTTAAAAACAAAGAAAAATTCGTGCAATTAATTAAATTAATTGCTTGTTGCGTAAAACAATGATGAAAATATTTGTAGATTTTGTTTGGCATGAAAGATAAAATTAATTAATTAAATTAATTGTAACGATTATTCTTTGTTTTTAACTTAGTATCCAAGATTCAAGATCATATAATCAAGATAAATTTGGGTTTTGTAGACAATTATTAAAAATGAGCTATTTGAGTTGAAAAATAAAATTTTAATTTATAGGATATTGAATTAATTAATTTCTTTATTATAGTAACAAATTGACTGTCACTATTGAGAGATGAGTTTTTTCAATAATCTATTTAATTGATTTTGGTGTTTTGAAATAAAAATTTTCAATATTAAAATAAAAATTAGAATTTTCAAAAATGGGTAAACAAGTATAATTTAATAATTTTTAGTGTATTATTTTAGTTTCTACTGTTTTTCACTTTAATTTTTAATTTTTTTATCGTGATCAATATTTTAAAAAATAATTTGGATAACTAAAATGAAAGCGATAGATAACCAAAATAAAAATATAAATATTATGTGGTGTGTACAGATAAATACACTCTAAAAATTGAGTGAAGAAATTACAAAAATTTCATTTTGATGACCAAAATAAATGTGTTGTAAATATTAGGAATCAACCAGAAATAGATTTAAAGGGATGGATAAGACTTTTTAAAAATTATAAAAATATAAATTATAAAAATTATAATTATAATTTTACAACAATAAAAAATATATAATTTAAGTCCGATACTAAATATTTTTTTTTTTGAATTCACCCCGGTATCAACTAGGTAATTCAACCATTGTAATGTAACCTGCTGTTCTGTTCTGCTCTCCAAAGACTGGCAGAGGCCACGATGATACAAATCAATTAAGACTTATCCTCTGGTTCAGAGGACGCCACGTCCGTCATTTCCACGTGTCAACTTCTTAAGTACTTAAAGATTTGCTTTGCCAGCTAGAATTAGAAACTATAAAACTAGAAACTCCAACTACTCGCTATATGGCTGTTAATATCATTCTTCCTCCCTCCTCGCTTTCACTTTGGCATACTAAAAAACTCATTTATTCTACTCAAATTAGGTTCCGGATCATGAGCTCGGCTTCAAAATCCCAACCCCAATCTGTTGCTTCCTCAGCAGTGTACCAGGTTCCGGGGCTAGACTCCCATGAAATGGACAGCACTGCGGACAAGACCTTTGAAAGGTACTCATCAAACACAGCGAAGAGGAATGGGAAAGGGGTTTCCATTGTTTGGTTTAGGAATGATTTGAGGGTGTTAGACAACGAGGCTTTGTTTAAGGCTTGGGTTTCTTCCCAGGCTGTTTTGCCTGTTTACTGCATCGATCCTCGTCTCTTTCAGACCACCTATTACTTTGGTTTCCCTAAGACTGGAGGTATCACTTTTCTTCCTGCTTTCTGGGTTGTTGTTTCTTGCTTTCCTTTTTGGATATTATCGTTTGATTTGAAATATTGACTGACCATAATCATAAATTGGCTTTGACATCAAATCATTCGTTTAGTTTAGTAGCTCAGCCTAACATGAAGTAATTCTCATAGTCTTATTAATGGCCTCATTTCTTTTTGTTTTCCATTTTTTTGGTGCTAGCTTTGAGAGCACAATTTATCATTGAATGCTTGGCTGATTTGAAGAAAAAATTGATGAAGAAGGGCCTTAATCTTCTCATTCAACATGGGAAACCAGAGGACATTCTACCTTCTCTTGCAAAGGCTTTTGGAGCTCACACAGTTAAGTACTGCCTACCACAATAATGTCTATATGCCTTAGAATTACTAAGCCATCGTATTTACACACTGCTCACTTCCAAGACTACTCTGCTCAGGTATATGCTCATAAAGAGACCTGCTCCGAGGAGCTACAAGTTGAAAGATCGGTTGCACGAGGTCTGAGACAGGTGGAGTTATCACGTGCTCAAGGGAATTCTAGCAGGTCAAGTTCAACCCACAGCCCTAAGCTACAACTTATATGGGGCAGCACTCTGTATCACTTAGATGACCTTCCATTCAGTGTCGGCAGTTTGCCAGATGTATATACTCAGTTCCGTAAGGCACGATGCTAAGTTGTAATCATTTTGGGTTCATTATAGTCTAATCTAGTGTGAATGATTACATTGAGGTTTTTCACATTAGATTTTGTTAACAAAATTATTACTTTCAGTCCGTTGAAGCCAAATGCACCATCCGAGGGTGCATCAGACTTCCAACATCTCTCGGTCCACCTCCTAGTGTTGATGATTGGGGAATTATTCCTTCAGTTGAGCAGCTTGGACTTCACTCTGAAAAGGCAAGTTGACATTTCATATATACTGCTTAAACAAATTAGTATGCTATAATCATTGAGAATGTTAGTGCTTATAGTGATTTCTATCCCCATTTATGACAGGTTGTAAAAGGAATGAGATTTTTGGGAGGTGAAACTGCTGCATTGAGCAGAGTTACAGAATACTTCTGGAACAAGGCAAGATGAATTGGCTTATTACTTTTATGTGAATCGTAGAATAATCGATTTACTTGCATCATAGGGAAACTGTAGTGAGGTAAAAATAGAAATTTCTTGGATTATGCTGCCTTCTTAATCAGTCTCACTTGCATGCTTATATAGGACTTGTTAAAAATATACAAGGAGACAAGGAATGGAATGTTAGGGCCTGATTACTCAACAAAGTTTTCACCATGGCTTGCTTCAGGAAGTCTCTCTCCTCGGTTCATATATGAAGAGGTAGCAAAACTTTCTAATTTTCCCCCCCTTTGATGCTATTGAATAACCATGTTATATAATGAAGACGATGATTATAACTCAGGCAGGTATGCTGATTAATACTATTAGGTAAAGAGATATGAAAAGGAAAGGCTAGCAAATGACTCCACATACTGGTACCTTCCATTGCTCCAGCTCTTGGCAGAAAACTTGATGAATTTTGAAATTTCAGTTTGTGAAATGGAATATACATGATTGGGATGGCATCTATTGTTTAATCTCATATGAGGCTTGATCTTCACTAAAATCTTATTTTTCTTTCCTCAATATCTATGGACATTGTTGCAGGGTATTGTTTGAATTGATATGGAGGGATTACTTCAGATTCATTTCGATTAAATATGGGAATTCCTTTTTCCATTTAGGTAAAGATTGGAATTAGTTTAATTTCTGTAGGAGTTTACTAATGTTTATGGAGACATTTTCCATATTTTCGTCAAAAGGCCTCCAATTACAATCTTTGATAGAATTAACAATGTTCCACAAATGCGATTGAACCGGTAGTCATTTCATACTGATTGACAAATTTGGGTAATATAGGTGGCCCAAGAAAAGTGGAAAAGAGGTGGCATCAAGACCAAAAATTGTTTGAAACCTGGAGAAATGGCTGCACTGGGTATATTGTTTTTTCTGCCTATATGCTTCATGCTTGTAGACGTTTTATTTTATCATATCTATGCTTTTATCATGTATTTACTAGAATTTTACAAATTTGCAGCTATCCCCTAATAGATGCAAACATGAAGGAATTATCAGCTTCTGGATTTATGTCAAATCGTGGCCGGCAGGTAAACTTTTCTGTTCTTTTTTTTCTCTCCTGTAGAATAGTAGACCGGCAGCAGTTTTCAAATCCTTAAATTAGCATCTTTGTTTTTGGAATTCCTAGAAGCTGTTAAACATGTTTTCAACATGATCAATGGCCTGCAGATAGTATGTTCTTTTCTTGTTCGTGACATGGGAATTGACTGGCGCATGGGAGCAGAATGGTTTGAAACATGTCTTCTAGATTACGACCCGTGTTCAAACTACGGAAACTGGACCTATGGTGCAGGTGATTCGCGTTACCTTTCTTAGGATCAACTAGTCTTAAGATATTTTCTAACCTAATATTATATTTTATATATTTCTTGTGTTATTAGCAGTTGAAAAACTGTGAAAGATACATACCAAGCAGTTTTCTCGATTAAATTGTTAACTCATTTGTTCAATCTTTCTTTTGGAAAATGACAAGTCTTATATCCTGTCATTATATAATGATCCTTCTTTTCAGGAGTTGGAAATGACCCTAGAGAAGATCGGTATTTTAGCATCCCAAAACAAGTAAGTGCACTTTTTCTGTGTGTATTTACATAAGTTTGCCAACGTCAGTTAGTATGACTGTGTAGCAGGCAGGGGTGTGGATAAATTTATTATAGCCGAGAAATAGTGGGAGGGGAATTGTTGAGCGTTACAGATTTTGTAGCTGTTCATTATTGTGATTAATTAAGATGAAGAAATTTTCAGGCACAAACATATGATCCAGATGGAGAGCACGTGGCATTTTGGGTACCAGAGCTTCTTACCCTCCCCAAAGAGAGAAGGAATTTTCCTGGAAAATCATATATTGAGCAAGTTGTACCTCTCAAATTTGGGAGCAGTAATAAGCACCACAGTCAAAGAAGCAAATATGGTGGGAGACACTCCGGGTTACGCAATAGATGAAAGAATTCAACTGTTGGAAACAGATTTTTCATATGCTGAAAATCTTTCAACTTGCATCGGGTACAATCAAATTTTATTTTGACAAAAAGAATACAGATGCTTGAGAATTATAAAGAGTAACCTAATATAAATTAATAGTACAAGACGTAATTTAAACTTAATTCACTCATTAAATTACAATTTTAATTTAATTAAAATTAGTCTCCTACTAAGGCTTTTGCGTTGAAAGTTTAATTACAGATTAAATATGAAATCGTACAAAAAGTTTCTATAATAAATGGAGTTGTGCTATTTTAACATGTACAAATTATAAAAGATAAAGTCCTTATATATAGGTAGTATCTAAGTTGTAAACTTCTAGCTAGAATGATTAAGCCATGCCGTTAAATTTGATAAGACATCAAATAAAGGTAGAGATTCTTCTTTTTAAAAATTTCAATTGCAACTTCTTTTAGATAACATTAGAATCCGTAAATAATATTTTTAATTGATCGAAGTTTATCATCAATAACAATTTAATTAATTGTTACTCTATATCCTTAACAAGATTTCCGAGAAAAACTAAAATATTCAAGTTATAACCTGTCAATATATAAAATTAGGTGCACAATTCTCAATTGCACATTGGGTTGCAATTAACAATGCAACTAGCAATATTAATGTTCTCGTCTTTAGCATTTTTAACCAAAAACTCTACAGCAATTTCTTCAAGCAAAATAATCATAATCATGCGGCATCTTCAAGATGAAACTCTACCTTTGAAACTCAACTAATCAACTCTGAAACCAATCATCATCACAATAAAATTCATAGCATTAATCACAACATAACTACCAAAACAAGAAGAGTTTTTAACCACCCAAAATTAAGTATAGACCTCATAAATTCATCATAAAAATAGAAAAGAAAATATTATTAGCCGAAAACCAACCAAACACAAGTATCCAACATCATTCTAGCAACAATGGCAAAAAAAGCTCTCCCACCTGATACTACCATTCAAATCCATAAACCATTGCAACTCTTATCTGCCCTTTTATGAAAAAAAATTCCAAAAGAAGTTAAAAGTGTTGGGGTCAAGGATGTAGGCCTTAAAACGATTTGCTCGACTCTTATGCTTGTTGAGAAGCATTATTTGTTTGTTCAATGAACACATTAACTTGTTTAGTGAGCGTAGCTGCTAGTTAATACAAGCTATCTTTGCATCAAGATATGCAATTAATCTAGATGTTCCCTAAGTTGCAATGAGTGGACATTTGTTTCCTGATCTTACTCAAACTTAGGTCCTCCATCCTCTTCATTAGCTTTAAACCTTAATGCAACCTGTTGGCCTTTATTCCACTTGCTTGAGTATTTCAATTCTGGTTATTCATGTTTAGGTATATCCTCAGTCAGAAGATATATATATTTTCGTAGTAGTAGTAGAATTTGAAAGATCAATGAGGGAAACTGTAACACCCTAAAAATTATGGTATAACATCTGACACTATTCCGAGACTGAATATAGTGAAATTTCGAGAAATGGAAAATGAGTCAGATAGATAATTTTTATGAATGTAAAAATGATATTGGATATTGAAAATTAATGCAGACTATTATGGATGTGAAAATGTGGAAAAAAAAGATTAAATTGTGTGTCTAAAAAGTTGGGAGGTTTAAAATGTAAGTTTGACAAAAAAGAGTAAATATGAGCTATTATTGAATATTCTGCATGAGAATAAGTTGGAATGTGTATTGATGTGATAAAAATCATTTTTGGACCAAAATGAAAAAGATTTGAAAGTACAAAGACTAAATTATAAATTTCTTATTTTTTATCAAAAGAAGGGTAAAAGTGTAATTTCCATAAAAAGACTTTTATTAATATTTAAATTTTAATTATGATATTTGAGTTTGAGAAATATTGATTTTTTTTAATGAAGAATGTGAAGAGGTGAAAAGGTAAAATGATAAATTTTTCGTATAAGGGCATTCTGATCCTTTCTCAAAAATTTAATATTAAAATATTATTCTGAAGAGATATTTGATATTTGGAAAAAGTATGGACCATTGGATGTGATTATTTTAAAGAAATAGAGTGTGAACCACATATTAGAAACTTTTGACTTGGACTTTAACCAAGTTTGACTTGGTCTTAAATTGTACAATAAAAAGGGAAGAAAAGACAAATTTTTTTTCATTCATCTCCATTTTGAGTTGCTCCTCTATGGGGTTTCTTTTCTTTTTCATTTCCTTGCTTTTTTTCTTCAAATTTTTACAAGATCTCAACCCCTCCTTTAATCTTTTTTTTTTAGAATAAGTGGAAAACTATTCATAAAGCTTTATATTTTCAACTAGGGTTTATATGGGTATTGAAAGAGAAAATTGAAGCTAGAGAGAGAAATCTTCAATAAGGTAATTGATCTGTCGTCAAATGTAGTAATTAGTTGGTTATTTTCGCACTTAAGGAGCTTGTTTTCTATGCAATTTAGCATTTAATATTATGTTTTCGGTATTTAAGACTTAGGATTAAATATTAGTAAATGAAACACCCCTTACCCGAGACCGTTGCCGGAGTCGAGCTAGAGGCATTACTTTACTTAACTTAAAAATTCGGGGCATAAAATTTTACTTTTAAAATTAATTTCACTATTCACAACAAAGCTGTCCACCTGCGCAGCAGTTACTAATTTAGATATAACTCGAGCTACGAAATTCAAAATTTAAATCCGTAAATTTTCCATGAAACTAGACTCATATTTATTCTTACCATAAAATTTTCAGAATTTTTGGTTAAGCCAATTAGTACATTTTATTAGTTAAAATCTCCCATGTTTCACAACTCGACTATCCTAACCTCTTGTCACTAAAAATAAGCTTTCTCATTGTAGGATTTTCATATGGTGTTCTCACTTGTTTCTACAGAAAATAGACTCAATAAGGAATCTAGACATATAAACTAAAACTCATAAAATTTTTTGTAAAATGTTTAATGATTTTCTAAACTCAGAACAGAGGACTCCAAAAACAGTTCTGACCTATCTCACTAAAATTCACATATCTTAAAATATAAAATTCATTTTGCTACACCATTATTTTTCTATGAAAGTAGACTCAATAAGATTTAATTCTATATATCATTCACCTTCTAATTCATTTTATACTATCCTAGGTGATTTTTCAAAGTCACGTCACTATTGCTGCTTGAAATCTGTTTCTTTGCAAATTTTACTCTTTCATGATTTCTATGCATGATTTATCACCTAAACATTTGTAACAACAAACACCTTCATACTTAGCCATTTTAACAACCATTCATCATCAAATACTTACATATCATTCTTTAGCAAAATCATAAATACAAACATTCAAAATAACTAAGTCCCTATACATGCCATAACCCAAACATGGTTCATCATAAAATACCGAGTTGTTGTCGTTGATAGTGTGGACGATCTTCGACGTCTTTAAGTTCCCGAAAGTAGCTTTACAATACTATAAGAGAAAAAAAATAAAAGGAGTAAGCATAAAGCTTAGTAAGTTTACTAGCAAATAAATAACAACATTTAACACAAATAATTAAACTCAAATGTCAAGATCTCTAGTTTACTCTTTATTTAATCTCATTCTCGTTCTCTTGCTGGTTTACTTAGTTAACTCATGATCGTAACTTATTCTTCTCTTGCTGAAAAATTGAGTATTAATTGATAATATAGTAAATTCTTAACTCTTATAACTCATCTGAGCTTGCCATTTATGCTTTTAAATGAACTTTCATTAACATGATTCGTTTACTAGCCCGTTGAGCCACGTTGAAATAATAAGGATACTTGGGTCTTTTCTGATAATAACATGCCAAAGCCATGTCCCAGACATGGTCTTACATGGGATGTTTCTTGTACTACCAATGCCATATCCCAGATATGGTCTTACATGGGAGTTCTCATCTCGGTGCCAACGCCATGTCCCAGACATGGTCTTACATGGGACCTCTTTACCCAAATGTCCTAACATTTGTATCCGATACATTCCTCATGTTTCAACGGGGCTTTTTAACGCCGATTCTCTGTCATCTCATACTTGAGTCAACATTAAATAAATTCATAAAATAAATGCATAATTGCTGGAAAATAACAATATTAATAATAATTATTGAAATATTGTTTTTATTTATCGTAAACTTATCTCGGTACAAAATATAGCCAAATTCACCAACTTAGCCTTCAACTTTATTATTTCCTTTGTCTAACCTCGAGTTTCGTTCTTCTTGATCTAAAATAGCAAATTTAACTCATTTAATACTCACATTTATCAAAACAGCCCTCGACTCTTAACTTTTGCAAAATTACGATTTTTCCCTTAAACTTTTACATAATTACGCTTTTGCCCCAAAGTTCAGAAATTAAACTTCATCTCATATTCTTATGTTATATAACATGATGAACATTTTTCTCTTCTATGACAACATCAAATTCTCACTCTAACACTTACTTATGTACATTAGGGATTTTTATTGATTATGTCAACTTACTCGTTTTCGCTTAAAATCGGCTAGCAAAAGTTGTTTAACATAATTTCTAGCTTCATATTCTATCATAAAACATCAAAATAAACACTTTTCACCTATGGGTATTTTTCTAAATATAAACCCTAGGTTAAATTATTGATAGAATAAGCTAAATTAAGCTACCGGGATCTCAAAAATGCAAAGAGCATTAAAAACGGGGCTTGGGATCACTTACTGATACGAACAAGGCCCGTTGGTTGGAAAGGGTGTTCGATAAGTAAATGATCGTTGCTAAGGGAGAAGAGAAACTTGGATTAAGTTGGGAAAAGATAGGTTTGAAATAGGCTAAGGATAGTTTGATTCAAGATTGCGACCCACTAACTAACGAAGAGTTAGGAACCGACAATATCAAAGGATAGTAGACAATCGGATTGACGCCACAAACAGTGTTGATAAGTCAACTCGAATTTGTAAAAGAAAGAAGAGTGAAAACTCTTTAATAATCTCACTTAGATAAAAGTTCATTAACCTCAAAATGTCCTATTACAAAGCCTTATATAGGCACACAAAATGACCATTCAGTTTTGGTATCTAATTGGTCACACTAGACATAAATCTGTTCACACACAACATTAAATTAGGTGCCTGAATGTGATGGATTCATGCATGGCCGAAAATGTCCTTTGATGAGTACATGAACCCTTAGTCTTGAAGAAAATTCATGGTTCATTGCATTGGTAGATTCTTTGTGCCAAATTTATCACTAAACTCCCCCCCTTGGACGTACGTGCACTTGGACAAACATGCATATTTACGAACGGTCACATTAAGCCCCCTTGGTGTGCATGAATCTTCAAAGCTCCATAAATGCAAGATTTATTCTCTCCATTGCCCCAAAAACGTGCATGTATCCTTGGTGTTTAAACCTTCATGAATGGACACATTCATGCCCCCTTTTCAGCTTCAAAAGGTTGTTTACATGTATCTATTTCATGGCTTGTCTCTTGAATATTCTGGAAGTATTTAATCAACTTCTTTAATACACCTATTAGGACACATTTAAATGACTTATTAGGACACATTAATCATACCAATAATTCTGTAGTAAAATAGACATATTCAATGACTAGTTTTAAGACATAATTATCATGTAAGAAAATAGTTAATATAACCAACAACTAACTTAACTAAGAACATCCAGAATTAAAATATGGACTAACAGAATTGAATAACACGAAATTAAGCTGTGGAAAACATAAATAATTAATTAATGATTAAAATTGGTATCATATTAAACTCCCTCAAGGTTCTTGGACCAAAAGATGAATTGGGCCTGAATTTTGGGTAACACTCAAGCATTCGTTCCATGCTTGATTCACCAGGCCTGAAAGGGCTTCCTTAAATTTCTTTGCTTGTGAACGAGTAATTGGGCCCAAGGGAACCACCAAATCGGCATCCTCACTTGCTTGTGTGTCTTTACTAAGCTGGCTCGTATCACTTACTATGGAGCTTGGAAGCTTGAAAAGCCTAACTATGGCTTCTCCCCTTGCTAAATTCGGCCTAATGAAGAAGATGATCAAAAATTGGCTTTTAATTTTGTTTTTAATTTATTTTAATAACTAAATGACTAAAATGCCCTTAATGAAAAACTTTGGAAACATGCCTAACCATGTCCATTTTTGTCCACCAACTTAACCAATGGTCTAATTACCATATAAATACCTCCAATTTAAAATTTCATAACAATTGGACACCTCTAATATATAGAACTCAACTTTTTCACTTTTTACAATTTAGTCCTTTTGACTAAATTGAGTGCCCAAACGTCAAAATTTTTGAACGAAATTTTCACGAAATCTTTCCGTGAAATTGTAGGCCATAGAAATATAATAAAAATAAAATTTTCCTCATCGGATTTGTGGTCCCGAAACCACTGTTCTGGTAACCTTAAATTTGGGCCATTATAACTCTCCCCCTTTAAGGATTTTCGTCCTCAAAAATCTTACCAGTAAAGAGATTCGGGTATTGTTTCCTCATTGTCTCTTCCAGTTCCCATGTCACTTCCTCAATCCCGTGCTTTTTCCATAATACTTTCACCAATTTTATCCTTTTGTTTCTAAACTCTTTTGTTTCCTGTGCTAATATCTTAACTGGTTCTTCACTATAAGTCATATCCGGTTGAATCTCCACTTCTGTCAGAGTAATAACATGTGAAGGATCTGATCGATACCGTCGTAGCATAGATACATGAAAAACATTATGAATTCTATCGAGTTTCGGTGGTAATGACAATCGATAAGCAACCAGTCCAATTCTTTCTATGATTTCATATGGTCCGATAAATCTTGGACTCAATTTACCTTTTCGACCGAATCGGAGAACTTTCTTCCAAGGAGACACTTTTAAGAATATTTTATCACCCACCTGAAATTCAATCTCTTTTCGTTTAAGATCAGCATATGACTTCTGACGATCGGAAGCTGCTTTTAGACTATCTTGAATCAGCCTTACTTTTTCTTCTGTTTCCCGGATCAAATCAACCCCATGTATCTTCTTTTCACTGAGTTCTGTCCAATATAATGATGTTCTACATTTTCTACCATACAAAACTTCATATGGAGCCATTTTAATACTGGACTGATAACTGTTATTATAAGCAAATTCAATCAAAGGTAGATACCTTTCCCAATTACCTTCAAACTCTAATATACAACATTGGAGCATATCTTCCAATACTTGAATTACACGCTCAGATTGGCCATCTATCTGAGGATGAAATGCAGTGCTGAAACGCAACTGAGTACCCAAAGCTTCTTGCAATTTGTCCTAGAAACGAGATGTAAATCGGGGATCTCTATCTGATATAATGGAGACTGGCACTCCATGTAGTCTGACAATCTCAAATATGTACAATTTAGCCAATTTATCTAAAGAATAATCCATACATACCGGAATAAAGTGCGCGGACTTTGTCAATCGGTCGACAATAACCCAAATGGCATCTTTCTTCTTCGGAGACATAGGTAACCCAAATACAAAATCTATAGTGATTCTTTACCATTTCCATTTCGGTATAGTGATTGGCTGAAGTAATCCCGAAGTCACTTGATGTTCAGCTTTGACTTGTTGACATACCAAAGACCTTGACACAAACTTAGAGATATCACGTTTCATACTCGGCCACCAATACATCTTTTTTAGATCATTATACATTTTATTACTCCCCGGATGTACAGACATAGTACCGCTGTGGGCCTCGTGTAAAATCTTCTGTATGAGCTCTGTATCCTTCGACACACATACTCTACCTCTAAATAATAAACAACCGTCAGTCCCAATCTGGAATTCTGAATCATTACCTGATTCACAATGTACCTGTTTAGCCTTTAACTTCTCATCATTTTTCTGAGCCTCACATATTTGTTGACGAAACATCGATTTAGCCTTCATTTCAGTTATGATTGAACCATCATCAGTCAGTGACAACCGAGCATTCATAGCTCATAAAGAAAACAGAGATCTCCGGTTCAAAGCATTAGCTACAACATTAGCCTTACCCGGATGATAATCAATAACCAATTCATAATCTTTTATCAATTCTAGCCATCTGCGTTGTCTCAAATTCAAATCTTTCTATGTCATCAAATACTTCAAGCTTTTATGATCAGTATAAATATGACACTTTTCTCCATACAAATAATGCCACCATATTTTCAGTGCAAATACAATAGCAGCTAATTCAAGATCATGTACCGGGTAGTTTCTTTCATGTGGCTTAAGTTGTCTTGAAGCATAGGCTATTACTTTATCTTCTTGCATCAAAACACAACCCAAACCATTTAATGATGCATCACTATAAATAATAAATTCCTTACCCGATTCAGGCTGTACCAACACAGGTGCTTCCGTCAACAATTTCTTCAATCGGTCAAAACTTTGCTGACATTTATCTGTCCATTCAAATTTAACATCTTTCTGTAATAAACGGGTCATCGGAGAAGCTATCATAGAAAGCCCCTGTACAAATCTTCGATAATAGCCAGCTAAACCCAAGAAACTTCTAACTTCAGATACATTCTTTGGTGGACTCCAATTGACAATTGCTGAGATTTTACTCAGATCTACCCTAATGCCTTCTGCAGATACAATATGTCCGAGAAAACCCACCTCTCGAAGCCAAAATTCACATTTACTGAATTTAGCATAAAGCTTCTTTTCATGCAGAATTTGCAACACTATTCTCAAATGTTCTGCATACTCATTTTCATCTCGAGAATAGACTAAAATATCATCAATGAAAACTACTACAAACCTGTCTAAATACGGGGCTTGGGATCACTTACTATGGAGCTTGAAAGCTTGAAAACCCTAACTATGGTTTCTCCCCTTGCTAAATTTGGCCTAATGAAGAAGATGATCAAAAATTGGCTTTTAATTTTGTTTTTAATTCATTTTAATAACTAAATGACTAAAATACCCTTAATGAAAAACTTTGGAAACATGCCTAACCATGTCCATTTTTGTCCACCAAGTTAACCAATGGTCTAATTACCATATAAAGACCTCTAATTTAAAATTTCATAACAATTGGACGCCTCTAACATATAGAACTTAACTTTTGTACTTTTTACAATTTAGTCCTTTTGACTAAATTGAGTGCCCAAACGTCAAAATTTTTGAACGAAATTTTCACGAAATCTTTCCGTGAAATTGTAGGCCATAGAAATATAATAAAAATAAATTTTTCCTCATCGGATTTGTGGTCCCGAAACCACTGTTCCGGTAACCTTAAATTTGGACCATTACAACTCTCCCCCCTTTAAGGATTTTCGTCCTCAAAAATCTTACCAGTAAAGAGATAGAATCCCTATATAAGATGTGAGAGCGTTTCAAGACAATGCTAAAAAAGTGCCTACATTATGGATTGCAAGCACGATTCCATATACAAAATTTTTATAACAGTGTTGATGGACACATCAAGTCTAGCTTAGATGGAGCATCCGACTGATCTCTCATGTTCCATACGTACGAACGAGTCTAAAAAATCATTGAGGGTATGGCCATGAATTCATACATGTGGCCCAATGAGAGGTTTATGTACAAATCTAAGCATCAAATGGTGAAAGTGGTCAACAAAGAAAATGTCAATGATTGATTCCAACGAATTTTAGAAAAGCTTAACCATTTGGAGACACCTATCAAGCCGATGATAGTGGAGCCACATTCAGAGAACCAATCGGATGAGGAGAGCTATATAGTTAATAGGGGTCGAGATCCCTTTTCAAACACCTACAATCTTGGTTGGAGGGATCATCCCAACTTCAAATGGGGAGGCAACCAAGGAGGATAAATCAAACACAAACTTGACAAAATCTTCCTTACCGGCCTCTACCATTGCAACAATGATCCGTAGGAAATGACCATGTTGCATTTGGATAAAGATTCAATCGATTAAAAAGGGTGATGTAAACAGTGAAGATAGACATTCGACAAGTCCAAGCTATATGTGGACGACTTGAATTTTGAATGGATAACCTCTGCGACCAAATGAGCCAGTTAATGTTGATGTTTCAAAAACAAAATGGCCAGAGTCTCCCAAGCAATATGGGGAATAATCCTTGGAGAGATGGAAAGGAGCACGTAAAGGCAATCGCATTACGACCGAGCAAGGAATTAAAGTTGCCAAGCAAGCCAATCCATGAAGAGGAGCTTCCCGAAGAGGTCAACAAACTCATGGGTGAGGAGGAAAAAGACGACTACCATGAGTCGATCGAGGAGGTAGAAGAACTAGTGCCTAATCTGATAATCTTAACTCAAAGCATAACAAAGATACCCCCGAAATTAAAAGATCTTGGTAGCTTTAAGATTCCAATAGAGATAGAGGATCAATATTGTAGCAAAGCCTTTTGCGATTAGGGGCATCATAAATTTAATGCCCCTATCGATATATCGAAAAATTAGACTTGGGGAGTTTAAAAATGCCTTGATAACACTCCACTTAGCTGATAAATCCTTGGTGCACCCAAAAAGTGTACTCGAGGATACATTGGTCAAGGTACAAGGATTTATAATTCTCGTCGACTTTGCAGTCCTCGACTTTGAGAAAGATCGAGAAATCCCCTTTTTGTTGGGTAGGCCATTTCTGGCCACTTCTAAATCGATTATCGATCTTAAGCGAAACGTGCTTATTATAAACATCAATGATGAAATAGAAGTGTTCAAATATGGTCACGATTCCCAAAGTGAGGGATTACTTGGGGAGAAATGTTACGTGTTATTTAATTTAATCCCTAACGACCTTGATCGAAGGCATTTCCAAGTGGTACATGTGTAGGTATTCATAAGGCAAGAGAACGAGACAAATGGCGAGGCTCCGGTGGAAGAAGGAGTAATTGGGAGAATTGAGATGGTTATGAATGAAAATTGAAGTCAATGGTGAAGTTTAGAGAATTGCCGAACAGGTCTAGTAGTACGACATAGTATTAACCTTTGAACTTTAATAAACTTGTAAAATATTGTAAATTAATTTTAAAATTTCATTTTTAGTTAGATTTTAGGATAATTATAGTGTAATTACATGTTAGAATTAGGAGAAATCAAGAATTTGAATGTAACGGAATGAAAGGAAACTACACGGGAACAATAACATATGACTGGAGGATATTGATACATCCCATAAGGCTAAGAGCAACGTCGTGTCACGCCATGCATAGGCCATGGCGCAACAAATGCATTTCAAAGCAAAAATGCTAGATTTAAAGTATCTTGGCATGCCACGCACAAGCTATGGCACGAAATGAGCATTTCAAAGTAAAAATAGGTGATATTAGGGCATTGTGTTACGCCACAACTGTGGGGCAACACACTTGTGTTTTCAGCCAAAATTGGTCCATTTCAGGCATAAAGCCCAGTGGAATTCTATTTATAGTCACCGGTTCTAGGCATAAAAACATACATTTAAAATGCCAAAAGAAGATAAAGCGCCCTCTTGAAGTCGCCGCACTTATTCCTTGCAATCTAGCTTCAAGTTTTCGCACTCCCACCCTTCGATTCACATAAGTTATCTTTATTTATTTACATTTTAGTTCGCATCTTTTCATTTTGTGTCATTCCACATCGATCAAGAGCCAAATTTCATCGATAATTACCCGAGGTATCGTGTTCTAAGCTTGATCTTTATCAATTTTATTACTTGGGTTGTTGTTATTTTACGTTAATTGGAAAATGACACCGTGAAAACAACAACATTCCACTCAGGCACCAAGTAATATCGATGCCAATTGCTTCCATAACATGGAATTTGGAAGGTTTTTTCCTCAAATGAGCGGACATTTATTTATACAAGAGCATGGGTTCAATCCCACCATGTCTGCTTGCAATGAAATATTGAATTTGAAAGGTCCCCCTAAAATTCAACACGACCATCATGTTCGGAATGGCCAAGATGTGGATGCAATTATCATGTTTGGGTTCATGAACATGAGAATGGGGCTCCAAAACCACTCAACATTTATTCATTGTACCTTAATTAGCTGTAACACCCTATACCGGACCTGGTCACCAAGCCCGAATATTAGGATGCCACACCACCGTCTCATGTCATTACCAACAAGTAAATGCTCATGCCAACAAAACATCCATTGGTTTGTTATTCGCATCGGTCTTAAGTCAATCATACTAGCTAGTTATCATTGTCATGTTCTAAACTTACATTAAGTAGTCTTTATAAACATATTAAAACATGCATAAGGTCCATTCAGTAAAATTCTCAAACCAAGTCCGTAGGTATCGATACTGAAACTAAGGTATCGATATTTTCTTTAAGTGGCATCGATACCACCTGGAATAATGATACCAAACTTGAATTCTGTTTCTCAATTAAAAATAAAAATTTTAGAAATTATCGGTACCTGTCATGATGTACCGATAAATTTACCCAGGGTATCGATACTCGAGCAAAAGTATCAATACCAAATGTAACAGCCCGTTTTTAGTGAAATCAGAATAGTGGTTTCGGGACCAAAAATATGAAGTTAGAAAATTTATTTTATTATTATTTTATGGTCTACAACATGATAGTATTACCATATAAAAATTTTGTTAAGGAAATTTACCGTTTACATGCTTAATTTGATAAAAAGGACTAAATCGGGTAAAGTGCAAAAGTTGAGTTATAATAGCTAATGGTATTAAATAGCTATAGGAATTTGAAGTGAAAGTCCTTATATGGTAATTAGCCTATTAATGTTGATAGTGGATAAGCATGGTTTGGCATTATTGAAATTTTGGTTAGTTTTTAAGGTTAATTTTGGAAATTAGTAAATAAAATGTTAATTTGTGAAACTATTAAACTGTTAGGGTTTTACCATTGATGAACATTCTTGATTTTTGAAGTTTGATGTTAGAAAATGAATGGTTTTTGTTAGATAAACAACTTTTGTAATGGAATTTTTGATGAAATTATCAATTAAGGGCTAAATTGAAAAATATGATAAATTAACGATAAAATTTGTGAATTTGTGAAATTTGTGGGCTGCTGTAAGCATGTATAAAAATTGGCTAGGCTTGGGTAGGGGAAAAATTGCATGAATTTCATTTTCCGAGCCTAGGGACTAAATTGTAAAGAAATTAAAAGTATAAGGGAAAAATGGTAAATTTGCCAAAATATGTGTTGGAAAAAATTGAATATGAAATATATTGAATTGGGTTAAATTTATTTGTACAGATCCAGCCATACCTCATACGGAGTTCGATTGAGGCAAAGAAAAAATATCGGATTGTCGTCTCCGTATCTACACATATTCGTTAAGGCAAGTTTGTGTAATTAAATTGAGTATTTATGTGTTTTAATTGAATTATATGTATGTGATTTGTATAAGTTCCATGTATAAATACCGATCGCATATCTGATGACGTATGACAATTACCGAGTCCCGTTTGAACCTTAAGAATTCGTAGGATACAAATGACATGTCATTAGGGTTACCGACTCTCAGCTCGTATGAGCTTACCAATTTGCAACTCTTGCGAGCTTACCGATTCTCAACTCGTATGAGCTTATTGATTTATAGCTCGTGAGAGCATATCGATTCATAGCTCGTATGAACATACATGTACAGGAATTGACGGATTACAATTTAGCACACTATGTATGAGCTATCTTGAATATCCAACGATATTCTAAATAGTTCAATGGGCAATATTTTGTTACGAGATGATATGAGTTTGATACGAACTATTACAGGTATATATATGAAATACATGGAAGTGATATTATATGATACATTGAAACATTAAATGGATGATACATGTATATGAAACTTGCTTAATTATTATGTTCATCCATGTTTGTTGGCTATTATATGTGTTTTACATGGCTAACATGTTGGTGAATATGTGCTTAAGCATTTGGCCAAATTGAGTTGAAATATGCTATGTTTACTTGCCTAAATTGTGACTAAATGGTAAGTTAAATTCAATGTTATATGAACTTACTAAGCTTAAATGCTTACTCTGTGTATTTTTTGTGTTTTATAGTGAACCGAAAGCTCGTTTGGGTTGGAAGCTTGTCGGAGCTATATTACACTATCCATCTGCTCTTTCGATACTTTTAATTGTTTAATTTGGTTATAATGGCATGTATAGGTTATTTTGGCTAATGTTGGCCTATATGTGTTGTTGTGATTATGGCTACATGATTTGGTTTGTGTCTTGGTATATTTTGGTATGTATATAAGTATACTTATCACGTTGATGTGTGGCTTGATATGGTAGAATGATGGAAGGTGAAATGGTGGTTTGAATATGCGTTTTGTATAAACTTTGAAGCTTGATAGA
Source organism: Gossypium hirsutum (assembly GCF_007990345.1). Taxonomy (NCBI): domain Eukaryota; kingdom Viridiplantae; phylum Streptophyta; class Magnoliopsida; order Malvales; family Malvaceae; genus Gossypium; species Gossypium hirsutum. Next base: position 26,942,273 of record NC_053442.1, read on the forward strand.
ATTGTTGTGAATTGGTACTTGTTTGAATGGCTTATTTGGTGTTTTTAGTGTACAAGTAATATGTGAATTATATGACCATTTGATGCTAGTGATTAAGTGGAATAATTGGTATTAAATGGTATGTTTTGATAATTGATCTACATGGTAAGTTTTGGTACAAATATGCATATATGTTAGTTGATCAATTGATTATATTGAACACATGGTTAGTCATGTTTATAAATTGTCATTTGAGGTGCCTAAGGGCATATTGGTTGTATGTGATCATACCATTTGTATAAGGCTAGAAAATGCATGGTTTTGGTACCTTATTATGGCTTACTTATATGCATAATGTTGGGTGTAGGTTTATGCCAAATTGGGTGAGAAATATGGCTTGTAAAATGGCCTATTTTCATCCACACGGACAGAGACACGGGCGTTTGTCTTAGCCGTGTATGACACACGACTAGGTAACGAGACTGTGTATCCCCTGTAGTTTTCAAAGGATTGCAAGTCAAGCTGTTACATGTCCTAGCACACGGCCTCGCACACGGGCGTGTGAGGTTATTTCGAAGGGTAAAAGGCCTAGCACAGGGGTGTGTGCCTTGGCCATGTGGCCTGATTTTCACTAAAGTAACTATAAATACGACTAAGGCAAGCGCACCTATGGAACAATAGTATAGTTACGGTGAGTAGGGAATATCGTATCCACGAGGACTAAAAGTACTAGTTATTACCGTTTTTCTATTATTTAGACGACAAATTGGAGTGATTGTTTTTAAACTAAATTTACTAAACTAATTTAACTAATAACTCAACAGAGAATAAAATAGGAAAATAACCGAAGGTACCAATGAGAGAGACAATACCCAAGAAAAAATTCACCTAGACTTCACTTATGATTATGAATCTAAATCAAATGATTTATTCACTTGTGCCTTGATCCATAGAAATCCCTAAATTATGTTAATATCTCTTTTGAGAGTAAGAACAACTGACTCTAGGTTGATTAATTGAAATCTCTTTCTAATTAAAACCCCTATTGTCGCATTAACTCGATCTATGGATTCCTCTATTAGATTTGACTCTAATCCAGTAGATTTATGTCGTCCTATTTCTAGGATTGCATGCAACTCCACTTAATTATGCTAGATCTACTCTTACATAGGGACTTTTTCTCCACTGAAATAAGCACATTAAACATGAATTAATATCCTTAGATTATTAAAACATGAAATAAGCATACATAGTTGACAACAAGAATAAAGTATTTATCATGTAAATCAGAAATTAAATAATAAGATTCATCATAGGTTTTATCTTCCCTATGTATCTAGGGAATTTAGTTCATAATCCTAAATAGAAACATCTCAAAGTTAAGATAACAACAAGAAATAAAGAAACCCAAATAAGCTTTTAAAGAAATTAAATGGAGATCTTCAATCTTGAAGGAGATTCGCTTCCGAGATGATTCTGATGGCGTTCTTCGAGTCTTTTCTTCAATCTTCTCTATGTGTCCCCTTAATTCCTCTTTTAATTGTTATTTATAGACTTTAGAATGCTTAGAAAGCCTAAAAATTGGGTTTTTCCGCGCAAAAGGGAGACAGGGTGCGTTATCGACACGTGCTGGCACATGGGCGTGTGGCCAACCCGTGTGGGAATGCCCAGGCCGTGTGGTTCATGGAAACAACTCTATTTATCTGATTTTGGCTCGTTTTTCATTCCTTTCATTTCCAAGTGCTCTCCTAAGTATAGAAACATGAATTTAAAAGATTAGGAGCATCAAATTCACTAATTTACACAATTAATCATCCAAAAACGCATTAAGAATGGGATTAAAATATGTTACTTTTATAGCTTACGAAATATCCCCACACTTAAGCGTTTGCTTGTCCTCAAGAAAAATTCTCAACTCACAAATAAGAATTAATTTTTCTCAATTTGTAATTCTCATCAATAATGTCCCAAAATAATCCATAAATAATCATGCATTGGCAATTGAATTAAAAGAACATTGAAGTCTCAAACAATCTAAGCTAAAATGTTTTTTAGCATGCAAACATAGGTGTTTGTCCTTATCTAAATAATTACCTTTAATTCAAAATTGACAAGAATTGACATCCTCACTAAAGATTCACTCAAATCACTCAAAGTGTTTAAGGTTCAAGAATAAACACTCAATAGTCAATCATAAAAAGTCATTACCATAGGCTTGCATGAAAATCAAATCTCCACCACTATAACATGAGATGATACACAAATCAAAATGTCTTTAAAAGGTTGTAATGAGGCTTAGGTTAATGGTGTGGAGAAAGGCCGAAAAGATGGTTAAAATCGAGATCGACTTAATAAATTACCAAACTAGAAAAATAACAAATGCTGAATTAAAAACAAATGCCAAAATTACGAACTATTCAATAATAAGAAAATGAGCTTCTTCTCAAAATATGAATTTAACTGTTCAAGCTCATATACTAAATAATAAACAATATGTAATTAAATAAATATATATAGATATATTTTTCTTTTCTTTTTTTCTTTCTTTTTTTTTGAACATGAATTAAAAAATCAGCGAATTAAGCAAAAGAGCATAGTTAGGCAACTAACCAAATAGAATCTCGACAAAAAGGGAGTCAATAAAACGGGAAAAATTCTCAATGAATCAAAAAGAATGAGTTATGGGTTAACATTAATAGGTGATTTCAGAAATGGTGTGTTAGGCTCAACGGGGTTCACTAAGGGTTAATTATGTGGTAGACTTTTTATGGGATAAATGAGTTAAATGTAAGTGTCTTTATCATCTCAATATATCAAATCAAAAGGTGTGATCTCGACATGTATAATCGATGCAAGTTCTAGAATAACAAATCATATTGACACACTCATAACCAATAATAAAAGTGAGCAAAAAAATGCATCTTTAAGGGCTCAAAATCTCACAAAAATTTATGGTTTTTGATGTCAATCTTGCAAATGTCAAAATTCAAGATAGTACTTAAATTTAGAGAAACAACCTAAAAATTTTAATCTCTGAAACATGACCTATCATGCTTGATTCTCTCATGTCTTCAAGTTTAAATCAACCAATTTAGAATTATCTACAAATTAATCCAAAACACCAATAAAAATCTCAAATCGATAAAAATTCATTATAATAAAAGTATGAGAAACTTACTTAAACACAAGATATAATTCAGGGATTTTCTGGTAATTATATAAATAACCTCCCCACACTTAAGATGTACATTGTCCTCAATGTACAAACAGAAATAATCATAGTATAGACAGAATATCATAATTGAGGGAGAAAACTGAAACTGCCTTAAATATTGGATGAAATTGCCAGAATGGTGAAAAGTGAAAGTGCAGACAAATCAAGATGTAGTGCATAATTTCGAGCAAACTAATAAGAAAATAAACACAAATAGTGAAGAAGATTAAGGGGTTACTAACTCAAGTAAAAATAACCATAAAAATATAGTTCAAAAAATAAAAAAATAAGTCTTAGAAAATAAATATAAACATAAAATAAAAAATAAAAAATAACAATAAAAGAAAATAAAAGAAAAAAATAAACTTAATGGTCTTCATCATTAGAAACATCGGCGTCGTGAGTAGTCAGTCCCGAGGAGGAGATATGGAGATGCCGACAGATCTGCTGCAATGTCACATCAATACTGTCGAACCTCTGAAAGCACTGCTACTCGAAGCAAGTGAAATGCTCGGAGAGGTCCGCCAAAAGTGGCAGCAGAAGGAACATGACAGTGACTCGAAGATGGAGGATGAGGTGGATCCTCATGATGTAGTGGGATATCATTAGTGAACTCCACGAAGCCACTCTACCATCCTCATATGGATCATGGTCGAGATTCCTTATGGGGACATTTGGCCGATGAGAGTAAGTGTAGAAGACTGCTCTAGTGTGTCAAGGAGACCAAAGTGTCAAGCAAGTCAAGTCACGTAAGGACCTAAACAAATAGGGCCATTCCTGTGGTGATTTGTTTGATGGCGAAAAGCTAGGGCGATGAAATAGGCCAAATCAAAGATATGCTCAATGGCCATGCTCCATAGAAAGTTTGCATCGGTAGTACTGACGACGTTAGTGCTCACTCTCCTACCGGTCAAAGTATGAGCTAACAGAGCATGAATGTACCGTAAAGCCGGAGGGAGAGAAGTAGCCTTCGAGCAGCTCGCGTCATAAGGTATGGTACTCGCCGTAAGATTTACCCAACAGCAAGAAGGCAAGTAGTGGATATACCGATGTAAGTGGAGAAAGTTCTCGACACTCAGAAACTCCTCGGTATATAAGCCTAAAGCAGCGCCGAACTCAGGGACACTCATATGGCGCACTAGGCCACTGAGTCTGAAAGTGATGGTGCCTTACTTGTCATGCGATGACATCGTATACTGAAGATGAAATGTCAAGTAAAACTCTAAAGTCAACTCCATGTAGGTGGGCTCGAAGATCGAGAAGAATGATCCCATGGGCCTGTGGTAAGAAAATCCCGAACAAGGTTATTGAGGTGGACTTGCTCCAAAGCGGCCGAATCTATACATCGGCCCAAATCGAGCGGTCACAATTGAAAGAGCTAGAATAAGTCCTCTTGGGGCCTCGCAAAAAATCGAAGAAAAGGGTGGCAGGCCTTGGCGAAGGCGCTCGATGAGGAGGTCACGCCAGGGGTCTTCTACTTTTTCGAAGCAGGAACGACAACCTTAGCCTTTCTATGCGTGTTTATCATGGTGTAACAACGGTGTGAAGGCCGGAGCAAACGACGGTTGCGAGTGATGGTCGAGGGTGCGGGGTTGGGTTGGGGTTGGAAAGGGAGGTTAGGCTGGTATGTATGAAGGTTGTGCTGGGTGACGAGGTGGGGTGAGGGGGCTATGGGGTCGTGTGGCTTACAGAAGACAAGAAAGAAGGAGGGGGCGGTGTGGTTGGTTGTGCGACTGGGTAGGAAGGTGAAAAAAAGGGAAAGGAGAGGGGAAATCGGGCTACGGTGGCCGGAAGTGTAGAAGGTACGGGTGCGGCAACATTTAGTGTTGTTGGGGAAATTAGAGTAGGAGACAAAGTAGAACTTAGGGTTCGGGATGAAAAAAGGGGACATGGTCGTGGAAGGCCCGTGTTGGGCGACATGGTCGTGTCACATGCTTGTATGGCTCTCTTTCAGCCCTTGTGCGCTTTAAAACCACAAGCCCAGTATTCACACGGCCTTGGACACGCCCGTGTGTCTAGGCCGTGTCTCTCAGACGCCCGTGTCGCACAGCCGTGTGCTACCTCCTTCTCTTCTCCCACGCCCGTGTGGTCTCTCACTCTCTGACTTGTTTTAAAGATGATAAAATAGCTCCAGGTTTCACACAGCCTTGGACATGCCCATGTGTCCAGGCCGTGTGGTCTACACGGTCATGTCACACGGCCGTGTAGACTATTGTGGACTGTGTCTTTGTTGATTTTTGGAAAAATTGAGTTCTAGGATCCACACGTCCAAGGACAGGCCTGTGTGTCTAGGCTGTGTAACTCACTGTTGAACCCCTTATAGTGCACACGGCCTAGCACACACCCGTGTGTCTAGGCCGTGCGGGTCAAAAACATTTTTTTGTTATTATTTTTTTAATTTTGAAAATTAATTAGTTTAAAAAATAACATGAAATAAAATGAAAAGAATTAGCAGTGTTTACACTTGAGTTGCCTCCCAAAAAGCGCTTATTTAAAGTCTAAGTTCTACTTTCCTCACATTGGCACGGTTATGGTGGTTCGCGGAGTCAAAATTCCTCTTTCTCGTTATCAATTCTATTACCAACATAAGGTTTAAGCCAAGTATTGTTTACCTTAAATGTGCCATGAGTTACCTCGATTGTACCGTATAGGAAGACATTCAGTACCGTAAAGGGATTTGATCCGTTTTGCATCAAGCTCCGAAGTGGCAATTCGAGGATCTGTTCTATCTAGTAGAACCTTGTCCCCAACCTTAAAGTTTTTTGTTCCATCCCACCTGCTTATCTTGGCGTCTCCTTAACTCTTCATCATGCTTTTTCGATTTCTCCTTAACATGTGTTCACCATTCATCTAGTTCATCGATTTGTAACATTTGTTCATCATGAGTCGTTCTGTTTCTATCGCATGGACTGGAACGTGGCCCCATCACGTTTTTTCGAGGGGTTTCCTGCAAAGAAGTTTGAGCCACATGGTTACTCATATTAACAGAACTTGTAAAATCATTTCGATCATTAGATGTCTTAATAGAATCACGAGCTTGGAGAGTAATCGTTTTTTTAACTACACGAAGTACTAACTCACTTGTACCAACATCAATAATTGTTCTAGTAGTTGCTAAAAAGGGTCTTCCTAAAATTAAAGGTATTTCATTACCCTCATCCATGTCTAAAATAACAATATCAACTAGGAATATGAATTTATCAATTTTTACTAGAACATCTTCAATAATACCCCTAGAAAATCTAATGGTTCTATCTGCTAATTGAATATTCATCCTAGTTTGTTTGGGTTTCTCAAGACCTAATTGTTTAAACATTTTATAGGGCATGACATTAATACTCGGCCCTAAATCAGCCAAAGCATTATTAATATTTAAACTACCAATTAAACAAGGAATAGTAAAACTCCCTGGATCTTTCAATTTTTTGGGTAGTTTATTTTGAAAATTGGCTGAGCATACTGTATTTAGCTCCACATGCAACGAGTCATCTAACTTCTGTTTGTTCGCCAAAGCTCCTTTAAAAATTTAATGGAATTGGGCATCTGTGAAAGAGCTTCAATAAACGATAAGTTAATATGTAATTTTTTCAGAAGTTTAAGAAATTTACCAAATTGTTCATTCGTGTGGTCTTTCTTCGTCACATTAGGATATGGGACTCGAGGTTTATATTCCTTACCGACCTATTTTTGTTCATTTTGGCTTACCTCAACCTTACCGTTACTTACCATAATTTATTGCCTTGATTCTGGTTCAGATTCAACTAACCCTTTTTCATCTCGAGCAGTAATTGCATGAAGTTGCTCCCTTGGGTTAGTTTTAGTATTGTTAGGCAAGGTACATTGTGGTCGTTCTGAAATCAGTTTATCAAGTTGACTGATCTGATTCTCGGGTCCTTGAATTGACGCTTTTTGATTTTTAAGTGTTGCTTCAGTGTTTTTAAAAAAGGTTTCTGACACCGAAATAAACTTTATCAAGATCTCCTCGAGATTCGGCTTTTTCTCTTGCTGGTAAAGTTGTTGTTGGAAACCTGGATAGGGATGTGGTCTTTGGTTTCCTTGACCACCCCAAGAAAAATTGGTATGGTTTCTCCAACCTGCATTATAGGTATTACTGTAAGGATTATTCTGAGGCCTAGACTTATTACTCATATAATGTATTTGTTCGTTCTCTGTGCTAGGTCCACAGGGTAGACATTCTAGATTGTTCATTCCTCCCCCATTCGTATCGCACTGCATCACTGGATGTACCTGCGTAGAAGCACATAAACCATCAATTTTCTTATTTAAAAGTTCTACGTGATTTGATAACATGGTGATCGCATCTAAGTTGAAAACACCAGCTGCTTTCATCGGCTTCGTCCTCATGACTTGCCACTAATAATTATTCAGTGCCATCTCTTCTATAAAATCAGAAGCCGCTTTAGGTGTTTTATTGTTTAGAGTACCACCGGCTCCTGCATCGATTAACTGTCTAGTTGAGGGATTCAAACCGTTGTAGAAGGTTTGAACATGTAGCCATAAAGGTAACATGGTGAGGGCACCTTCTCAATAAGTTCTTATACCTCTCCCATGCATCATATAAGGTTTCTAACTCGATTTGAACGAAGAAAGAGATATCATTCCTCAACTTGGGCATTTTCGCCGGTGAGAAGTATCACAGACTTTTAAAAAATTAGCCAAATGAGTATTGGGATCTTCATCGTGTAAACCATCGAACTGAACTAATTGTTGTATCATCTGAATAGTGTTTGGCTTTAGTTCAAAATTATTTACAGCAATAGTGGGCCTCACAATACTCGATTCAGCCCCAGTTAAAGTGGGCTGGGCATAATCATACATAGTACAAGGGGCATGATCTGAATTTGCAGCATCTATAGGAGGTAGCTGATTATTCTGATTATCACCCATCTCCTCAGTAACAACAACGTCCTCTTGCTCGTCTACTATACTCTATCAACTCTATCTTGTTTCTTTACGATTTCTATGAGCTGTACTTTCAATTTTGCTGTCAAATAGTAATGGTCCCGACGGATTTCTTCTAGTCATAAACTAAAAGAACCTACCAGAAGCAAATAAAATAAAAATTAGAAAAAAACTAAACTAAAAAAAATAGAATGCAATAAAAATAAATGGCTAAATTAATAAAAATCGAGTGTTCCTAATATTTTAGTCCTCAACAACGGTACCAAAAACTTGATTATCACTAAACTAACTATAAATTCGACTAAGGCAAGCGCACCTATCGAACAATAGTATAGTTACAGTGAGTAGGGAATATCATATCCACAAGGACTAAAAGTACTAATAATTATCGTTTTTCTATTATTTAGCCGAAAAATTGGAGTGATTGTTTTTAATCTAAAATTACTAAACTAATTTAACTAAGAACGCAATAGAGAATAAAATAGGAAAATAACTGAAGATACTAATGAGAGAGGCAATACCCAGGAAAGAATCCACCTAGACTTCACTTATTATTATGAATCTGAATTAAGTGGTTTATTCACTTGTGCCTTGACCCATACAAATCCCTAAATTGTGTTAATATCTCTTTCGAGAGTAAGAATAACTGACTCTAGGTTGATTAATTGAAATCTCTTTCTAATTAAAACCCCTATTGTCGCATTAACTCGATCTATGGATTCCCCTATTGGATTTGACTCTAATCCGGTAGATTTATGTCGTCCTATTTCTAGGATTGCATGCAACTCCACTTAATTATGCTAGATCTACTCTTAAATAGGGACTATTATTCCATTAAAATAAGCACATTAAACATGAATTAATATCCTTAGATTATTAAAACAAGAAATAAGCATACATAATTAAGAACAATAATCAAGTATTTATCATGTAAATCAGAAATCAAACAATAAGATTCATCATAGGTTTCATCTTCCCTAGGTATCTAGGGAATTTAGTTCATAATCCTAAATAGAAACATCTCAAAGTTAAGATAACAACAAGACATAAAGAAACCCAAATAAGCTTCTAAAGAAATTAAATGGAGATATTTAATCTTGAAGGAGATCCGCTTCCGAGATGATTCCAACGGCGTTCTTCAAGTATTTTCTTCAATATTCTCTGTGTGTCCCCTTAAGTCCTCTTCTAATTGTTATTTATAGACTTTAGAATGTTCAAAAAGCCTAAAAATTGGGTTTTGCCGCGCAAAAGGGAGACAGGGTGGGTTATCGAGACGAGTTGGCACATGGGCATATGGCCAGCCCATGTGGGAATGCCCAAGCCGTGTGGTTCTTGGAAACAACTCTATTTATCTGATTTTGGCTCGCTTTTCACTCTTTTTATTCCCAAGTGCCCTCCTAAGTATAGAAACATAAATTTAAAGGATTAGAAGCATTAAATCCACTAATTTACACAATTAATCATCCAAAAACACATTAAGAATGAGATTAAAATATGTTACTTTTATAGCTTATCATGGCTCAAGTCAATGATTTACACAGGCACAGATACGGGTTGGGATACGATCGTGTGTCCCTATTTAGAATGCCCACATGGCCTAAGACAGGGGCGTGTCTCTTGGCCTTGTGAGTCACACAGCCTGACCACACGGCCATGTGACCTCTACAACTTTGAAAATTTTCAATGTTTTTTGAAAAATTCTCTAAGTTTCTCGATTTAGTCCCGACTTGTTTCTAATGTATATTTTGGGCCTCGAGGGCTCTTATATGGGACAATTGGAATGATTTTGATTGGTTTTTGATATGAATATTGATATGTTATGAAATGTTTGAAATTTTGTTTGTTTGTACTGTAAACTCTAGTAATAATTTGTAACCCTATTCTGGCAACGGATACGGGTTAGGGGTGTTACATTTATTAGTATCAGAGCTACAGTTTAGTTGATTCTTTGGCTGAACATAGCGTGTACGAGTCTAGCTAAACATGCCATTATATAACCTGTGATAGTGTGATATTTTCTGATAGTTTGAAACATGTTTTCATATAGTAATGACATCCAACTGAGCTGACTCCGATTAAGTAGAGAGCAATGCTCAAGCCTCCATTCATGGAGTTACATCGATTGGTACAAGGCCCATATCTGAGGGCCGAGGAGGAGAGGCTAAAGAAGCCTTCTTCCAGATGATGACTGGATGGTTTACCGAGTTTGTACGGACGAACCCAGCTGCTTAACAACCTCCACCCCCTCCTGCTCCCCAACCAGTTCCCATTATCCCTCAAGGTTTGGAGCCAATCCGAATTAGTAAGCCGTCCATCGATAAGATACGTAAGTACGGGGCTAAAGAATTCTGAGCTACTGCTAAAGATGATCCCGAAAGAGCTGAATTCTGGTTAGAGAATACAATCAGGGTGTTTGATGAGTTATCTTATTCATTTGCTGAGTGCATTAAATGCACGATATCTTTATTGAAAGATTTGACTTACTAGTGGTGGAACACGTTGATTTTTGTTGTGCTAAGAGAGCAGATCACCTGAGAGTTTTTCGAAACTGAGTTCCAAAATAAATTTATTAGTTAGAGGTTTCTTGATCAGAAACATAAAGAATTTCTTGAGCTCAAATAGGGTTGTATGTTTGTATTAGAGTATGAGTGGCAATTTGCTAGACTGAGCAAATATGCCCGAGAGTGTATTTCGACTAAGACTACCATGTGTAAAATATTTGAAGAAGGGTTAAACGAAGACATAAAGCTTTTAGTTGGAATTCATTAACTGAAAGAGTTCGTTTTGGTTGATCGGGCACATAAGACCGAATAACTAATTAAAGAGAAAAGACGTGCTGATTTTAAAGTTAGAGACTCGAGAAAGAGATTGAATGGGAAATTCTATCAGTCAGTATCAAAAGAAATCAAAAGAACATCACAACTGTTCTACTACTTCTGTAGGTCATTCTAGTAGAGACAGAGATACCCGACGCCCCAGTTCAAAACCTCAAGCTACATCTGTAGCAAGTGTGGGTAGTGTTAGAGATGCCAAACTCGAGTGTAAGCACTGTAACAAACCATACTATGGCGAGTGTCGAGTGACAAACGGAGCGTGTTTTAGGTGTTGTCCTTAGACCACTATTTGAGAGATTTTCTAGAGAAATTCGAGAAAGAGAAAGTTCAAACTACGAGACTGAGCAACACAGTTGCGAGAGGTAGACCACCTCGTAATCTCAAAAATATGAGTGGTAGTCGTGATGTGGCAAAAAACTCTGCTTTGAGATTCGAGGCACGAGAACCAGCTAGGGCTTATGCTATTCGCACACGCAATGATGCTTCTATGCTAGATATTATTACCGGTACTTTGTCTATTTTTTATACTAATATTACTACTTTGATTGATTAGGGATCTATTCATTCTTATGTGTGCACGAATTTAGTGTCTAGTAAGAATTTACCTGTTGAGTCCATTGAGTTCATGGTTTAAGTATCGAACCCCCTAGGTCAATATGTGTTAGTTGATAAAGTTTGCAAGAATCATTCTTTGATGACTCAGGTTTATAGTTTTTTGGCTGATTTGATGTTACTACCATTTGATGAATTTGATGTGATTCTGGGTATGGATTGGCAAACTCTGCATGATACTGTTGTAAACTGTAGACAAAATCTTATCGTTTTAAAATGTCAGAACAGTGAGACGCTTCGTATTGAATCAAATAATCCAAGTGGGTTTCCTATTGTAATATCAGCTATGTCAGCGTAGAAATATATGAGAAAAGGTTGCAATGCTTACCTTGTTTATGTATTGGATACTAAAGTGTCTAAATCGAAGCTTGAATCAGTGCTAGTGGTTTGCGAGTACCTCCATGTGTTTCCAAAGGAGTTACCTAGATTACTGCCGATCAAAGAGGTTAAGTTTGTTATAGAACTTGTATCGAGAACATCACCGATATCGATAGCAGCTTACAAAATGGCTCCTACCAAATTGAAAGAGTTGAAAACACATCTACAAGATTTGATAGATAGAGGTTTTGGTCGACCTAGTTTTTCACCTTGGGGTGCACCGGTTCTGTTTGTTAAGAAAAAGGACGGGTCTAGAAGATTATGTATTTATAACCGTAAGCTCAACAAGGTTACAATCAAGAATAAATATCCATTTCCTTGAATTGAGGATTTGTTTGATCAGTTGAAAGGTGCGATAGTATTCTTGAAGACTTATCTTTGTTCTGGCTACTATCAGTTACGAGTGAAAGATTCGGATGTACCGAAAACTGCATTTAGAACCAGGTACAGACACTACGAATTTTTTGTGATACCATTTGGTTTAACTAATGCACCTGCAATATTTATGGATTTGATGAATAGAATCTTAATACTGTATGTATACAGATTTGTGGTGGTATTTATTGACGACATTTTGATCTATTCTCGAGACGAGTCCGAGCATGCTGAACACTTGAGAATTGTTTTGCAAACCCTACAAGATAAAAAAACTCTTTGCTAAATTTAGCAAATGCGAGTTCTGGCTCTAAGAAGTCGATTTTCTACGACACATAGTATTGGCTGAAGGCATCAGAGTTGACCTGGGTAAAATTTCAGCAGTTTTTGATTGGAAACCACCAAGAAACGTTCTGAATTCAGAATTTTCTAGGATTAGCTGGTTATTATAGAATATTTTTCAAAGGGTTCTTAATGATAGCTACACCGATGATGCGTTTATTACAGAAAGATGGAAATTTTGAATGGTCTGAAAAATGTCAGAAAAGTTTTAATCAGTCGAAAGCACTATTAACTTAAGCACCAGTTTTGGTTCAACCTGAATCGAGTAAAGAATTTGTGATTTTTAGTGATGCATCTTTAAATGGTTTAGGCTGTGTTTTGATGCAGGAAGGTAAATTAATTGCTTATGCTTCCAGGCAGTTAAAGCAGCACGAAAAGCACTATCCAACACATGATCTAGAGTTAGCAGTTGTTGTGTTTTCATTGAAAATTTGGCGACACCATTTTTTCGGCGAAAAATGTCACATATTTACCGATCACAAGGGTTTAAAATATTTAATGTCATAGAAAGATTTAAATTTAAGACAGCGCAGATGGCTCGAATTGTTGAAAGACTATGAGTAGAAAGTCCTTGTTTGCTCTACGCGCGATGAATACGTGACTAATTTGATGATGGATCAATCTTTGCTGAGTTGAAAGCTAAACCGATGTTTTTACAATAGATCTACGAATCTAAAAAATGTGATAGTGAATTTCTAACTAAATGGGTACAATGTGAGTCTATTACTAATTCAGAATTTTAGATAGGACCCGATGACTGTTTATTGTTCAGAGGTAGAGTTTGTGTACTGAAGAATCCATAGCTCATTCAGAGAATCTTACACGAAGCTCATAGTGGTAGCTTGTCTGTTCATTCTGGAAAGTAATAAAATGTACAGTGATTTGAGACAGATATACTGGTGGTTGGGAATGAAACATGAGAGATCTGATTTTGTATCGAGATGTTTGGTATGTCAGCAAGTTAAAGCTGAACATCAAGTACCTTACCAAAGTGGAAATGGGATAGAGTTACTATGGATTTCATATCGGGTTTACCCTTGTCACCGAGGAAGAAAGGTGCCATCTGAGTTATCGTAGATCGTTTGACAAAGTCTGCACATTTTATTTTGGTTCGTACAGACTACTCCCTTGATAGATTAGCTGAGTTATACGTTTAAGAGATTGTCAGATTACACAGAGTGCCAGTCTCCATTATTTCGGATAGAGATTCGTGGTATGTAGTTGTATTTTAGCACTATGTTTCATCCTTAGATCGATGGTCAATTTGAGCATGTGATTCAGATTCTTGAGGATATGCTTCGTTGCTATGTATTAGAGTTTGAAGGCAACTGGAAAAAATATTTACCGTTGGTTGAATTCGCGTATAACAACAGTTTTCAATCAAGCATAAAGATGGCACCATATGAGGCTCTGTATGGTCGTAGATGTAAAACTCGATTATACTGGACAGAGCTCAGCGAGAAAAAGATACACGGGGTTGATTTGATTCGTGAGATTGAAGAAAAAATGAAAGTAATCCGAGATAGTTTGAAAGTAGCTTCAGATAGTCAGAAATCATATGTGGATCTTAAATGTAAAGATATAGAGTTCCAAGTCGGCGATAGAGTATTCTTGAAAGTTTCACCTTGGAAGAAAGTTCTTTGGTTTGGTGGCAAAGGAAAGATGAGTCCGTGATTTATCGGGCCGTACGAGATTATTGAAAGAATCAAACCTGTTGCATACCGATTAGTTTTACCGTCAAAACTAGAAAAGATTCATAATTTTTTTCACGTGTCTATGTTACAACAGTACCGATCTGATCCTTCACGTATTATTTCCCTGACAGATGTCGAGATTCAGCTTGATATGTCGTATAGTGAAAAACTGATTAGAATTTTAGCACGAGCGATGAAAGAATTGAGAAATAAGAACATAAATTTAGTAAAAGTTCACTGGCAGTGACACGGAATAGAAGAAGGCACTTGGGAACCCGTGGAAGCTATGAGAAAGCAATATCCAAACCTCTTTTCTAGTAAGATTTTCGGGGACAAAAATACCTTTAGGGGGAAATTTGTAAGAACCAGTTTTCAGTGAAATTGGAACAGTGGTTTTGAGACCACAATCTGAAGTCTAAAAATTTATTTTATTATTATTTTATGGTCTACATCATGATAGAATTACCGTATAAAAATTTCATTAAGGAATTTTACCGTTTACACTTAATTTGATAAAAAGGACTAAATCGCGTAAAGTGCAAAAGTGGAGTTCTAATAGCTAATGGTATTAAATAGCTATAGGAATTTAAAGTGAAGATCCTTATATGGTAATTATCCCATTAATTTTGATAGTGGATGAGCATCGTTTGGCATTATTGAAATTTTGGTTAGTTTTTAAGGTTAATTTTGGAAATTTGTAAATAAAAGGTTAATTAAAATAAAACAAAATTATCATCATCTTCCATTATCATTTCACAACCTAAACTGAAAGAGAAGGAAGCCATTTTTTGTGTTTAACATTTGGCAACCTTAATTCCTTCAATTAGATATGTATTTTTAATCCGTTTTTAATGATTTCTATGTTTTCGGGATTGTTGTAGCTTAATCTAGCTAGCCTGGAGACTAATTTGTGAAACTATTAAACTGTTAGAGTTTTACCATTGATGAACATGCTTGAGTTTTGAATTTTGATGTTAGAAAATGAATAGTTGTTGTTTGATAAACAACTTTTGTAAAGGAATTTTTTATGAAATTATCAATTAGGGGCTAAATTAAAAAAGTGATAAAATTCATGGTAAAATTTGTGAATTTTCGAAATATGTGGGTTGCTATAAGCATGTATAAAAATCGGCTAGGCTTTGGTAGGGGAAAAATTGCATGAATTTTATTTTTCGAGCCTAGGGACTAAATTGCAAAGAAATTAAAAGTATAGGGGAAAAATGGTAAATTTGCCAAAATATTTTTTGGACTAAATGGAATATGAAATATATTGAATTGGGTTAAATTTATCCGTATAGATCTAGTCAGACCTCGTACAAAGTTAGATCGAGGCAAAGAGAAAATCTAAGATTAATCGCATCCGTATCTACGTATACTCTTTGAGGTAAGTTCGTGTAATTAAATTGAGTGTTAATATGTTTTAATTGAATTTTATGTATGTGATTTGTATAATTGCGATGTATAAATACCGATTGCATATCCGACGACGTACGGCGATTACCGAGTCCCGTTTGAACCTTAAGAATTCATAGGATACGAATGACATGTCATTAGGGTTATCGATTCTCAGCTTTTATGAGCTTACCAATTTGTAGCTCTTGAGAGCTTACCGATTCTCAGCTCAGATGAGCTTACCAATTTACAGCTTGTGAGAACATATCAATTCATAGTTCGTATGAGCATATATGTACAAGAATTGACAGATTACAATTTAGCACACTATGTGTGAGCTATCCCTAGTATCCAACGATATTCTAAATGGTTCAACGGGCAATGTTCTGTTACGAGATGATATGTTTTTGATATAAACTATTACAGGTATATACATGAAATACATGGAAGTGATATTATATGATACATTGAAACATGAAATGGATGATACATGTATATGAAACTTGCTTAATTATTATGTTCATCCATGTTTGTTAGCTATTATATGTGTTTTACATGGCTAACATGTTGGTGAATATGTGCTTAGGCATTTGGCCAAATTGAGTTGAAATATGCTATGTTTACTTACCTAAATTGTGACTAAATGGTAAGTTAAATTCAATGTTATATGAACTTACTAAGCTTAAATGCTTACTCTGTGTATTTTTTGTGTTTTATAGTGAACCGAAAGCTCGTTTGGGTTGGAAGCTTGTCGGAGCTATATCACACTATCCATCTGCTCTTTTGGTACTTTTAATTGTTTAATTTGGTTATAATGGCATGTATAGGTTATTTTGACTAATGTTGGCCTATATGTGTTGTGATTGTGGCCACATAATTTTGTTTGTGTCTTGGTATATTTTGGTATGTATATAGGTAGCCTTATCATGTTGATGTGTGGCTTGATATGGTAGAATGATGGAAGGTAAAATGGTGGTTTGAATATGCATTTTGTGTAAGCTTTGAAGCTTGATAGAATTTTTTGTGAATTGGAACTTGTTTGAATGGCTTATTTGGTGTTTTTAGTGTACAAGTAATATGTGAATTATATGACCATTTGATGCTAGTGATTAATTTGTATAATTGGTATCAAATGGTATGTTTTGATAATTAATCTACATGGTAAGTTTTGGTGCAAATATGCATATATGCTAGTTGATCAATTGGTTATATTGAACACATGGTTAGTCATGTTTATAAATTTTCATTTGAGGTGCCTAAGAACATCTTGGTTGTATGTGATCATACCATTTGTATAAGGCTAGAAAATGCATGGTTTTTGCACCTTATTATGGCTTGCTTATATGCATGATGTTGGGTGTAGGTTTATGCCAAATTAGGTGAGAAATATGGATTGTAAAATGGTCTATTTTGTCCACACGGGAAGAGACATAGGCGTGTGGCTCAACCGTGTGCAACATATGGTCGGGTGTCCCCTGTAGCTTTCAAAGGATTGCAAGTCATGTTGTTACACGGCCTAGCACATGGACTGGCACACGGGGCGTGTGAGGTTAAATCGAAGGGTACACGGCCTAGCACAGGAGCATGTGGCTTAGTCGTGTGGCCCAAGTCAGTGAGTTAGACGGGCATGGACACTGGCTGGGACATGGCCGTGTATCCGTATTTCGAATGCCCACACGGCCTAAGACACGGGCGTGTCTCTTGGCCATGTGACCCCTACAGCTTTGAAATTTTTCAATGTTTTTTGAAAAATTCTATGAGTTTCTGATTTAGTCCTGACTTGTTTCTAATGTATATTTTGGGCCTCGAGGGCTCGTATATGGGACAATATGAATGATTTTGATTGGTTTTTGATATGAATATTGATATGTTGTTAAATGTTCAAATTCTGTTTGTTTGTACTATAAACTCTGGTAATACTCTGTAACCCTGTTCTGGCGACGGATATGGGTTAAGGATGTTACACCAAATCTCTATTCTGAATTCCTACATGTTTCAAAACATATAGGAATCGATTTTAAAACCCGATTATCGATAGCTCTGCCCAGACCTTAAAAATGCAACATATACGAGCAATTAATCTATTCCAATTTAGTTCCTAAACATCTTACATCAATTACTTCGACAAATAATCATTCAACGGCCTAATTAACAGTTCAATATTGCAAAACTGTGTTCGAGCAAGTAATGTAAATCCATTCTCATGTTCATAAACCCAAGCATAATAATAATATTTAATCCTGATAAATCGAACCAAAAACTAGCAAAATGTCTAGAAGTTAACATGGCTATAAAAAAGTCTACCACATTGTCTTTTTCCCCAAAACGTAAATAAATATAGAACACCTAAGAAATAATGCAAAAGTCTTGCTTGGATCACTTCTGGGAACCACACCCCTCACACCGGCAGACAACTAATCTGCAATGGTTAAAGAAGGGAGTGGGTAAGCTTAACAAGCTCAGTGAATGCCTAGAACAACTACCATGCAATCGGTTAATCAAGTATTAATGAAACAACCATATAGAGTAACCTTAAAGTTCAAACTTTAGTATCATAATATACTTACTCGTGCATTATTATTAGTTCTTTTACATGGTAAATATATTCACTTTTAAGCATATGTCCTACTTCACATATAGTTACCTAACATTCAACCATATATCACAATATTCAAAATAGGTTTCTAAATAAATTGCATAATGGTCACATGTCATATAAACAC
This sequence comes from Gossypium hirsutum, assembly GCF_007990345.1. Taxonomy (NCBI): domain Eukaryota; kingdom Viridiplantae; phylum Streptophyta; class Magnoliopsida; order Malvales; family Malvaceae; genus Gossypium; species Gossypium hirsutum. The sequence goes on from NC_053442.1 coordinate 26,960,739, forward strand.
ATATCACAATGCACATATTCATAATTTAAGATAATTTCGATAGCAACCACATACTCATTTAGGCATATATCACTTTACGCATATATACATTTTAAGATAATTTTGCACTTGAGCTATGAAACATAAAAGTGCGTTCTATCATCACTCATTGGATATGTAGATCTCCAACACACTAAACATAGACTCACAAAGTCAAACATGTTCCAAAAGTGAAGCATAAAACTAACGTTCTCCTTATTTCCCCTCACATGTCCCGTTGAATGGAGTTTAGCTCACATTCCCTTATCCCTCCAACATGTCCCAGGGCCTCAACGCCCAAAATTACTATACATATAGGTGAGTACTCACAATCTTATGACATGCCAACTATATCCAACAGTTTCAAGATCACAAGGCCAAAATATCCAAAGTCAAACACATATCACTTACCGATTATCCGTGCACAGTCACTATAGGTTTGCATCTTGAGCAAAACATTGTCACTAACATTTAACATATATATAACATGTACATATTTTCACTTTCACAATAGTTTTCATAACCACATATCATGTGTTATATCATCTCATCTCAATTCACATATTCACAAACACATAAGCACTTTATTCACAAGATAACATAGGTATGAGAAAGTTTACACTTGGAATATAGAGTAGGGGTTTAGGCGGCTACTAAATTCCCAAATAATGCATTGAATCATGTCCACAAGTAATTATTCCAAACACTCACCAATTACACTTTCACCGAAAAGTCGAAAGCTCAAACTAGCTTTTCCTTGCCTTTATCTCTACTCGAAGAAGGTTTTATCAAATTCGAAACTTCAACACAACAAATTCACACAACAGTACATCAAAAAATTAGTCAAGGACCCATTACAAGCATACCAAACATAAGTCTAAACTAAGTTCTCATGTAACCGAAACCTATAACATAGCCAACTTAAAACTCAAATATCTCGGTCATTTTTTTTACCTAAAACCAATTCTATTCATCTTATAATTCACCTACGACTAATTCCCAACCTTTAAAATACAATAAAATACTCAAATCATAGTATTGAATTTTTCAATATGTTTTATAGCTATTTTCTAAAAATTCATTAAAAATCAAGAATTCTTTAATGAAACTTCAAGGTAAGTTTAGAAACCTTCTAATCATGTTAAAACAAGTTGAAAAACACTTTAAAACCACGTTTTTATGCAAAATCTTGAAATTTACCATTAAGGCCCCAATTTTCGACTTTTATTTAAAACTTGTGTTTCAATGGCTAAAAATTCAGTTTAAGGGACTAGATATCATTTAAATCTCATAGAAAGTTGAATGGTTACCTTCGATGGAAGAAAAACAAAATTTGATGCAAATCCAGAAAAATCCAAGTTTGGATTTTCTTGGGTGATGAAGTTCTTTTGGGTGATTTTCTTGGTTTTTGTAGAGGTTTATGGTTCATGGGTGATAGAAATCAAAGAGGTTTAGGAATTAGAAGTAAAAATTGATTGGGAGTGCAAAGGGAAAACAAAGGGACAACACTAATATGGGGGAGGAGAAGTTGACGTGAAAACTATTTAGAAAAGGGGGTTTTAGGTTAATTTTGGACATTTGGTCAAATTGCTTTATAAAAACTCTTAATTTTGACTCTTTTGTGAATCAGTCCTATTTTTAAAATTAAAGCTATTTAAAACTCATTTTCAGAAATTGACTTAATTTTATGAAAACTATTGTCGGAAACATTATCGGTTACCAAACTTATGAAATTTCGGGTTCATATAAGCCAAAATTTCTATAATACCCCTAAAACTCCTAGGCCTTATTTTGGGGTGTTCCATTAATTATCTATTCAATAAAATTATCGTTCCAAAATTCAATAAAAATGGGTTGTTACACTTGAGATTGGGATGAAGCGCAACCTATTCAAGTCCTTTGTTATAATGAAGTTGAAGAAATGCCCAAGACTACTTCTTCATCAGCCACTAAAGTATTGCCGACACATGGAGAAGAAACTAGTGTAGCAACTAAAGCACTTCGTTGTGTTTAAAGAAAGCTCGCATGGATGCAAGATTATGAGGTAACCAAAATTGGAGAAAATGATGATGCAGTTGCTCATTTTTCTTTATTTGCAGATTATGACCCAACAAGTTTTGAAAGTGTTGTTAAAAAGGAGAAATGGAAAGAGGCAATGGATGCTGAAATCTAAGTCATTGAAAGGAATGATACTTGGGAGATGACTGATCTTCTGTAGGGGCACAACATTATTAGTGTTAAGTGGCTCTACAAGATGAATTTGAACGAAAATGGGGAGGTTGACAAGTGCAAGGCGCGGTTAGTGGCTAAGAGGTACAAGCAAGATTATGGTGTAGACTATTCAATGAGGAATTTTGAAAGATCATAAGGTGAAAAATGGTCATTTAGCTAGAAAGATAATATTAAAGAATAATGATAATGATGATGGTGATATTTTAGATTAGTTAAATAGATAAATATTATTTTATTAATATTTTGACTTGAAATTTATTTATATTTTATTAATTTTTAGTTAATATATAAGGAAGGAAAGATGAAGAGAAATTTTCATCCTTCCATGCTTCAAACGTGGGTGGGAAAGAAATACTAGAGAAACTTTGTTTCATTTACATTTTTTTCCTTCCACCAAAAGTCCACCATTTTCACCTAGAAATAAAATGAATTTGTAACAACCTGTTTTTCAGTGGTGTCAGAAACAGTGGTTTTAGGGCCACTAAATTTGACGAGTAAGTTCGTAAATATTATTATTTAATATTTACGAGTCAAATATGATTTTAAAAAGGTTTTTGATTTGATAATTTATGTTATATAAGAGGTTTATTAAGTTCAAATGGTAAGACCCTAAGGTCAAGTGTTTTAGAAAATGAGGTATCGGGACCTCGTTTCTATAAAACATGCTGTAAATATTTTTATAAGAATTTACGGAGTATCATTAAGGTGTTATTAAAGTTTCGTTGAAAAATTTTAACGTTTAGATAGTTAATTAATTAGAAAGGACTAAATCGTAAAAGATGTAAAATTTGATCACTATTTGATTTGAGTGATTAAATGGTTAATTGAATAAAGGAAAAGGACTTAAATAGTAATTAGACCACTGAAGGAGTTAGTGGAAAACTATGGGCATGAAATTGGTGTTTTATTTATTTATTAACTAAGGTTAAAATGGTAATTTAAAAAATTAAATAAAATAAAAACAAAAGTTATTATCATCATTTTCATGTCTTCTTCATCGAATGGTAAGAATAAAAGCACCAATTTTAGACCCTGAGGTTTCAGCAACTTCACAAGTTAATTTGGTAAGTGATTTTATCCCCGTTTCTAATAACTTTTATGTTTCTGAGATCGTTGCAACCCGTACGTTTGATTTTGAAACTGTTAAAGATTTTGAATGTTGTAATTAATGAACCTTGTGATTTTAGATGTTAAATGATGAATTTGAGATATTAGTTGTTATTTAAAAGTATTTTATTAAGTGATTTTTGATGAATTTTCTGATTAGGGACTAAATTGTTAAAATAGTAAAAGTACAAGGATTTGATGTGAAATTTGTTGAAATAATGGGCTGTATTGGATGCCATAAGTATTTGTCTAGGCTCAATTTTGGGTAAAAATGGTTAATTTGCATGTTTTAGGCTTAGGGACTAAATTGAATAAAAGTAAAACTTTAGGGGCAATTTTGTAAAAATGTAAAAATGACTAAATTGCATAAAATACATTTTTTAATATCTAAATTAATAGATTGAATGAAATTATTAATTTAGACCAAGATTGGGTGGAAAATTGAGGAGAATAAAAAATTACCAAAATGCCCCTATACTTTGACATTTCTTCAATTTAGCCAGGTAAGTTCATATGAAATATAATTACTTAAATGTTGGTTAAATTGAGTGTTTTGTGACACCCCTAAAGTGACCCTAGTCGGAAAGTGGTTTCGGGACCACTAAACCGAGTCATAAAGATAATTAACCGTCATAGTTGATGCTCATTATATGTACATATGCATGTGTGAAAATTTCATGTTTGAATTTTGTTAATAGTAAGTGAATTTTATCAAATAGGACTTATGTGAGAAAATTTTGAAATGTGATAGGTCAAAGCATAAGGATCTATTAGTGCATGAAATAAAAAGGGGGACTTGCATGTCAATTTCCCCCCTAATTAGTAGTGGCCGGCCATGACAAGTATGGTAGACCAAGTGTGATGGGCAAGAACATGTCATAAACATGTTAAGTTAGTGTTTCATGGGAAGTATGATAAAATAAGGAGCATGGAAATAAAATAATGAAAGGCAATATGATGAAAACAAAAAAAAAAGTGTGTGGTTGTTCCCCCATTTTGCCGAAACTAGAAAAAAAAAAAGAGAAAGGCTTCATCCTTTGGTTCTTCTTGGCCGGTTTGAAAGGAGGAAGAAGAGAGGTTTCGGTCACCTTGAGCTTAAGGGGAGGTTAGTATGTTGTGTTAAATTCTTAAGTTTTAAACTTGTTTCTAGTTAATTAGCAAATTTCCTACACAAACCATGGCAAAATTTCGAAATCTCGGTGATGGCTTGAGCATTCGGTTTTGGTTGTTGAAAGGAATGAGTTGGAGGTTGGATCATGTTAAGATTCGGCCTTGTACATAAACATTAAGAGTTTGATGTTTTTGCAATTTTTGGAAGGTAAATAAGGTTATACACAAGATAAATACTAAGATTTTGGTTGACTTGTTTTAGTGAGGTTCGGCCAAGGACCTTATGTGCAAGTTTATTCGGTTTAAGTAGAGAAAACGTGACGGATAGATATGAAGTAATGTGTATATTGGTTCGGCTGCTAAGCAAGGAAATAATTGTTAGTAACATAGTATCTATGCACTTATGTATATATATGTATGTACAAATAACCTATTTAGCTATGGATATCTAAGGTGTTAAATAATGAAATTCTTGATGACTTGGGTTAAATAGCATTCGGCCAAGGACTATATGGGCTTGTTAATTCGGTTTAAGTGAAGAAACTATGATAGAGAAATATGACTAAATTGTGGACTTTGACAATTTAAATGATGCATTTGACTTGTGTACCGACCTAGGACGATATGTGTTTCTATATGAAGTTAAATGGTGTTGATGAAGTTCGGTAATGCATGATGTTTAAATAGTACTGAGAAAGGTCATTGTACTTAAATTGTATGACATACATGTATTGAATGGAATTGCCCAAGTGAAAATATTAAATGAATTTATTTGTTTAAATTAAGCTCAAGAGCAAAGGGGATCTAAATCCGATAAAGGGAAGGAAAAAGTGATCGAATAGCCGCCGAAATCGTTCGACCACACCCGAGGTAAGTTTTAAGTGATTAAACGTTGAGTAAATTCAATCATAATAGGACATAATGAGTTGATTTAATAAGATATGATGTGGCCATGATATGTCTTAAACTCAAATGGTAAGTTCATATGTGTTTGGACTTGGAAAGTTAAGAGCAAATTGTAATAATTTGCTTTGGACAGCAGCAGTAACGTGATTTTAGAAAGTCACTATAAATTGTTGGTGTGGAATTATAGGCTGAATAAAATATGTAATCAAGGCTTAATTAGTCTAGTTTCTTATAAAAGAGACCTTGTGAGCAAACAAATTTCCTATAAAGAGATATTTAAAGTTGTGTGAGACGGTGTCAGAATGACTCCGAAATCCCCTGTTCTGTTTTTAGAAAATCATTATAAATTGTACAAAAATGGTTATAAGATAAAATTTATATGCTTAGACTCCTTAATGAGTCTAGTTTCAAATGAAATCAAATACAACACATTTTGAATTCTGCAAAATGAGAAATTTGATTCGTAGTGAAGAGTGGTCAGATTAGTCAAACAGTGAAACAGGGGAAACTTTAAGAAAAATCTGGTATTGATTGACCAAACCTAAAATTCTGAAATTTTATGGATGGAAGATATACGAGTCTATATTCAGGGAAAATTAACGGCAAGTGATTTGGAGTTTTGTAGCTCCAGTTATAAATAATTTAGTGACTACTGCTCAGGAAAACAGCTCGTAGTGAATATGTGATTTTGTTGTAAACATGAATAAAACTTGTTTTAGTTACTCATAAGCTATTGATTAAACCCATACGTGAATTCTAAATCGTGATATTGTAAAACGATACATGAGTGTTAGATGGATCTTTGATATTAAAATTTGTGAAATTGTAAGTTTATGAGTATTCGAATATGAAATGATAGTATGGCGTGAAATTGAATTATTCATTGGGAAATGATTAATGTAGATTCGGCCAAGACAAAGTGTATACATGATAGTATATGTGATATGTGAAGTATATTTGGATAATTGTGATGTGAATGTATATATATGTGATAAGGCCTAATGGCCGATGTGATGAATGTGAAAGTGTATATATATGTGATAAGGCCTAATGGCCGATGTGATGAATGTGAAAGTGTATATATGTGATAAGGCCTAATAGCCGATGTGATGAATGTGAAAGTGTATATATGTGATAAGGCCGAATGGCCAATGTGATGAATGTGAAAGTGTATATATATGTGATAAGGCCTAATGGCCGATGTGATGAATGTGAAAGTGTATATATGTGATAAGGCCTAATAGCCGATGTGATGAATGTGAAAATGTATATATGTGATGAGGCCTAATGGCCGATGTGATGAATGTGAAAGTGTATATATGTGACAGGGCCGAGTGGCCAACGTGATGGATGTGAAAGTGTATAAATGTGATAAGTCCCGAAGGGCAATTGTGTCAGTACTATATCCGGGTTAAAACCCCGCAGGCTTTATACGAGAGTATTATCCTGATTAATGTCCGTAGGCTTCGTGCTCGTACTATATCCGAGCTTTGAAGACCCGACGGCTAAATGCTAGGATTCAAGTAAGACTTTGATATTGAGTATCTGCATTAAGTTACCATCAAATAAGTATTATGTATTCAAGATGTTCAGGTACGTATTACTTACTCATCGGTGGAGTGATTTCGAGGTGAATTATCAGTATCAAAGAGGTAGGTAAATGTGATTAATATTATAACTCCAAATGTGAGAATGTGCTTTGGAAATATTTGACCATCTAGGTCATTATTATTCGAAAGTATATATGTGGCAGCCAAGTGTTGCGTTTAATGATATTATAGATCGAGATGAAGCTCTAGATTAACTTCATCGAACAGTTGAAATGAATGACCAATAATAGTGATTGAGAACACTTTGTCTTGCTTAAAACTTTCTAAGCATTAAATGCTTACTCCGTTCTTTGAATCTCTGTTTTTTAGATTTTGGTTCGTCAGCTATCGGACTCGGGATTATTGAAGTCGAAGTCGCCCACACTATCAAAGCCCTTTTGGTACACTTTTGGTTGAACTCTGAAAATGGCATGTATAGGACTACCCTTTTGTAGTGGGTCATGGACCCTTTGGATTTGTATAATTTTGGATAGCCATGCGAAAATGGCTTATATATGTTTGAGCATAATGTTATAATCATTTGGTATGGATATGGTTATTGAGAGGTGTGGATATGCTTAACAAGGATTGGCCATGGGAATGGTTAATCACTATCATAATTTGTGCTATTTATGCTAAAAGGGCTAGTTGAATCATGGAAACTATGAAATAGGTAAAGTCTACCTTAAAGGCAGATGCTGACAGCAGCAGTGATGTAGATTTGGAAAATCACTAAAAATAGTAGGAATAGAATTAAATAGTGAATAAATTATTTAAATGAACCTTGATGAATCCACTTTCATATGGAAGAAACGAAACGGTCATATGAGTGGTATGTTAAGAGATAATTAGGTTTTCGTGAGACAGGGCCAGAACGGTTTCTGGATTTTCTGTTCCGACTTTGGAAATTCATTATAAATTAACCAGAGATAATTAGGAGTCATGCCATATATTTATAGATTCCTCTCTGAGTCTATTTTCTATAGAAACAAACGGCATCAGTATTGAAGCCCTGTACAGGGAGATATCCGAATTGTAATGCATGAAGGTCAGTGTAGTCGCACCCTGTAACAGGGGAGACTTTAACTAATAAACTGTACTAATTGGCCCTACCAAAAATTCTAGAAAAAAATAGGTAGAAGGACATAGGAGTCTAGTTTCAGGGAAAAATCACGAAACTGATTTTCGAGTTGTGAAACTCAAGATATGATTTTTAAGGTGACAGTGACACAGTTAGCCAGCTGTCTGGAAAAATTTAAAATGGACTGCGATAGTAAGCGAATTTAGTCTGTGAACCCCTCGTGTCCGACTCCGGCAACGGTCTCGGGTACGGGGTGTTACAATTTTATTGGTATCAGAGCTACGGTTTAGTCGATTCTAGGACTACCGTAATACGTTTGGGTCTAGCTATACATGCCATTATGTGATTATTTGATAGTGTGGTGATTTCTGACAATTGAAAATGTGTTTATTTATTGTAATGAATTCCGATCCCGATCGAGCTGTAGCAGATGGCATTGAGAGGACTGAGACATGCTTATGATGTGTCAATATTGAGAAGGGTATAACATAAGTAAGTTTTGAGTAATTGAATTTGGTATTTAACTTAAAATGCCATGATATACATGTATGATAGATGAATGATGTCCCATTGTCCTTATCATAATAAGGTTATTAGAGAAATGAACAAGGGAAGAGATTGGGGATATATGCTTTTGTGTGATTGCTTATTGAGCTGAAAGTTTAGTAAAAGAAGCATACATGTATTAGATTTGAATGATATTTACGACTTAAAGTCAAGAATCATGTTATATGTTTACATGTGAATGAATTGATTAAATTATAAATGTGATTTGTGCCATGTGAAACATGATAACATGTGAATAAATATGTATGAGACTCAGTGATGTGAATCCGAGTTTAAAGACCCGCTGACTATATGAAGAGATTATGTCCGGGTAAAGACCCGATGGCTATGTACAGAGATTATGTCCGGATTAAAATTCGCTGGCCTTGTGTGGAGATTTCATCCGAGCTAAAGGTCTCGACGATGATCCGGGCTAAGTCCCGAAGAGCATTCGTGCTAGTGATGTATCCGGGCTAAGTCCCGAAGAGCATTCATGCTAGTGATGTATCCGGGCTAAGTCCCGAAGAGCATTCGTGCTAGTGATGTATCCGGGCTAAGTCTCGAAGAGCATTCGTGCTAGTGATGTATCCGGACTAAGTTCCGAAGAGCATTCGTGCTAGTGATATATCCGTGCTAAACCCCGAAGTGCATTCGTGCTGGTGTTATATCCGGGCTAGGTCCCGAAGAGCAATCATGCTAGTGACGTGTATTCGGGCCTTCGTGCCTAGTAGGCTTCGTGCCGGTAATTTGAGCAAAGTTTAAGTATTCATTACTATACGAATTCAAATTTAAATGAGATGATATGTTTAAAAGTGTACATACATGATGTTTATAGACTTGGTTAAGTCATTTCAATGTGTAATAACGAATGATTAGAGGCACTGTGTGTGTGCGAATTCCTTTAATCGAGCACTATGAGTACGAGATCGGTCAGTGGGCACTAAGTGTGTGAAGTGGAATTCATGTAAGACCTCGTCTGGGACGAAGGCATTGATTTGAGATAGTGTGTAAGACCATGTCTGGGACATGGCATCGGCTCGATATGTGAGCATATGTAAGACCATATCTAGGACATGGCATTGTAAGAGCTATATGTGCTTAATGAGTATCCGTAATGATTTCGAATGATTCAACGGGTATATTTAAGATGATAAATAAAGTAAGATCAGAATAAGTGATACAGGTATGTACGGAAGGTATGTGAAAATCAAATGAAAGTAAAAAAATTTGTGAGTTCATATTATATTATGTTATGTATACTAAATAAGTTGAATAGTGAGATATGATGGAGTTATTAAGGATATTTATTGGGATGTTTGAGTATATGTGTACTTTTGGTCAGATTACAGCTTATACATGAATGAAAATGTGGGTTACAAATATGTGGGTTGATGATGTGAATTATACATGTTAATATGTGCTTAATATGTGTTTGAAATGCATTTGTGAATTAAATTAAGTGATTAATGCTTATGAAATCAAGAAAATGAGATATATGTGCAAACTTGTAGAAATGTTTATGTGTTTGTTTTAAGATAAGAAAATGATTTTATGGATCGATGCGAAATCAATAATGAATTACAATTGCTATCGATGAGCTAATGTTTATATGGATATAATTCAATAAGAGGACGTTATCCTAAACTATGCATCGGTAGAAATTTTCGAGGACGAAAATCCCTAAAGGGGGGAAGAGTAGTGACACCCCTAAAGTGACCCTAGTCGGAAAGTGGTTTCGGGACCACTAAACCGAGTCATAAAGATAATTAACCGTCATAGTTGATGCTCATTATATGTACATATGCATGTGTGAAAATTTCATGTTTGAATTTTGTTAATAGTAAGTGAATTTTATCAAATAGGACTTATGTGAGAAAATTTTGAAATGTGATAGGTCAAAGCATAAGGATCTATTAGTGCATGAAATAAAAAGGGGGGACTTGCATGTCAATTTCCCCCCTAATTAGTAGTGGCCGGCCATGACAAGTATGGTAGACCAAGTGTGATGGGCAAGAACATGTCATAAACATGTTAAGTTAGTGTTTCATGGGAAGTATGATAAAATAAGGAGCATGGGAATAAAATAATGAAAGGGAATATGATGAAAACAAAAAAAAGTGTATGGTTGTTCCCCCATTTTGCCGAAACTAGAAAAAAAAAAGAGAAAGGCTTCATCCTTTGGTTCTTCTTGGCTGGTTTGAAAGGAGGAAGATGAGAGGTTTCGGTCACCTTGAGCTTAAGGGGAGGTTAGTATGTTGTGTTAAATTCTTAAGTTTTAAACTTGTTTCTAGTTAATTAGCAAATTTCTTACACAAACCATGGCAAAATTTCGAAATCTCGGTGATGGCTTGAGCATTCGGTTTTGGTTGTTGAAAGGAATGAGTTGGAGGTTGGATCATGTTAAGATTCGGCCTTGTACATAAACATTAAGAGTTTGATGTTTTTGCAATTTTTGGAAGGTAAATAAGGTTATACACAAGATAAATACTAAGATTTTGGTTGACTTGTTTTAGTGAGGTTCGGCCAAGGACCTTATGTGCAAGTTTATTCGGTTTAAGTAGAGAAAACGTGACGGATAGATATGAAGTAATGTGTATATTGGTTCGGCTGCTAAGCAAGGAAATAATTGTTAGTAACATAGTATCTATGCACTTATGTATATATATGTATGTACAAATAACCTATTTAGCTATGGATATCTAAGGTGTTAAATAATGAAATTCTTGATGACTTGGGTTAAATAGCATTCGGCCAAGGACTATATGGGCTTGTTAATTCGGTTTAAGTGAAGAAACTATGATAGAGAAATATGACTAAATTGTGGACTTTGACAATTTAAATGATGCATTTGACTTGTGTACCGACCTAGGACGATATGTGTTTCTATATGAAGTTAGATGGTGTTGATGAAGTTCGGTAATGCATGATGTTTAAATAGTATTGAGCAAGGTCATTGTACTTAAATTGTATGACATACATGTATTGAATGGAATTGCCCAAGTGAAAATATTAAATGAATTTATTTGTTTAAATTAAGCTCAAGAGCAAAGGGGATCTAAATCCGATAAAGGGAAGGAAAAAGTGATCGAATAGCCGCCGAAATCGTTCGACCACATCCGAGGTAAGTTTTAAGTGATTAAACATTGAGTAAATTCAATCATAATAGGACATAATGAGTTGATTTAATAAGATATGATGTGGCCATGATATGTCTTAAACTCAAATGGTAAGTTCATATGTGTTTGGACTTGGAAAGTTAAGAGCAAATTGTAATAATTTGCTTTGGACAGCAGCAGTAACGTGATTTTAGAAAATCACTATAAATTGTTGGTGTGGAATTATAGGCTGAATAAAATATGTAATCAAGGCTTAATTAGTCTAGTTTCTTATAAAAGAGACCTTGTGAGCAAACAAATTTCCTATAAAGAGATATTTAAAGTTGTGTGAGACGGTGTCAGAATGACTCCGAAATCCCCTGTTCTGTTTTTAGAAAATCATTATAAATTGTACAAAAATGGTTATAAGATAAAATTTATATGCTTAGACTCCTTAATGAGTCTAGTTTCAAATGAAATCAAATACAACACATTTTGAATTCTGTAAAATGAGAAATTTGATTCATAGTGAAGAGTGGTCAGATTAGTCAAACAGTGAAACAGGGGAAACTTTAAGAAAAATCTGGTATTTATTGACCAAACCTAAAATTCTGAAAATTTTATGGATGGAAGATATACGAGTCTATATTCAGGGAAAATTAACGGCAAGTGATTTGGAGTTTTGTAGCTCCAGTTATAAATAATTTAGTGACTACTGCTCAGGAAAACAGCTCGTAGTGAATATGTGATTTTGTTGTAAACATGGATAAAACTTGTTTTAGTTACTCATAAGCTATTGATTAAACCCATACGTGAATTCTAAATCGTGATATTGTAAAACGATACATGAGTGTTAGATGGATCTTTGATATTAAAATTTGTGAAATTGTAAGTTTATGAGTATTCGAATATGAAATGATAGTATGCCGTGAAATTGAATTATTCATTGGGAAATGATTAATGTAGATTCGGCCAAGACAAAGTGTATACATGATAGTATATGTGATATGTGAAGTATATTTGGATAATTGTGATGTGAATGTATATATATGTGATAAGGCCTAATGGCCGATGTGATGAATGTGAAAGTGTATATATATGTGATAAGGCCTAATGGCCGATGTGATGAATGTGAAAGTGTATATATGTGATAAGGCCTAATAGCCGATGTGATGAATGTGAAAGTGTATATATGTGATAAGGCCGAATGGCCAATGTGATGAATGTGAAAGTGTATATATATGTGATAAGGCCTAATGGCCGATGTGATGAATGTGAAAGTGTATATATGTGATAAGGCCTAATAGCCGATGTGATGAATGTGAAAGTGTATATATGTGATAAGGCCGAATGGCCAATGTGATGTATGTGAAAGTGTATATATATGTGATAAGGCCTAATGGCCGATGTGATGAATGTGAAAGTGTATATATGTGATAAGGCCTAATAGCCGATGTGATGAATGTGAAAGTGTATATATGTGATGAGGCCTAATGGCCGATGTGATGAATGTGAAAGTGTATATATGTGACAGGGCCGAGTGGCCAACGTGATGGATGTGAAAGTGTATAAATGTGATAAGTCCCGAAGGGCAATTGTGTCAGTACTATATCCGGGTTAAAACCCCGCAGGCTTTATGTGAGAGTATTATCCTGATTAATGTCCGTAGGCTTCGTGCTCGTACTATATCCGAGCTTTAAAGACCCGACGGCTAAATGCTAGGATTCAAGTAAGACTTTGATATTGAGTATCTGCATTAAGTTACCATCAAATAAGTATTATGTATTCAAGATGTTCAGGTACGTATTACTTACTCATCGGTGGAGTGATTTCGAGGTGAATTATCAGTATCAAAGAGGTAGGTAAATGTGATTAATATTATAACTCCAAATGTGAGAATGTGCTTTGGAAATATTTGACCATCTAGGTCATTATTATTCAAAAGTATATATGTGGCAGCCAAGTGTTGCATTTAATGATATTATAGATCGAGATGAAGCTCTAGATTAACTTCATCGAACAGTTGAAATGAATGACCAATAATAGTGATTGAGAACACTTTGTCTTGCTTAAAACTTACTAAGCATTAAATGCTTACTCCGTACTTTGAATCTCTGTTTTATAGATTTTGGTTCGTCAGCTATCAGACTCGGGATTATTGAAGTCGAAGTCGCCTACACTATCAAAGCCCTTTTGGTACACTTTTGGTTGAACTCTGAAAATGGCATGTATAGGACTACCCTTTTGTAGTGGGTCATGGAGCTTTTGGATTTGTATAATTTTGGATAGCCATGCGAAAATGGCTTATATATGTTTGAGCATAATGTTATAATCATTTGGTATGGATATGGTTATTGAGAGGTGTGGATATGCTTAACAAGGATTGGCCATGGGAATGGTTAATCACTATCATAATTTGTGCTATTTATGCTAAAAGGGCTAGTTGAATCATGGAAACTATGAAATAGGTAAAGTCTACCTTAAAGGCAGATGCTGACAGCAGCAGTGATGTAGATTTGGAAAATCACTAAAAATAGTAGGAATAGAATTAAATAGTGAATAAATTATTTAAATGAACCTTGATGAATCCACTTTCATATGGAAGAAACGAAACGGTCATATGAGTGGTATGTTAAGAGATAATTAGGTTTTCGTGAGACAGGGCCAGAACGGTTTCTGGATTCCCTGTTCCGACTTTGAAAATTCATTATAAATTAACCAGAGATAATTAGGAGTCATGCTATATATGTATAGATTCCTCTCTGAGTCTAGTTTCTATAGAAACAAACGGCATCAGTATTGAAGCCCTGTACAGGGAGATATCCGAATTGTAATGCATGAAGGTCAGTGTAGTCGCACCCTGTAACAGGGGAGACTTTAACTAATAAACTGTACTAATTGGCCCTACCAAAAATTCTAGAAAAAAATATGTAGATGGACATAGGAGTCTAGTTTTAGGGAAAAATCACGAAACTGATTTTCGAGTTGTGAAACTCAAGATATGATTTTTAAGGTGACAGCGACACAGTTAGCCAACTGTCTGGAAAAATTTAAAATGGACTGCGATAGTAAGCGAATTTAGTCTGTGAACCCCTCGTGTCCGACTCCGGCAACGGTCTCGGGTACGGGGTGTTACATGTTTGATGTGTTGTTCTAATGTAAATGAATTTATATATATGTTATTATGAAATCTATCCTGTCATGAGACGATGAAAATCGAACGACGTACGACGACTATTAAGCCTCGTTTGAACCTTAAGAATTTGTAGGATAAAAATGACATGTCATTAGGGTTTACATGTTTCGGGTGCTGGTCTTGAATGTCCTACCGATGGCTGAGGTCCAGCATGTGCTGCGGATGCTCCACAGCTCATGTAAGCAGCATCGTATAACTTACATTTTGACCCACAGCTTGTGTGAGTAGGCTCATTTCACAGCTCGTGTGAGCATATATGTATAGGAAATGACAGACTACCGTTATATGTTTAGCACACTTCGAGTGAGCTATCCCATGTATCCAATGGTATTCTATTTGGTTTAATGGGCATGAATTTACAAGGATATGGTAAGTGTTCTATATGAACCAAGAGTTGTATGTATGAAAGACTTTGAAATGGTGAGTTACATGGAAAATATGTTATGTTGAGATGGATGATAAATTCAATTAAATCATGCTCAAGTATAATAGCTGATAAATTCATATGAATCATGTTTAAATGAACTAACATGTGTTGTTGATGTGCTTAGGCTTATGCCAAGCTTGTGGATATGATTGATGTTTATGATTATACTTGTACTATGCATATGAAATGGGTAAGAAAAGGGAATGATAAGGTAAGTACGTAATTGGGATGTAATATGATGTTATAAAAAGGTTTATGAGAAAAATGATGTATTCATATGTGAGTAAATTATTTATGCTTTGAATGAATCTATGTCATGGATAAATACACTGAATTAAAAATTAATAATGTTGTTTCTGCTTATGATAAGCATTGGGAAATAATCTTATAGAAAGGTTAATGGTTATACATTATGTCCCATAAAATCCTTTCATGTTATGAATTATAAATATATGTGACATTAATGAATTTACTCATTTGTGAGTTGATAATTATGGTTTGGTAAATCTTGAGGCATTAGTATAGATTTATACGTAACCTATAAATTTCATTATTGAAATGTAATATTATGCTTATGGTTTATATGAGCTTACTAAACATTCATTGCTTATGTGATTATCTTTCTCTTACTTTACAGATTATCAGAAGCTCAATCGAGTTGGAAGCTAGTTAGAGATCCATCACACTATCCATTGATTTTATCAGTAGATTTTGATGCTTTGGTTGTTGTTATAATGGCATGTATAGGTGGACTTATGTCTAATGTTTAGTTAATGATAGTGGCATGAAATGTTGCTTTGAATTTGTGAAACTTATGTTATTTTGGATGCCTTGATGGTTGGTGTGCTTTTGGCACTTGATGCTTAATGGTTGGTGTTTATAAGGTTTAATTGATGTATGGTTTGTGGCCAAAGTGGTAAGTGTTGGCATGGTTGCAAAATGATCATTTATGACATGTTTTGATATAAAATTTAATCAAATATGTTTGGTTGAATAATGACCATTTGGACATTAAATTGGTATGTATAGATGATGGTTGTTGGAACCATTTAGAAATGGCTAGATTGGTAACATTTAAATGGCTTTGATGCATGTGAGAAGTGGTCCAAATAGTAAGGTCATTTTGATATGTTTTTGATATGGAACCAAGTTAATTGAGAACTGGTTAAATATGCACATGTATAGGTGTTTTGGTACTTGATGAAATCACCATTATGTTTGGCTTGTAATTATGGTATTTTGGTTGATGAACTAATTGTCATGTTGGCATGTATATATGTGCTTTTTTATGATTGATGACATTTTTGGCATTTTGGTGCTTGTTGGCTAATGTTGGAATGGTTTAGTGATGATATGTTTTGAATGGCCAAATTGGTATATTTGAGTGTGAATTTTGGTATGTAATCATTGTGGTAAGTTTGATAAGGAAATTAGAGTAGGAAAATATGGATGGTTAATAGCTCAACTATGCAAAAGTTGAAACATGTTTGGTTGTTGTGATTGAGGTGCCTTTTGGGCATATTGGTTGTATGAACAAATACCATAATGATCTAGCATGATTATGCATGTTTTAGGTACATTTTGAATGTTTGAATGTAAGTGCAAATGGCTTGTTTATGTGATCATGTTTTGGGTGAAAGGAATGGATTGAAATTGGCCTATTTCTTGTCCACACGGCCTAAGACACTGGTCTGTGTGTCAGTCGTGTGTGACACACGGTCATGTGACACGGTTGTGTGTCTCTTGTATGTTTTTAAAGGTTGCATTTCGAGAGTTACATGGCCTGGAACACGGGCGTTAGGCTTGGCTGTGTGAACCAAGTCAGAGAGTTACATAGGCACGAACACGGGCTGGGACACGGTCGTGTGTCCCTACACAGCCTGAGACACCGGCGTGTGTCTCAGTTGTGTGAGTCACACGGCCTGGCCACACAGCCTTGTGACCCCTATCATATGAATTTTTCTATCTTTTTCCATAAAGTTCTAAATGTTTTTGATTTAGTATCAAATTGTTTCTAAAGTGTTTCTAAGGCCTCGAGGGCTCAAAAGTCCCGTTATGCATTTGTTTGAAAGGAATATGATGTGTTTTATAAATGATTGTAATCGAATGTTTTAAGTTAAAAGTTTTTGGTAATGCTCCATAACCCTATTTCAACAACAGATACGGGTTAGGGGTGTTACAGAATTTCCATAACCACCAATAGAGAAAAATGATAAGGAGACTTAAGGAGCTAGAATATAAAGTTAGATTCAAGAGAATAGAAGTTGGAAGAGAGAGAAAGTCAAGCTAAAGTTTGGTTTCAAGAGAACAATGTATGGATGTTAAGGTTTTATATTGTTTTTAAGTTTAATAGTAATAGAAAAATATATAAATGATATTGAAGTCGAGATTTCTTATGGAAAGTATTATGTTTTTGACATGTTGATGAATGAAGAAAATGAATTAAGTGATGAAGAGAAGAGAAGAACAAGTGATTTTGGATAGAAAAGAGGTAAGTACCCATGAACTTCTTTGTTATTTAAGGATTAAAATATGAACTTTGTAAACTATGTGGCAATTAAGTAAAATAATGGTTGAAATAATTTAGTATGTGACGCATAATAGTTGTGTTATGTGATAGTGAAAAATACACAAAGTATTGAATAAGTGAACTTATGAAAAAACATGGAATTTTATGGAAATAAGGACTAAATTGAGATACTTGAGAAATATATGTGGTGGAAATTATGTAAGTGAAATACATAGAAATTTGATGTGTAAAATAAGATAGTGGGATTAATTATGTGAATAAAGTGAGAAGAGAAAGAAAACTTTTTTAATAGTGAATAGAGAACTTTTATGTTAAAAAGTGATTAAATTGGAAAGTTATAAAAATTTACAAGAAAATATTGATAAATAAAGAATATAGTGAAAAATACAAGAATATATGAATATATTAGTCCACACTACAATTATTTTCTAAGTTGGGGAAATTAAAAGTTAAATCGTGAATTCGGGAAAACTTATGTCAAAAATAGAAAAAGTGAAGTGCATAACACTTAAGATGTGAAAATATATATTGTGGAGAATTTAAGAATATTAATAAGTTTTGAAATATGTTATATATGTTATTGAAAGTGGAGGATATTGTTATATGAAATGTTGTGTTGAGGACTAAATTGTAAAGTATATAAAAGTGATATGTGAAATGCATAATGAGAAGTATGAGTGAATTATAGAAGATTATTAAATGTGGATATAAGTCACATGTGTTAAAGAAAGTGGAAGATATAGTTATGTAAATTATCGTTGCAAGGACTAAATTGTAAAAAAATGTAAAAATAATATGTATATGATACGATTTTCCCAAGTGGACGAGATAAGAACTATTGGGATATCAGTGGCAAGTCGTTAAGTAAAATTTAGCATGCTTACTGTCTTGCGCTTTTGCGCTTACTGTTTCGCACTTTGTTGCTTACCGTTTTGCACTTCGGTACCTACTGTTTTGCACTTTGGTGCTTAGTGATTTGCACTTCGGTGCCTACTGTTCTTATCTCTGACTAATGACTGAAATAATGAATGTAATTGAGGGAATATAAGGAAGACAGGGACTGGTAACCTAAATGTGTAGAAACAATTTGTGTAAGAACTGATAAATATTAGTAATAAAATTATGAAAGTTTATATTAAGTGGTGATATATGATACATGTACTATAACGAGTAGTAAGTTTTATTGGTTGAATTGACAACATGAGGACTAGATTGTGAAATAAGTAAAAGACGACAGATGTGAATGTGATATAATAAGAATTACTAGAGAAATATAGACATTAAACTATTAAGTGAAATATTTAGAAATTAAAGAATTGAATAGGTATTGATATCATGGGTACTTACTAAGCTTAATGTGTTGTTTTCTAACTCGTATGTATAAGATAGATGCAAGTGTAGGATCGAAAAATCGACCTTAGCTCATCTCATCACATTTACCAAGCTTTGAAAAGAGTAAGATGCAATCATTTTTATTTATATATGGCATGTATCTAGGTTTGTTAAGTTATGAATAAGGTTTAGTGTTGGAAGGGCTAAATAAGTGAGAAACAGATAGTTTGTTTCCAAACCATGCTTCGAATGGAGTCATCTCTTTTACTTTCTTGGATGGTAGCCTATTCAGCAAATAGACTGATGTGTTCACTGCCTCAGCTCAAAACCTGACAACTTGCTTTCAAACAATAGGCACCTCGTCATATCCATCACTGTCATGTTCTTCCTCTTGCACACTTCATTTTGCTGTGAAGTGTAGATATTGGTGAGCTGATGATGGATTCCAGCTTCTTCACAGTAGCTTTGGAATTTCTCTAAGGTGTACTCGATTTCCGTTGTTAGACCAGTTCTTCTTCAGGTTCCTATCAGTCTGGTTTTCAACCTTTACTTTAAATTTCCAAAAAAAAATTTGTGACATCAGTTTTTTGTTTCAAAAAATACACCCAGCAATATCTGGTGTAGTCATCAATGAACAAAACAAAGTACCTACACCCATTTAATGAGGGTGTTTTCATGGGTTCGCACATGTCAAAGTGCACAAACTGTAGATTTTCTTGAGCTCACCAAGCTTTGTTTGCTGGAAAGGTAACTTCGCCTGCTTTTCAAGTTGGCAGAATTCGTAGATACCATTTTACTTCTCAACACTGATTGTTTCTTGAACTAAACCTGCCTCGCACATTTGACTAATGGACTTATAGTTTGCATGTCCAATTTTTTGTGCCAAAGGTTCGTATCATCAATAGAACTAGTATAGGCCCTTGAGTTCGCCAAATTCCAGTCCAACATGAAACTTCTATTTTTCATCGAGACTGTTACAATTTCTTGTCCCAATGAATCAAATATGATGCAACCATAATCCTTAAAAATTACCTTGTAATTTTTCTCAAGCAGTTGACCAATGCTAAGGAGATTCTGATCTATCATAGGTACAAAGAGAACATCAAAAATAATTTTTTACTTGATGTAGAACTGATCACCACTTCGATCAACCAACCTCTCGCGACTTCGTTTTTTATACAGAACATGTAGTTACGAACACTTGCTCCTTCTGAATGTGATCTCCCTCAGTTGCATGAGCCTGCACATTCTATTAAGGGGTTCGCACTTTGTTCTTGCATACCTTCTCAATGTGGCCTAACTGCTTCCATGATCTGCACTTAACATCTGGTCTAAACCAACAATATTTTTTGGGGTGAGTGTTTTTCTTACAATGCGAGCATGGTGAATATTTCTTCTTTCCACCATCTTGCATCGACTTCTCCTTCCCCTCTGACCAACCTTTCTTCCCCCAAACTTCCCTTCTGACCAACCTTTCTTTCCCTTATGTTTTTGGGGGTTCGCACCTTGAATACTGAAGGCTCACAATGCATCTTCTGCGTGCTCTTCTAGCCTTGATGCTCTTCTTTGCTCTTGAGCATACAGGTCATTTATTAACTCTGAGAAAGATCGAGAAGTCCCTTGAGTCTTCAAGTGAGGAAATCTGTTGGATCGCCGGCACCCCTATGGCGCAGCGAAAAATAAAATCCGGCGATCCTAACCAGGGATCCATGTGTGAGGAACGAATCGGGGTGAAAGAGATTGCGAAATTACCTAATGTTTATTCAGAGTAGACAGCAACACCTCAACAACGAGTAGTTTGATCTGCTGTCGAACCAAACCGCAATCTATCGTGATTCCAGCCTCTACGTAATCCACCCAGTTGACTACGAACGGAAGGAATCCCCAAAACAGTTTTGAGAGTTATTTTTCTTTGAAGGCTGCTAGACTCAAACAAAGAAAAACGGGATTATATATATCCTTTTGTTTTAGGGGTTTTTTAAGAATTAAATAAATATAATAATATTTTAATCCGAAAATTATAATTACATTAATTATAATATAAGTTCGGTAAACCATATATTTATTTGAATTCTTATGCTAACCAAATTCATGTCCTCACTATACGTACAACAACCTTGTACATAATGTGTTGGAAATTTGATTAGCGAATTAAATTAATTCTATAATTAATTTAATTCAAGCGACCCCAAAAACAATACCAACTATGGTTTATTCCGTTCATTTCAACTATAGGGTGTGACCTTGTAGGTTCTTGTAACGTTAGCAGTAACACTAGAACGATTCTAATGCTACGAACAATGAGTGGCATCTAGCAATGCATCATTGCTACCTAAGTCACAAGAGATCATGATTCGACATAACCTTTTTATGATTAACCTTTTATGCAATAATCCTTAAGTCCTTTATCTCTAGATTGTACACAAGTCATGGAATAGTCACACTTGCATTGACCATTCCATGTTCCTTGATATCTTAAGCAGACTACGATATACAAATAAGTATGACATCTAATATCAACTTATTTGAGCATGGCCATGCATTTCAAGTCTCACTTAATCAAGTGGCCTAAGATATTACTCCCATTATGTAGGAGGGACTTATCCTATTCGACCAACCATATCCCTCTACATAGATTGTGGTATATCCAACATCAGTCTTTATAGAACAACCAGTTACGGTGTACGTTTGACTGTATCAAAATATACAACTCACGATGTTGGGATTATGATGATCTCAAGTCTGAGGATCATATAAATATTAATCATTATGAGTAATGTCGTGACAATTACATAATAATCCAAGAAACATACTCATAACGGGTCAGTCCAATATGTTGTTCTCTAACACACATATTCATGTAATGATTCTGACATTCCATATCAATGACAACTCTTTATCATCAATCGACTACACGTTAGTCTTAATGCATTATTGTTGTCCTATCCAACAATAATACTTGACTAAGGAACTTTTAAAAATAATCATATTATTCTCAGGACATTATTATAAAACAGTTTATTTATATACACAGAAAAGAAACTGAAATAATAATGGTAACGCCTTATATTAATAAACATGATAAATCAAGTATGTTATTACAACCATCTCATGATTGATCTTTGGGCATACTCCAACAATCTCCCACTAGCACTAAGACCAATCACTTATATATCTAATACCAAGTGACTTAGTGTGACGATCATGCTTCTACTATGTCAGAGGCTTGGTCAATGGATCAGCAATGTTATCATCTGTAGGTACTCTGCATATCTCTACATCCCCTCGATCGATAATCTCTCGAATAAGATGGTAGCGCCTAAGTATATGTTTGGATCGCTGGTGAGATCTAGGTTCTTTAGCTTGTGCAATGGCTCCATTATTATCACATCGGAGTTCTATAGCATCTGATATGCTAGGCACAACCCCTAGTTCAGTAATGAACTTTTTGATCCAAACCGCTTCTTTTGCTGCCTCACTGGCTGCAATATACTCAGCCTCTGTTGTAGAATCGGCTACTGTACTTTGCTTTGAACTCTTCCAGCTCACAGCACCACCATTAAGGCAAAACACAAAACCTGATTGTGATCGAGAATCGTCCTTATCGGTTTGGAAGCTAGCATCAGTGTAACCTTTTACACTTAACTCTTTCTCACCTCCATATAGTAGGAAAACATCCTTAGTTCTTCTCAAGTACTTAAGGATATTCTTGACTGTGGTCCAGTGACCTTCACCGGGATCTACTTGGTATCTGCTCGTCATGCTTAAGGCATATGAGACATCTGGACGGGTACATAACATGGCATACATGATAGATCCAATAGCGGAAGCATATGGAATTTTACTCATTCGTTCTCTCTCCTGTGGAGTTGAAGGACACATTTCCTTCGAGAGTGAAATACCATGTCTCATAGGTAGGAATCATCTCTTAGATTCTTCCATACTGAACCTTTTCAGTACTTTGTCTATATATGTACTTTGGCTTAGACCTAGTAGTCGTCTTGATCTATCTCTATAGATCTTTACTCCTAAGATGTAAGTTGCTTCGCCCAAGTCCTTCATAGAAAAACAATTTCCTAACCAAGTCTTAATAGACTGCAAGGTAGGTATGTCATTTCCTATGATAAGTATGTCATCCACATACAGTACCTAGAATGTTATAGTGCTCCCACTAACTTTCTTATAAACACATGGCTCATCTTCATTTTTGATAAAACCAAACTCTTTGATTGCATCATTAAAATGAAGATTCCAACTTCGAGAAGCTTGCTTTAATCCATAAATGGATCTTTGTAGCTTACATATCTTTCCAGCATCCTTTGGATTGACAAAACCTTCAGGTTGTGTCATGTACACATCCTCTTCAAGTTTCCCATTAAGGAAAGCTGTTTTGACGTCCATCTGCCAGATTTCATAGTCATGAAATACAGCTATAACTAGCAAGATCCTGATGGATTTAAACATAGCTACAGGAGAAAAGGTTTCATCATAGTCAACACCATAAACTTGGCGAAAACCTTTAGCGACTAATCGCCCCTTGTATGTTTGTACATTACCATCCATGTCGGTTTTCTTTTTGAAAACTCACTTGCACCCTATGGGCTTAACCCCTTCGAGTGGGTCAACCAAAGTCCATTCTTGGTTTTCATACATGGAATCCATCTCAGATCTCATGGCTTCAAGCTATTTCTCAGAGTCTGGGCTCGTCACCGCTTCTTAATAAGTCCTAGGCTCATCTTGATCTATCAGTAGAACGTCACCATGCGTTGTAACGAGAAATCCATATCTCTCAGGTGCTTGGCATTCCCTTAAAGATCTACGCAGTGGTTGTGTTTCTACAGCAATTACTTGTTCCTCAACCTCTTGTGGAACATGCTGTTGTTCTATCTCTGGTTCAGTGGTATTTTGCGACTCTCGAACTTCATCAAGTTCAATCTTTTTCCCACTTCTTTTTCTAGAAACAAATTCTCTCTCTAGGAAGACACCAGTTCGAGCAACAAGTATTTTGTTCTCAGTGGGATTAAAGAAATAATATCCTTTGGTTTCTTTTGGATACCCCACAAAAATACATTTTTCAGATTTGGGTTCAAGCTTAGTAGACGTCTGACGTTTAACATAAACTTCGCAACCCCAAATTTTCATAAAAGACATACTGGGACGTTTCCCAGTCCATATCTCATATGGTGTCTTTTGAACCGATTTAGATGGAACACGATTTAGTGTGAAAGCAGCTGTCTCAAGTGCATGTCGCCAAAAGGAAGTCGGGAGATCAGCATGACTCATCATGGATCGAACCATGTCTAACAAAGTTCGATTTCTTCTTTCAGAAACTCCATTCCATTGAGGAGTACCAGGAGGAGTAAGTTGTAAGACAATCCCATATTGCTTCAAAAGATCATCAAACTCTAAGCTCATATACTCTCCACCTCGATTAGATCGAAGTGTCTTGATAGTTTTTCCTAGTTGATTTTGTACTTCATTTTTGAATTCCTTAAACTTTTCAAGGGATTCAGACTTATGGCGCATGAGATAGGCATACCCATATCTACTGAAATCATCAGTGAAAGTGATGAAGTAATGAAATCCTCCTCTAGCCTGTATATTTATTGGCCCACATACATTAGAATGTATTAGGCCCAATAAATCACTAGCTTGTTCACTTTTACCAGTAAAAGGAGACTTAGTCATTTTTCCCAATAAGCAAGATTCATATATTTCAAATTGTTCAAAAACAAATGAATCCAATAAACCATCTTTATGGAGCTTGGATATGCGTTCCTCACTTATGTGGCCCAAACGACAATGCCATAGATAAGTTTGATTTGAGTCATTTATTTTTGATCTTTTAGTATTTATGTTGTAGATGGGATTCATTTGATCTAAAACATAGAGGCCATTATTCAATTGTGCCGAACCATAGAAAACATTATTGAGAAAAAAAGAACAACAATTATTCTTAATAATTATCTCAAAACCAATTTTGTCTAAACAAGAAATTGAAATAATGTTTTTAGTCAAACTGGGCACATAATAACAATCCTCTAAACATAAACCAAGTCCACTAGGCAAAGATAAATTATATGTTCCCACAGCTAATGCAGCAACTTTTGCTCCATTTCCAACTCGTAGGTCCACATCTCCTCTAGCCAAAGTCCTACTCCTTTGCAGTCCCTGTACAGAAGTACAAATGTGAGAACCACAACCAGTATCTAATACCCATGAGTAGTAGTTGAAAAATTAATATCAATAACATAAATACCTGAAGCAGACGTTCCGCTTATTTTGGCCTTCTTGACTTCCTCAAGATAGATAGGGCAGTTCCGTTTCCAATGTCCAGTCACACCACAATGAAAACAGTTTCCTTCCTTAGCCACCCCTCCTTTAGGTTTCAATGCAGCCTTTACTTTTCCAGGCTTGGCCTAGCTTTGCCCTTGGGCTTTGCCTGAACTTTGGCCTTTCCCTTGCCCTTATTATTACGGACCATCAGTATAGGCTTGGGTCCAACCTTTTCCATGTTGCCTTCAGCAATTCGTAACATACTGAGCAACTGTGGCAGAGTCTTATAAATCTCATTCATATTAAAATTGAGGACAAACTGGCTGTAGCTATTCGGAAATGATTGCAGAATAACATCAGTGGCCAACTCTTGGCTCAATGGAAACCCAAGCTTAGACAGGCTTTCAATATAGCCAATCATCTTAAGGACATGAGGTCCCACTGGGCTTCCTTCAGCCAGCTTACATTGGAACAGGGCCTTAGAGATATCGAACCTCTCTTACCGTGCTTGCCCCTGATAAAGTTCTTTCAGGTGCTCAATCATTTCATAAGAAACCATGTCCTCATGTTGCTTCTGAAGCTCAGGATTCATAGTGGCAAGCATAAGACATCCAACGTCTACCATGTCATCGAGATGCTTCCTGTAAGCATCTCTATTAGCCCTCGAGGCATTAGTGGGTGGCTCGTTAGGAACTGGTTGTTCAATGACATATAATTTCCGTTCTTGTTTGAGGACAATCCTCAAGTTACGGAACCAGTCAAGAAAATTTAAACCATTCAACTTGTCCTTCTCAAGGACCGATCGCAATGATAGTGTATTTGTGTTTGCAGCCATAATATATCTACAACAATGAAATTATGCGTGTGAAAATTTATCAAATTTATATTAATCATTAAAAGGACTTAATTAAATGATGCTCCCACTATTTTACTACAAAACTAATACCCTCATACGTTAGTTTCGGAAAGGCTTTCTTGAAAAGCATTTCAAGTGGGTTAAGGATCCATATTTCACCTCCTCTTAAGTCAGCTTTGGCTTTACTCTCAAGATTATGGTTATCTAGGTAAGCAACACTTGCTAATTACATCATATGTAACTCCTAAAGTTTGGTGAACAACTCTTGTTCTAATCATCTTATGATTTATCCAAATTACTTGCCTCTAGGTTTCTAATCCTATTAGAATAACCTAGTCAAGTGATTAACCAATTTTAACATGCGAATATCACTTGTTTATTCTTCGCGTTTAACCAAGATAAATACTAGTACTTCACTTTAGCAGAACCTACACAGTATTGATCGAGGCCTTAACGAGGGCAAAATTGGAAGGCTATGTTGACTTAATATTTTAATAGTGGGATTTTATTAAGATCGTTTCATCTCACCAATTATGATTTACTTTAGTCCATTTAGCCATTTAATTGATCTCATCAATTAATGTGGTTCATTATTATCAAATTTTAACATGTTTAAAATTTGGCATGCTTTAAACATCCATAGCATCTCATACATGAAGAAAGCAATAAATAAATGCAATAGTTATAGCCCATAAAATAAGGTGGCGCAACCCAAGCCAATGGGAGAACCAAAAGGAAACCTAAAGGTGTAAGCCGGTTTTCAAGCTATCAATCCACACTGGTTGGCCCATCTTCCATCTCGGCTAGCCCACAGCAACTCTTGCAAATTACAATATGTAGAAACTCGTTTTACATACGAGGGAGTAAGATGTGAAGAGAAATACAAGAGAATAGTAGCAAGGCACGACACGCAGGCCGTATTTATAAAATTACAACCTTTTTTTTATCAAATGGGCTGTTGGGCTATAACTGTGCATTTCAAACACCGTGCATGTCAAAAATAGCATATACAAATAAACACTTTTTTGTTAAGGTGTATTAAAACATATCCTTTCAACTTTATGGCCCACAAAGTTATTATTATTATCTATTAAAAAATACTTTAAGAATATGGGGGTTGAGGCGGTAAAGGGAGCTGGCCGAAGGCCCGCGACTGAAACCATCCTCAGATCCCCATCCCCAAAAATACGATAGAAGCCGGGGGTGCGGGGGCGGAGCCCCCGCTGTACGAACTGCATACCCCATTCAAGTAAAACCTCACGATTTGATAACTTTTATCAACATAATCGTGTTTTCGGGATTTTAATCCCTGAGGTTTCATGTCGGAACAACCCTTGTTCCACTAACCTGTGACAGCCCAAAATTGACCCTAGTCGGGAAGTGGTTTCGGGACCACAAAACCGAGTCATAAAAATAATTGATTTCCATATTCTATGCTTATTATGTGTGTACATGAGTATGTGGAAGTTTCATTCTCCAATTTTGCCAATTGCATGAGAAATTATTAAATAGGGATTGATATGAGACATGGTGAAAATATGATAGGCTAATTTAAAATGGTCTATTAATGCATGTTGTGAAAATGATGGGTTTGCATGTCAAATTACCCAAAATTTGAGCTAGTGGTTGGCCATGCTATGGGTGGAAACATGTTGGGAACATGTTGGCCTAGTGAGGTATGTAGGAAAAAAATAAAATAAGGGGCATGGGCATAAAATAATGAAAAGGAGTATGATGAATACAAAAAAAAATGTGTGTAGTTGTTTCCCCCCCCCATTGCCGTGAGCTAAAGAAAAGAAAGGAGAAAATTTTTGTTCATCCTTTCTCATCTTCATTTAGCCAAAACTAGAAAGAAAAAAACAAAGAAAAAAAAATGCTCATCCTTTGGTTCATCCTTGGCCAAAAATTTTAAGGAGGAAGGAAGAAGAAAGGTTGAAGAGGTTCGGCCATGCATGTAGCTAGGCTAAGGTATGTTTGATGATGTTCCATGAGATGCATGCATGTTTTAGTTGTTAGCTTGAGTTCTACCTAGCCCATGGTCTAAATCTTGCTATGTGATGGAAATGACACTCGGCCATGGATGCATCATTCTTGGTTGATGTTTGATGTTGTGGTGATGAGGCATGAGGATGAGTTAAGATTCGGCCTAGGTGGAGTTTGTGTTAATGCCATTGCATGCTAAATATGAAGCTTGTTAATGATGCATGTGATGGTGGCTTGATGATTCTTGAACCTCCTTTTTAGCATTTTTGGAGTGAGCACATATGTGCATTGGTTGCTAAATGGAGAAGAATCGGCTAGCAAGTTGTGTGCTAAGGCCGAATATAACTTTTGCATGTTAATGAGCAATGCATGTGTTAAATTGATGGAAAGGGAGAGGATGCTTTACTAGTGTGTATATGTGTGTATTAGCCAAGTTTTGAACTTGAAACAAAAGGGTGTTTAGTCAATACAAGTGACCATACTTGTAGAATGTATTAAGTGTTGAAATCGGCCCCAAAATAGACATGCATATTCGGCCAAGGGGGAAAAATTAGCTAAAATGTTGAGTTTGATTCATGATTCCGTACATATGTGACTTTAATGTCTAATGTATAAATATGGGCTAAGTGCCTTGTGTTCCTCTTTTCGATGCTCAAATGATTAAATCAATTTATTTGTTTAATTAAGCTCAAGAGCAAAGGGGAACTAAATCCGATAAAGGGAAGGAAAAAGTGGTCGAATAGCTATCGGAATCGTTCGACAACACCCGAGGTAAGTTCTTGAGTAAAAGAGCTTAAATTATGATGTGATTAGATCATGTTTTGAGCAAATTAAAATCATGCTCTTTGTGTGGCTATTGAGCCGAATTTGCAAGAATGATAAATGTCTTGTGTTTGAGTTTTGCTAACGAAAATGAAATACGAATGGGCCATGATTTATTGTTAAATGTGCATGGTTATTTGAATGCTGTCCGGGCTAAGTCCCGAAGGCTTGTGCTAAGTAACAATATCCGGACTAAGATCCGAAGGCATTTGTGCGAGATACTAATTCCGGGCTAAGCCCGAAGGCATTTGTGCGAGTTACTAAATCCAGGTTAAGTCCCGAAGGCATTTGTGCGAGTTACTAAATCCGGGTTAAGTCCCGAAGGCATTTGTGCGAGTTACTAAATCCGGGTTAAGTCCCGAAGGCATTTGTGCGAATTACTATAACCGGGCTATGTCCCGAAGGCATTTGAACGAGGAGCTATATCCGGTTAAATTCCGAAGGTACGTGATTTGGGAATGAATGAACTTGCTGTAAAATTCCAGTTAATACTCTCGAAACATCCCAACATTGAGGTATGTTTCGTATGTGCTTGAATTTAGTTGAGCCCTTACAAATAAGTATTCGCTCAGTTGATAAACGAGCTACCGGCCTTTGGCTGAGTTGATCTTTTGTGTATGTACATAAGGGTTGATAATGTGAAGCAAGTACGATATCGTAAATTTGTGCATATGAAATTATCCGTTTAGCTATATGAATGCTATACTTTTGTTGTGCTGGAATTCCTTGCTCAAAACTTACTAAGCATAAATTGCTTACTCCGTTTCATTGCTCCTCTGTTTTATAGATTTGGTTCTCCAGCTATCGGACTCGGGATCTTGAAGTCAAAGTCGCCCACACTATCAAAGCCCCCCTTTTGGTACAATTTTGGTTGAACTTCGAAATGGCATGTATAGGACTACCCGTTTGTTGTGGGTCGTGGACCCTTTGGACTTGTATAAATTTTGGATAGCCATGCGAAAATGGCTTATATGTGTTTGAGTATAATGTTATAATCATTTGGTGTGGATATGCTTGACAAGGATTGGCCACGGGGATGGTTAATCACTTTCATAAATTGTGCTATTTATGCAAAAAGGGCTAGTTGAATCATGGAAACCATGAAATAGGTAAAGTCTACCTTAAAGGCAGATGCTGACAGCAGCAGTGATGTAGATTTGGAAAATCACTAAAAATAGTAGGAATGGAATTAAAAAGTGAATAAATTATGTAAACAAACCTTGATGAATCTACCTTCATAGGAAAGTAACGAAACAATCATACGGACAATATGTTAAGAGATATTCAGGTTCTCGTGAGACAGGGCCAGAACGGTTTATGGATTCCCTGTTCTGACTTTGGAAATTCATTATAAATTAACCAGAGATAATTAGGAGTCATACCATATATGTATAGATTCCTCTCTGAGTCTAGTTTCTATAGAAACAAACGGCATCAGTATTGGAGCCATGTACAAGGAGATATCCAAGTCGTAATGCGCAAAGGTCAGGGTAGTCGATCCCTGTAACATGGGAGACTTTGACTAATAAACTGTACTAATTGGCCCGACCAAAAATTCTAGAAAAAAATATGAAGATGGGTATATGAGTCTAGTTTCAGGGAAAAATCACGAAACTGATTTTCGAGTTGTGAAACTCAAGATATGATTTTTAAAGCGACTAGTACGCAGATTGGCAGTGTCTGGGAAATATTTTTTATAAGGGGTTTAAAGTCTGTTAACACCTCGTGTTCGACTCCGGTGTCGATCTCGGGTTCGGGGTGTTACATTTGATTGGTATCAGAGCTACGGTTTAGTCGATTCTAGGACTACCGTAATGCGTTGGGTCTAGCTATACATGCCATTTTATGTGATTACTTGATAGTGTGGTGATTTCTGACAATTGTAAATGTGTTTATTTATAGTAATGGATCCTGATCCCGACCGAGAGGTAGCTGATGATCTTGAGAGTGTAGCGCCTGCTCCCGCACAAGGGACAGCGCCGGCGGACTCTTAACCTAATGCTAGTAACCCGAATGAGGAAGCTAGACAAGCTTTCTATAGCGTGATGAATGATTGGTTCAACCAATACATTCGAACTAATACGGCTGTTCCACAACCTCCATTCCCGACTAATAACACCCCCGCACCTACAATACCTCCGGTAACTGACCAAATAAGGTCAAATAAGCCCCCAGTAGACAGAATCCGAAAACATGGGGCTACTGAATTTAAGGCTACGGATAGCGACGATGCCGAGCAAGCTGAATTTTGGTTGGACAACACTATCCGGGTACTCGATGAGCTATCTTGTACACCCGATGAATGCCTAAAGTGTGCTATCTCCTTGCTACGCGATTCTGCCTACTATTGGTGGAGTACTTTGACTTCTGTTGTGCCCCGAGAGCAAGTAACTTGGGAGTTTTTCCAAACTGAGTTTCGGAAAAAGTATATCAATCAGAGATTTGTTGATCAAAAACGGAAGGAATTTCTTGAGCTTAAGCAAGGTTCTATGTCAGTTACTGATTACGAGCGAAAATTTGTTAGACTTAGTAGATACGCTCGGGAATGTGTTTCGTCCGAGGCTATCATGTGTAAACGCTTCGAGGATGGGCTGAATGAAGAAATAAAAATGTTCGTTGGCGTTCTTGAAATACGAGAGTTCGTAGTACTTGTCGAGCGAGCTTGTAAAGCCGAAGAGCTTAGAAAAGAAAAACAAAAAATTGATGAGGGAACTGGAGAGTTTCGTAAAAGATCTTCGGGAAAGTCTCTTCAACAGGCATCGAAGAAATTTCGAGATGATGTGGGCTGGTTTAGAGGCACTTCGGGCCTTTTTAGACGAGATCGTGATCGACCCCCTGTGGGTACACGAGGCACTTCGGTCGCCAGTGTTGGGAATGAACGTCGAGACAGAACGAAATGTTGATATTGCGGTAAATGGCACTCGGGGAGTTGTAGATTCCCTGACCGCTCCTGTTACAAGTGCGGATCGGTTGACCACTTCATTAAAGATTGCCCGAGGTTGTCTGAACAGAATGTAAATCAGAGTGGGAAACCGGGTGCTACCACTGCTCGAGGTAGACCATCTGGAAATACGGGCAATGCTAGTGGTGGTCAGAGAGGATCTAGAGATGCTACGACCAGATCCGAGGCTCGTGCGCCTGCTAGAGCTTATGCTATACGTGCCCGCGAGGATGCTTCTTCGCCTGATGTTATTACCGGTACTTTTACTCTCTTTGATACTAATGTAATTGCTTTGATTGACCCCGGTTCTACTCATTCTTACATATGTGAAACCTTAGCATCCAGTAAGACTTTACCTATTGAGTCTACTGAGTTCGTAATTCGGGTGTCAAATCCCTTGGGTCGTTACGTGCTTGTCGACAAAGTGTGTAAGAAATGTCCCCTAGAAATTCGAGGTTCCTGTTTTCCGGCGGACTTGATGCTTTTGCCGTTTGATGAATTTGATGTTATTCTTGGTTTGGATTGGTTGACCGCGCATGATGCGGTTGTGAATTGCAAAAGCAAGACTATTGATTTGAGGTGCGGAAATAACGAAGTAATCCGAGTTGAGTCTACAGACTTGGAGGGGATGCCAGCTGTAATATCAGCAATGTTGGCCCAGAAATATGTAAGAAAAGGGTGCGAAGCATACCTTGCGTATGTACTGGATGACAAAGAATTAGACAAGAAACCCGAACCTGTGCCGGTGGTTTGTGAATACCCGGATGTTTTTCCTGAAGGATTACCGGGTTTACCACCTGTTCGGGAGGTAGAGTTTGGTATTGAGCTTGTACCTGGGACTATGCCGATTTCGATAGCTCCGTATCGTAGGGCACCAACCGAGTTAAAAGAGTTGAAAGCTCAGTTGCAAGAATTGACGGATAGAGGTTTTGCTCGACCAAGTTTCTCACCTTGGGGTGCACCAGTATTGTTCGTGAAAAAGAAGGACGGAACCATGAGGTTGTGCATTGACTATCGTCAACTGAATAAAGTGACGATAAAGAACAAATATCCGTTGCCGCGCATCGATGATTTGTTCGACCAACTGAAGGGAGCCACAGTGTTCTCAAAAATAGATTTGAGATCGGGCTATTATCAGTTGCGAATTCGAGAATTAGACATACCCAAAACTGCCTTCAGGACGAGATATGGTCACTACGAGTTCTTAGTGATGCCGTTTGGGCTCACAAATGCCCCTGCGGTATTTATGGATTTGATGAATCGGATCTTCAGACCATATTTGGATCGGTTCGTAGTTGTGTTTATTGATGACATCTTGGTCTATTCAAGAGATGAGACCGAACATGCTGAGCATCTGAGGCTAGTGTTGCAAATTTTGCGGGATAAGCAGTTATGTGCTAAGTTCAGTAAGTGTGAGTTCTAGTTAAGAGAGGTTAGCTTCTTGGGTCATGTGGTATCCGCATCGGGTATTCGAGCTGACCCGAGCAAAATTTTAGCCATATTTAACTGGAAGCCTCCAAGAAATATTACCGAAGTTCGGAGCTTCCTGGGACTCGCCGGTTATTACCGACGATTTATCAAAGGTTTCTCGATGATAGCCACACCAATGACGAAGCTACTTCAAAAGGATGTTAAGTTCGAATGGACGGAGAAATGTCAGAAAAGTTTTGATCAACTAAAAACTTATTTGACTGAAGCTCCAATTTTAGTGCAACCCGAATCAGGCAAAGAGTTTGTCATTTATAGTGACGCATCCCTACTTGGGTTGGGTTGCGTATTGATGCAAGAAGGTCGAGTTGTGGCCTATGCGTCGAGACAATTAAAGCCACATGAGAAAAATTATCCGACCCATGATCTTGAGCTAGCTGCCATCGTATTTGCTTTAAAAATATGGCGACATTACTTATTTGGTGAAAAGTGCCATGTATTTTCGGATCACAAAAGTCTCAAATATTTGATGACTCAAAGAGACTTAAATCTGCGACAAAGACGTTGGCTTGAGTTGTTGAAAGATTACGAGCTTGTCATTGATTACCACCCGGGAAAGGCTAATGTGGTTGCGGACGCCTTAAGCCGGAAGTCATTGGTTGCTTTACGAGCAATGAATGTGCATTTGTCTGTTCTACCTGACAATGTGTTAGTTGCTGAATTAAAAGCCAAACCATTATTGATTCATCAAATTCGTGAAGCCCAGAAAGTTGATGATGATTGTTTGAGGTTCAGAAGTCGTTTGTGTGTTCCAAGGAGTTTGGAACTCATTTCGATGATTCTGAACGAAGCCCATTGTAGCCGAATGTCAAGTCACCCGGGGAGTACGAAAATGTACAACGATTTGAAACATTGGTTTTGGTGGCATGGTATGAAACGAGACATCTCCGACCTTGTTTCGAGGTGTTTAATATGTCAACAAGTGAAAGCGGAACATCAAGTGCCTTCAGGATTACTTCAGCCGATCATGATACCCGAGTGGAAATGGGATCGAGTCACAATGGACTTTGTGTCCGGACTGCCATTGTCAACAAGTAAGAAGGATACGATTTGGGTTGTTGTCGATAGACTGACTAAGTCGGCTCACTTTATCCCCGTGTGTATGGATTTTTCATTGGATAGACTAGTTGAATTGTACGTTTCTCAGATTGTGAGATTACACGGGGTACCTATTTCTATCGTGTCGGATAGAGATCCGAGATTCACCTCGCGATTTTGAGGAAATTGCAAGAAGCTTTGGGTACCAAGCTGCATTTTAGCACTGCTTTTCATCCCCAAACCGATGTTCAATCTGAGCGGATAATTCAGATACTTGAGGATATGTTGAGATGTTGCATCCTCAAGTTCAGTGGTTCATGGGAACGGTATTTACCTCTGATTGAATTCGCTTACAATAATAGTTTTCAATCAAGTATTAAGATGGCACCTTACGAGGCTTTGTACGGTCGTAAATGCCGTACACCATTGTTTTGGACCGAGCTCGGTGAAAGTAAAATTTTCGGAGTTGATTTGATTAAGGATGCCGAACAGAAAGTAAAGGTAATCCGTGAAAGTCTGAAAGCAGCCACAGATCGTCAAAAATCATATGCGGATTTGAAACGAAAGGACATTGAATATCAGGTGGGAGATAAAGTGTTCCTTAAAGTTTCGCCTTGGAAAAAGGTACTCAGGTTTGGCCATAAGGGCAAGTTGAGCCCGAGATTCATTGGGCCGTACGAAATCTCCGAACGAGTTGGTCCGGTTGCGTATAGATTGATTTTGCCCCCTAAGCTTGAAAAGATTCACGACGTCTTTCATGTTTCGATGCTTCGACGCTATCGATCTGATCCATCGCATATAATTAGCCCATCAGAGGTTGAAATTCAAGCCGATATGAGTTATGAAAAGAACCGATGCGTGTCCTAGCTCGTGAAGTGAAAGAGTTGCGAAACAAAAGGGTTCCGTTAGTTAAGATGTTATGGCTCAAACACGGGATCGAGGAACCTACTTGGGAAACCGAGAGCTCGATGAAAGAACGATACCCAAACCTATTTACCGGTAAGATTTTCGGGGACGAAAATTTCTTAAGTGGGGGAGAGTTGTGACAGCCCAAAATTGACCCTAGTCGGGAAGTGGTTTCGGGACCACAAAACCGAGTCATAAAAATAATTGATTTCCATATTCTATGCTTATTATGTGTGTACATGAGTATGTGGAAGTTTCATTCTCCAATTTTGCCAATTGCATGAGAAATTATTAAATAGGGATTGATATGAGACATGGTGAAAATATGATAGGCTAATTTAAAATGGTCTATTAATGCATGTTGTGAAAATGATGGGTTTGCATGTCAAATTACCCAAAATTTGAGCTAGTGGTTGGCCATGCTATGGGTGGAAACATGTTGGAACATGTTGGCCTAGTGAGGTATGTAGGAAAAAATAAAATAAGGGGCATGGCATAAAATAATGAAAAGGAGTATGATGAATACAAAAAAAAATGTGTGTAGTTGTTTCCCCCCCCATTGCCGTGAGCTAAAGAAAAGAAAGGAGAAAATTTTTGTTCATCCTTTCTCATCTTCATTTAGCCAAAACTAGAAAGAAAAAAACAAAGAAAAAAAATGCTCATCCTTTGGTTCATCCTTGGCCAAAAATTTTAAGGAGGAAGGAAGAAGAAAGGTTGAAGAGGTTCGGCCATGCATGTAGCTAGGCTAAGGTATGTTTGATGATGTTCCATGAGATGCATGCATGTTTTAGTTGTTAGCTTGAGTTCTACCTAGCCCATGGTCTAAATCTTGCTATGTGATGGAAATGCACTCGGCCATGGATGCATCATTCTTGGTTGATGTTTGATGTTGTGGTGATGAGGCATGAGGATGAGTTAAGATTCGGCCTAGGTGGAGTTTGTGTTAATGCCATTGCATGCTAAATATGAAGCTTGTTAATGATGCATGTGATGGTGGCTTGATGATTCTTGAACCTCCTTTTTAGCATTTTTGAGTGAGCACATATGTGCATTGGTTGCTAAATGGAGAAGAATCGGCTAGCAAGTTGTGTGCTAAGGCCGAATATAACTTTTGCATGTTAATGAGCAATGCATGTGTTAAATTGATGGAAAGGGAGAGGATGCTTTACTAGTGTGTATATGTGTGTATTAGCCAAGTTTTGAACTTGAAACAAAAGGGTGTTTAGTCAATACAAGTGACCATACTTGTAGAATGTATTAAGTGTTGAAATCGGCCCCAAAATAGACATGCATATTCGGCCAAGGGGGAAAAATTAGCTAAAATGTTGAGTTTGATTCATGATTCCGTACATATGTGACTTTAATGTCTAATGTATAAATATGGGCTAAGTGCCTTGTGTTCCTCTTTTCGATACTCAAATGATTAAATCAATTTATTTGTTTAATTAAGCTCAAGAGCAAAGGGGAACTAAATCCGATAAAGGGAAGGAAAAAGTGGTCGAATAGCTATCGGAATCGTTCGACAACACCCGAGGTAAGTTCTTGAGTAAAGAGCTTAAATTATGATGTGATTAGATCATGTTTGAGCAAAAAAATCATGCTCTTTGTGTGGCTATTGAGCCGAAATGCAAGAATGATAATGTCTTGTGTTTGAGTTTTGCTAACGAAAATGAAATACGAATGGTCATGATTTATTGTTAAATGTGCATGGTTATTTGAATGCTGTCCGGGCTAAGTCCCGAAGGCTTGTGCTAAGTGACATATCCGGACTAAGATCCGAAGGCATTTGTGCGAGATACTAATTCCGGGCTAAGCCCGAAGGCATTTGTGCGAGATACTAATTCCGGGCTAAGCCCGAAGGCATTTGTGCGAGTTACTAAATCCGGGTTAAGTCCCGAAGGCATTTGTGCGAGTTACTAAATCCGGGTTAAGTCCCGAAGGCATTTGTGCGAATTACTATAACCGGGCTATGTCCGAAGGCATTTGAACGAGGAGCTATATCCGGTTAAATTCCGAAGGTACGTGATTTGGGAATGAATGAACTTGCTGTAAAATTCCAGTTAATACTCTCGAAACATCCCAACATTGAGGTATGTTTCGTATGTGCTTGAATTTAGTTGAGCCCTTACAAATAAGTATTCGCTCAGTTGATAAACGAGCTACCGGCCTTTGGCTGAGTTGATCTTTTGTGTATGTACATAAGGGTTGATAATGTGAAGCAAGTACGATATCGTAAATTTGTGCATATGAAATTATCCGTTTAGCTATATGAATGCTATACTTTTGTTGTGCTGGAATTCCTTGCTCAAAACTTACTAAGCATAAATTGCTTACTCCGTTTCATTGCTCCTCTGTTTTATAGATTTGGTTCTCCAGCTATCGGACTCGGGATCTTGAGGTCAAAGTCGCCCACACTATCAAAGCCCCCTTTTGGTACAATTTTGGTTGAACTTCGAAATGGCATGTATAGGACTACCCGTTTGTTGTGGGTCGTGGACCCTTTGGACTTGTATAAATTTTGGATAGCCATGCGAAAATGGCTTATATGTGTTTGAGTATATTGTTATAATCATTTGGTGTGGATATGCTTGACAAGGATTGGCCATGGGGATGGTTAGTCACTTTCATAAATTGTGCTATTTATGCAAAAAGGGCTAGTTGAATCATGGAAACCATGAAATAGGTAAAGTCTACCTTAAAGGCAGATGCTGACAGCAGCAGTGATGTAGATTTGGAAAATCACTAAAAATAGTAGGAAGGGAATTAAATAGTGAATAAATTATGTAAACAAACCTTGATGAATCTACTTTCATAGGAAAGTAACGAAACAATCATACGGATAGTATGTTAGGAGATATTCAGGTTCTCGTGAGACAGGGCCAGAACGGTTTTGGATTCCTGTTCCGACTTTGGAAATTCATTATAAATTAACCAGAGATAATTAGGAGTCATACCATATATGATAGATTCCTCTCTGAGTCTAGTTTCTATAGAAACAAACGACATCAGTATTGGAGCCCTGTACAAGGAGATATCCAAGTCGTAATGCGCAAAGGTCAGGGTAGTCGATCCCTATAACATGGGAGACTTTGACTAATAAACTGTACTAATTGGCCCGACCAAAAATTCTAGAAAAAAATGTAGATGGGCATATGAGTCTAGTTTCAGGGAAAAATCACGAAACTGATTTTCGAGTTGTGAAACTCAAGATATGATTTTTAAAGCGACTAGTACGCAGATTGGCAGTGTCTGAGAAATATTTTTATAAGGGGTTTAAAGTCTGTTAACACCTCGTGTTCGACTCCGGTGTCGGTCTCGGTTCGGGGTTACACTCGTTGTTGGAGCTTTTCGGATCCATCACTATCCATCTGCTATATTGTAGATTTGATGATTTTGATTCATGTATAATGGCATGTATAGGTTTTTTTTATGAAATAGCTTGGCTTGTAAATATGGTATTTTGGTTGATGATTAGGTTGTTATGTTGGCATGTAAGTGTGATGTTTTAATTGTTGTCATTTTGGCATTTGGTGCTTAAATGGTGAATAATGGAATGGTAAATCAAATGCATGCTATGGAATGTTGTTTTGATATGCTTATTGTGGTTATTGAGGTATGAAATTTGATAGTGAACTTTGTTGTTAAATGGCTAGTTTTGGTAGCTTTAGGTATGGTTAACTTATGGTCAAGTTGTTAAGGTAGTGATGATAGGTTTTGAATAGTCATATTGATGATTGTAAACATAAAAATGGTGTGTGAACATTATGGTGAATGTTGGTATAAAAATGGTGTGTGAACATTATTGATTTATGGTTAAACTTAACAAATGATTAATCAAGTCAGATTGTTGCCATTGAGGTTCCTTTTAAGCATATTGGTTGTATGGTTAAATATTATATTGTTTTTCTTGAATATGCATATGTTAGGTACAATTGAATACATAAAAATATGTGCA
The DNA here is from genome assembly GCF_007990345.1 of Gossypium hirsutum. Taxonomy (NCBI): domain Eukaryota; kingdom Viridiplantae; phylum Streptophyta; class Magnoliopsida; order Malvales; family Malvaceae; genus Gossypium; species Gossypium hirsutum. The sequence continues at coordinate 27,000,173 of NC_053442.1, forward strand.
TTTGGTTTGTGTAAGTGACTAAGCTTTGGGTGAGAAAAATGGCTTGGAAGTGGACTATTTTTTGTCCACACGGCCAACGACACGGGCGTGTGTGACACACGGCCATGCGAAACGGCCATGTGTCCCTGTAGGTTTAAAAGGGTTTCAAGTTAGACAGTTACACGGCCTAGCACATGGCCTAGCACACAAACGTGTGAGGCCATTTTGAGGGGCATACAGCTTGGCACACAGGCATGTGGCTTGGTCAAGTGACCCAAGCCAGAGAGTTACATGGGCTGGGACACAGCCGTGTGTCCCTACTTCAAATGCCCACATAGCCTGAGACACAGGTGTGTGTCTCAGCCGTGTGAGTCACACAACCTTGTCACCTCTGCAATATGAAAATTTTATAATTTTTCCTAAAATTTTATATGTTTTCGATTTAGTCTTGATTCATTTCTAATTTGTTTTTAGGACCTCGAGGACTCGTATAAGGGACAATAAGTATGAGTTTGAATAATATTGCTATGATTTATGTTATATTTTGAATATGTTGAATAATTTTTCATTGTGAGATGTAAACTTTCGATAATGCTCCGTAGTCTTATTCCGGCGATGGATACGAGCTAGGGGTGCTACAGGGTGTGTTACTTCAGTGGTTCTGTATGGGAATATGTTTCGTACCACAAATGGATTCGACCATCTTGGTTTCAACTCTTTAGAGAACATTCTTGGATCTAGATTGTCCAGTAGTACTTTGTCACCAACTTTGAATTGGTTCGTCCTATGTACATGCACACCATGATGTTGATTTGTTACTTTTTTGAACAATTCTCAGGTTCTCATCAATCTTTGTTTTCCATTCATCTAATTCATTGAGCTGAATCGTTCTCCTTCACTTGTCCCTTGATTTTCATCACCTTGAAAGGATACGGTTTTAACACGTCTTCATGATTGATTTGTTGCAAAGAATGTTAAGCCGCATGATTATTGACATCAAGAGAATGACAAGTATCATCTCGCTCACTAAAACTCTCACAACATCACATGCTTGAAGAGTAACCTATTCATCACCTACCCTCAGCACAAGTTCACCATTACCTACATCAATAACAGTTCTGGCAGTGGTAAAAAAGGAGTAACCTAAGATCATGGGTACCTTAATATCCTTATCCATTCTAATATAACGAAATCAACAAGAAATATGAATTTATCTACTTTAATGAGTACATCCTCAATAATACCCCTAGGATTCTTAATTGATCTATCAGCTAATTGAATACTCATATTAGAGGATTTTGGTTCCACGAGACCAAGTTTATAAGGCATTAGATTTATACTAGCATCCAAATCAGCCAAAGCTCTTTCAATATTGACCTCAACCCTAAAACCTCTAAATTCATCGCTCAATGAATTAATGGCCTCAATAATGGTGGTGGTCTCGGTAGAAAATGAAGCAACATGTGAAGGACCAACTGAAGGAGCAGGTTGAGGAGGATCATGCTCGGAGAAGAAGGAACATCATCGTGATCTCCCTCAGCATCTTCATCTTTAAGAGGTGTTGGCTTGACATCCTTGACCCAAGTGCGGTGCGTGGATCCCTCTTATATCTAGTATGACGTAAGGCACTAAAGCTAAGTGAGTATGAGAGGTGGCCATGGAAGGATCATCCGGGTTAGGATTTGAGATGTTTAAAATATAGAGAGGTATGTTCAAAAGGCAAGGTGAGGGTGCTGGTAAGCTCTTTCTAATGACCTTGGTAATATCATTAAACATGATAAGCTAGGTTGGGACAACTATTTGTTTAAAACAATCAACCACCAATAATTGATGGATCAAAGAATGACATGTTAGAAATAAGGTGTAATATCATGTAAGAATTAAGTGTAAAAAAATGATCATCGACGTGAGCTCAAATGCGTTCGAGCTCGGAATGGTCAAGGCTGGATTATAAGGGCCTTCTAATTAGACAAGCTTCCCGGTGGTAGTTTTAAAAGTTCTCCAAAAATCTCTAAAGTGAGTCATATAGGAGTGTTCATTAGAAAGAATTAATGGCAACGAATGTCTCACCCATTTCATCATGTTTGAGAATGCTCGAACAAAGATTGGCATGGGTTGGAGAACAGATTTTAAAAATATCAACCCAATGCCATTCGACCAAAATAGGAAGATAAGCAAAGTTAAAATAGGCTAAAAAATCAAAATCAAGTGGTCGAGTGACATTAATCTTACGAGTAGAGAAATGACTATTAAAATGGTATCTTTCATTGGATTTTCTGAAACAACCATTTAAAGAATTAATTGGACCATTAGAAGGAATGAATGACGAGGCATCAATTCGAGGATGTTTCTTGATAGGCATGCTTACAAACTAGAACTCTAGACACACTAAGTTCACTTAGAAAATTCGTTAGGGAATTTTATCGAACACTTTGTGGGTAAGGGTTTTGAAAACAAAAATATAAAAGTTCTAAATCAATCCAATAGCACATTTGTAACAAAGATTAATCATAATATTGTTGAAATTTGAAATAAAAAACTGAGATTTTTTACCTCGGAATTGCTTGAAAAACGATGAAACCTTTAGCAAACTTTGTTGAATCCTTGTTAAAATGGAAGTGGAATAGTTATTGTCAAGAGATTTTTTAATAAAAACAAAAAAAAAAGAAATTTTTTTGAAAGGTATTAATATTTTTTACGTAAGTATTGATACTTTATAAAAAGTATTTGTGTTGGTATCGATACGAAATGTCCATTCTATTTTTCAAAGTGCAAAAAATTTCCCAACTTGTTTTTAAGTCCTAGTGCATTCTAAACTAACTTAAAATGACTTATTAGCAAATTCTAATGAGTTCATATGTTTAAATATGCAGAATTTAGGTATGAAACATATGAATCATAGATCATTATAAGTTCATTAAAAAATTGATTACATCAACCAAGAAAAGTCTATTCAAACACTCTTACTGTGGTGTGTAGCGGAGTATGGGTAGGAGCTTTTTTGTTAAACATGAATGGCATTAACATTCTTAAGCATCTCAAATAAACTATCAAATTCTATTTTGTTATACGATTGTGCTTGTTCTAGGATGACATGTCTATTATTTTGCACTGATTTTCTTGTGTTTAAACTCACAGTGAACTCTTTAAGCTCACCCCTCTTATTTCAACCTCATAGCAAACCCTCAAGGTTATGAAATGGGCTTGGTATTCGAAGGTATCAGCTCTGATTATTTCATTAAAAGTATTTTAGATGTAATATTAATAATTTGTGTTATTTGGGAATTGTATTATTTTATGTGAACTGTGGCATGAGACTTAAGTTTTGGGTTAATTTTGACATGCATGGAATTCAAGTTGTTTGGGTTATGGAAATTGGGAATTGATTTAATGATACATGAAATATGGTTTTTTAAATAAATCTTTTTTTTATTATCACTTTTTCTTTACAAAATTGTAAATAAGATTTTGAAAGGTAAATAAATTGGGAAATCAATTAAGTTTCCAAAAATAGTCACAATTACAAGAAAAATGTTAAAATTAATCAGATTTCAAAAATCGTAAGTTTTTGTGAATAGGAGATATGATGCTAAGTTTCCTTTTTAAAGGTAAACAAACGTTTTAGAAAGACTGTTATTAAAAAAAACTCTGACAATTTTTACTAGTCATTTCGGAGGCTAATGTAGCCTTCAAAATCCGGTTGAAATGTCTAGGCCGAGTTAGAGAG